>NC_069499.1:424311985-424617985 GCF_027579735.1 Bombina bombina
GACCGCACTGCTATTATAATAAAGTTATTAACCCCTAATCCGCCTCACTAACCCTATAATAAATAGTATTAACCCCTAATCTGCCCTCCCTAACATCGCCGACACCTAACTTCAAACATTAACCCCTAATCTGCCGACTGGAGCTCACCGCTATTCTAATAAATGTATTAACCCCTAAAGCTAAGTCTAACCCTAACACTAACACCCCCCTAAGTTAAATATAATTTAAATCTAACGAAATTAATTAACTCTTATTAAATAAATTATTCCTATTTAAAGCTAAATACTTACCTGTAAAATAAATCCTAATATAGCTACAATATAAATTATATTTATATTATAGCTATTTTAGGATTTATATTTATTTTACAGGTAACTTTGTATTTATTGTAACCAGGTACAATAGCTATTAAATAGTTAAGAACTATTTCATAGCTAAAATAGTTAACATAATTACAAAATTACCTGTAAAATAAATCCTAACCTAAGTTACAATTAAACCTAACACTACACTATCAATAAATTAATTAAATAAAATACCTACAATAACCTACAATTAAACCTAACACTACACTATCAATAAATTAATTAAATACAATATCTACAAATAAATACAATGAAATAAACTAACTAAAGTACAAAAAATAAAAAAGAACTAAGTTACAAAAAATAAAAAAATATTTACAAACATCAGAAAAATATTACAACAATTTTAAACTAATTACACCTACTCTAAGCCCCCTAATAAAATAACAAAGCCCCCCAAAATAAAAAAATGCCCTACCCTATTCTAAATTACTAAAGTTCAAAGCTCTTTTACCTTACCAGCCCTGAACAGGGCCCTTTGCGGGGCATGCCCCAAAGAATTTAGCTCTTTTTTCTGTAAAAAAACCACATACAATACCACCCCCCCAACATTACAACCCACCACCCACATACCCCTAATCTAACCCAAACCCCCCTTAAATAAACCTAACACTAAGCCCCTGAAGATCTTCCTACCTTATCTTCACCATACCAGGTTCACCGATTGATCCAGAAGAGCTCCTCCGATGTCTTGATCCAAGCCCAAGCGGGGGGCTGAAGATGTCCATGATCCGGCTGAAGTCTTCATCCAAGCGGGAGCTGAAGAGGTCCATGATCCGGATGAAGTCTTCTATCAATGGCATCTTCAATCTTCTTTCTTCCGGATCCATCTTGCAGACCTCCGACGCGGAACATCCTGCTGGCCCGACGGACTACCGACGAATGAATGCTCCTTTAAGGGACGTCATCCAAGATGGCATCCCTCGAATTCCGATTGGCTGATAGGATTCTATCAGCCAATCGGAATTAAGGTAGGAATATTCTGATTGGCTGATGGAATCAGCCAATCAGAATCAAGTTCAATCCGATTGGCTGATCCAATCAGCCAATCAGATTGAGCTCGCATTCTATTTGCTGTTCCGATCAGCCAATAGAATGTGAGCTCAATCTGATTGGCTGATCGGATCGGCCAATCGGATTGAACTTGATTCTGATTGGCTGATTCCATCAGCCAATCAGAATATTCCTACCTTAATTCCGACTGGCTGATAGAATCCTATAAGCCAATCGGAATTCGAGGGACGCCATCTTGGATGACGTCCCTTAAAGGAGCCTTCATTCGTCGGTAGTCCGTCGGGCCAGCAGGATGTTCCGCGTCGGAGGTCTGCAAGATGGATCCGGAAGAAAGAAGATTGAAGATGCCGTTGATAGAAGACTTCAGCCGGATCATGGACCTCTTCAGCTCCCGCTTGGATGAAGACTTCATCCGGATCATGGACATCTTCAG
The DNA here is from genome assembly GCF_027579735.1 of Bombina bombina. NCBI lineage: Eukaryota > Metazoa > Chordata > Amphibia > Anura > Bombinatoridae > Bombina > Bombina bombina. The sequence goes on from NC_069499.1 coordinate 424,313,799, forward strand.
CCCCCCGCTTGGGCTTGGATCAAGACATTGGAGGAGCTCTTCTGGATCGATCGGTGAACCTGGTATGGTGAAGATAAGGTAGGAAGATCTTCAGGGGCTTAGTGTTAGGTTTATTTAAGGGGGGTTTGGGTTAGATTAGGGGTATGTGGGTTGTAATGTTGGGGGGGGGTATTGTATGTGGTTTTTTTTACAGGAAAAAGAGCTGAATTCTTTGGGGCATGCCCCGCAAAGGGCCCTGTTAAGGGCTGGTAAGGTAAAAGAGCTTTGAACTTTAGTAATTTAGAATAGGGTAGGGCATTTTTTTTATTTTGGGGGGCTTTGTTATTTTATTAGGGGGCTTAGAGTAGGTGTAATTAGTTTAAAATTGTTATAATATTTTTCTGATGTTTGTAAATATTTTTTTATTTTTTGTAACTTAGTTCTTTTTTATTTTTTGTACTTTAGTTAGTTTATTTCATTGTAGTTATTTGTAGATATTGTATTTAATTAATTTATTGATAGTGTAGTGTTAGGTTTAATTGTAACTTAGGTTAGGATTTATTTTACAGGTAATTTTGTAATTATTTTAACTATTTTAGCTATTAAATAGTTCCTAACTATTTAATAGCTATTGTACCTGGTTAAAATAAATACAAAGTTACCTGTAAAATAAATATAAATCCTAAAATAGCTATAATATAAATATAATTTATATTGCAGCTATATAAGGATTTATTTTACAGGTAAGTATTTAGCTTTAAATAGGAATAATTTATTTAATAAGAGTTAATTAATTTTATTAGATTTAAATTATATTTAACTTAGGGGGGTGTTAGTGTTAGGGTTAGACTTAGCTTTAGGGGTTAATACATTTATTAGAATAGCGGTGAGCTCCAGTCGGCAGATTAGGGGTTAATGTTTGAAGTTAGGTGTCGGCGATGTTAGGGAGGGCAGATTAGGGGTTAATACTATTTATTATAGGGTTAGTGAGGCGGATTAGGGGTTAATAACTTTATTATAATAGCGGTGCGATCCGCTCGGCAGATTAGGGGTTAATAAGTGTAGGCAGGTGGAGGCGACGTTGAGGGGTTCAGATTAGGGGTTAATAAATATAATATAGGGGTCGGTGGTGTTAGGGGCAGCAGATTAGGGGTACATAAGTATAACGTAGGTGGCGGTCGGCAGATTAGGGGTTAAAAAAATTTAATCGAGTGGCGGCGATGTGGGGGGACCTCGGTTTAGGGGTACATAGGTAGTTTATGGGTGTTAGTGTACTTTAGAGTACAGTAGTTAAGAGCTTTATGAACCGGCGTTAGCCCAGAAAGCTCTTAACTACTGACTTTTTTCTGCAGCTGGAGTTTTGTCGTTAGATTTCTAACGCTCACTTCAGACAAGACTCTAAATACCAGAGTTAGAAAGATCCCATTGAAAAGATAGGATACGCAATTGACGTAAGGGGATCTGCGGTATGGAAAAGTCGCGGCTGAAAAGTGAACGTTAGACCCTTTCCTGACTGACTCCAAATACCAGCGGTAGCCTAAAACCAGCGTTAGGAGCCTCTAACGCTGGTTTTCACGGCTACCGCCAAACTCTAAATCTAGGCCTATATTTCTACGTTTCTATTTTCAGACTAGAGGCTTGATGATCTAAAGGTCTTGGTGCTTGCAGAATTTATTAAAAAAATCACGCCAGTAAAATGAAGCCCCTCTTTCCTATTCTCCAATGGAGTGTTTAACTTGTGAACAGTGTTTACCTTAAGAACAGTGTTTCTCATAAAGTTTTTTATTTTTTTCCTGCATTTAAATATGTGAAGGCAAAGAGGCCGAATTATCATGTGTCTGTTGGACCTGATCCGACAGTGCGGATCAGGTTCGACACACATCGCTGAATGCGGAGAGCAATATGCTCTCTGTAATCAGCATTGCACCAGCAGCTCACAAGAGCTGCTGATGCAACACCGCCCCCTGCAGATTCGCGGCCAGCAGGAAGGTGTCAATCAACCCGATCGTACTCGATCGGGTTGAATTGTGGTGATTCCTGTCCACCTCATCAGAGCAGGTAGACAGGGTTATGGAGCACCGGTCTTTAGACTCGCCAGAAACACGGGCCCTCAAGCTCCGTACGGAGCTTTATAAATGGGCCTCAATGCATGCATTACAATAGGACTCACAAAAAATTGTATAAAACAAATAAATAAAACATTGAAACAAAAAAAATTAGTACATTTTTTAAATTTTATATTGCAAAAATTACAAAAATCATAATGAAATTATTCTGCAAAAAATTTATGGAAAAATTTAAAATTCATATTTAAATAACACACAAAAAAATGAAGGCACATGGTAGAAATCATAATACAACTATACTGTACATGCAAAACCCTGCAGTGAAATTTGTATTTATAGGTACAATATTAATTAATTGTGAAACCACAACCCAATACAGGGCTAGATTACAAGTGGTGCACTGCTTTTGTTTGCGTTGTATATAGTGCGCATATTACAAGTTTAAAGTAAATATGATCACAAGAGTGCAGTCGCATTTTACGCTCGTCTGGTTAGCATGGCTGAAACCCTCGCGTAAAAAGTTGCACTAAATGCAACATAAATACATAAAAAATTACATTTACACTCCTTTAAACAATATCTGATAAAAAATATTCACATAAATATTTTTTAAAGACTTATATGGGTTTAAAGGTGTATAGTATATGACAAGGTTTTTGACTGCAATGGGCTACTGCTAATGCAGTGAAATCATCTTTGGAGAGAAAAACAGCAGATAAAACACTAACAGTCATGGACTGGCCTCCACAGAGTCCAGACCTGAATATTATAACAGCAGTATTTGATCACCTGGACAGAGAAAGAAATAAAAGACAACCTAAATCTAAAGAACTATGGGAAGTGCTGAAAGAAGCCTGGTATAATATACCAGAAGAACTTCAGGACAGTCTCCCCAAAAGAGTTCAAGATTTAGATTCAGATTTTCAACATTATTTTAATATTCTTGTATCATAGCTTATCCTGAAATGTCTTAAACCTACCAATAGATGCACAGATCATGTAGCTAAATCATACTTCCAAACATTTCCACATTTAAAAAGAGGGACCCCCCCATAAATATATATTTAAAAACTCTCAGCAATTTAACACTCACTGAGACTGCAAGCTCGATGTCTGTCCACAAATCCTGACACATTTACTGCAGAGCATACAAATAAACATGCACATACTCAGCAACACATACTAGCATGCACTTATAGGTGCAGACACACATCACATACACCGCATACACATACATGCAGACACACAACATACACACATCATATACACTTACATGCAGACACGCAACATATACACAGCACATACATGCAGACACACACACATACAGTCACACAACATACACACAGCACATACATGCAGACACACACACACAACATACACATAGCACATACATGCAGACACACAACAAAATAATATATATAAGTAATCCCTTAAAAGGAAAAACCTGAGAGGATGCGCTTGGAACACAGGTTAACAAAGTAAGACCTATTACTTTAAAATTGGGTTCGACCCATATACCTCAATAGATACAAACAACGCAGTGATTGGTATATGTGAAGAGTAATAACAAAAGTAAATTGTGAATAAGATGAACGCAAACAACAAATTGTGTATAAAATCAGTGATGCGTTAAAATAATCAAATAATCACAGAAAAAACAAAACAATAATAATATTGTTGGAGAAAGGTAAAATAAAAATACTTGCTAATGTCCAAAAACTTCTATGGTGTAAAAAATGTCCAATCCTAATATGTGGATGATAATGTGCTCAGGTGTTTGGCGTGCTCCTCTTGTATCCCGCGGTGTATCAAGGTGTCTAGAATGGAAAATAAACAAGGGGCGCCAACATAGTGTAAATCGTTTAAACAACAAATATAAGAGTGGTGTGCAAAAAACTGCTCACAAGGAAAGTGGCACCTTAAATGAATAAGGTGCGAGAAAGCAGACTGACATTCAAAATCCAGCAGTCAGTACGCTGGAGGTCTCACCCAGAGGACCTGTGGAATCCGGATAGGCGTCTGGAAAGTGGCACCCACGTTCTTTATTGCCAATGGCCGGACAAGGTGAGCTGCAAGCTGATAGATGTTCTCCTGCTGCACTCACACAGCCAAGACTCGTCTCCAAACCTGACAATGTCAGTATGTAAAAGGTTCCGTGGCAAATGTTTTGTTAATGTCCAAAAACTTCTATGGTGTAAAAAATGTCCAATCCTAATATGTGGATGGTAATGTGCTCAGGTGTTTGGCGTGCTCCTCTTGTATCCCGCGGTGCGATGGGTCAAGGTGTCCAGTAACAGCTGCACAGGACAGACACACAACAAACACACAGACATTACATACATGCCAACTAGGGGTGGGCGATTGTGTAAATTTCCGAATTCAAATGTTAGAACGAATGTTATTACCGAAATTCAAATTATAAATCTGAATGTTGATAAGAATGAATATTCTTAAAAATTCTATAATCGAATGCTATTTACAGTTTTTGAATGTCACTTTCGAACTCGAATGTTTATAATTATATCGAATGTCCACAAACGAAAATTCCAATTTAACATTCTATTTAACAAATACTATTCAGAAGTTCAATAGTTCATGTGGTACAGAGGGAATCTAGTAAATTGATACATAATAGATACAAATATATCATTTTGAATGTTTCTATATAGAATATTGCATAATTCGAATATTACATTTAAAGAAAGCATTAGAAATACTATTACAAACATATAAATTCAAATGTTTCGAATTCGAATATTGCATAATTTGAATATTACATTTAAAGAAAGCATTTGAAATACTATTACAAATATGAACTCAAATTTTTCGAAATTAATATTTTCGAATGTAATCGTAAAATTCGAAACCGAACATTCGAAAATCAAATGTTAGAATGTTATGTAAACTTTCGAAATTCGATTCGAACGAACGTGTTAAGATTCGTTTCATTTTTCGAATGTTGCGAAACGTTCGCCCATCCCTAATGCCGACACACAACATATGCACACCACATACGTACAGACACACAAGATACACACATTACATACATGCAGACACACAACACAAACAGAGAACATGCACATTCAAGTACTTCTAGGCATAACATAGACATTTGTTTAATACCGAAGGGAAAACTAAGTTGTTTTTAAAGTCACAGACATTAAGAGCCAGCCCTCAAATTTAAATTCAGATTATGGGTCAACTCACAGATGCTGCAGTTATGCATCAGGCAGGTTACTATATGTAAAACAACCTCACACAGAAGAATTAACATGAATAATTGTGTTCTAGGGAACCTGGAATGCACAGCAATTTGCAAACATTTGTGTTATCACTGCATGTGGCTCTCCAGCTCGTCCATACCCTCATCCCAGAGCAGTTAGGCAGCACAGCACTCAATCTCATGCCGCAAGGACTCTCCTTTGTACCACCTGATCCTGTGCTATAATTTAATTCTACTTTATTTTCCCCGACAACTGCTGCCACCATTAGCGCTACTAGTTAGGAATAGACTGAGTAAGCTGGGTTACACACTTAAATAATTTATGAATCTTGAGTGAGTGAGCCACACCGCTACCACTAATCAGACAGAACTGTCTTTAACATTTAACACCCACCTGAGCTCTCAGAGTAGAGAGAGTTCCAGTTCCCGCTGCATGCACACTTAGCACATCGGCCATGTGATCAAATGTTACTTGAGCCATATGCAAACTGCAGGAATGTCATTCGATGAAAGCATCACATGACCATGCGGGTAAGCGGTAAGCAGGAACAGTGCAGTGGGCATGAGGCAATGAAGACAGACAGCAATCTCACCGGGACAGACATCTCAATTCGGGACTGTCCCGTGAAAATTGGGACAGGTGGGAAGTATGAAAGTTCTTTGTTCATTGCAGCCAAAATACTAAGGCATTATGAATCATATAGCTTTAAAAAATATGGTATTTAAACTGAAGTTCTCACTCAAGTAAAATAATGGAAATTCCTTGTTTCAGTACTCTACTTGATGGTGGTGGTGGTAGGGAGCAGTGTTTGTTTCCATGAAGCGATAAGAAAGACTAGGAAATCTGCTTTTTCTTATTGGAGTGTGAGCTCTGGCACTAACAATAGGTTTTTGACATTTAATCTTTAGCACATATATATTTGACAAACTAAATCCCCTCTGTCATCTTTATACCACATTTGCATTCAAATAAGTTAAAATCTCTCCTATTATATAGCGGCTCTATGTTTAGTTCTGAATATATATTTGACAGCTATGTTTTACAGCTATTTTAATTATAAAATGATTTCTTGTCTGGTATATTACTTTTACAATACTTTTAATAACTCCTTTTTGGGGACAAGGAATTAAAATAGAATTCCAATTTTGTTAAGAAAGATATCTGTGAATTGTTTCATTATCATAAGAAGAAAAAAACATGCGACTAGATTACGAGTTTTGCGGTAAGGTAAAAAAGCAGGTCCTAACGCTGCTTTTTCACTACCGCTGCTATTACGAGTCTTGCAGGTTTAGGGGCCCGCACACTTTTTTGGCTTTACCCCAAACCGACTTATGTAAATTTCGTAAACCCTTTTTTCTATGGGACTTCCATAGCGCGGGTATTACGAGTCTGTCCTGGGAGGCCAAAAAGTGAGCGGTACACCCTATACCGACAAGATTCCTAACGCATTCTAAAGTCAGTAGTTATAAGTTTTACACTACAACGCGGTATTATAAAACTCATAACTAAAAATGCTAAAATGTACACTAACACCCATAAACTACCTGTTAACCTCTAAACCGAGGCCCTCCCGCATCGCAAACACTAAAATAAAAATATTAACCCCTAATCTGCCACTCCGGACATTGCTGCCACTATAATAAACATATTAACCCCTAAACCGCCGCATTCCCGCCTCGCAAACACTAATGAAATATTATTAACCCCTAATCTGCCGCCCCTAACATCTCCGCCACCTTCATTATACTTATTAACCTCTAAATTTCCGCTCCGGACATCGCCGCAACCTACATTATATTTATTAACCCCTGATCTGCCGCCCCCAACGTCGCCACCACTATATTAAATTTATTAACCCCTAAACCTAAGTCTAACCCTAACCATAACACCCCCTAACTTAAATATAATTTAAATAAATCTAAATAAAATTAATATCATTAACTAAATTATTCCTATTTAAAACTAAATTCTTACCTGTAAAATAAACCCTAAGCTAGCTACAATATAATTAATAGTTACATTGTAGCTAGCTTAGGGTTTATTTTTATTTTACAGGCAAGTTTGTATTTATTTTAGCTAGGTAGAATAGTTATTAAATAGTTATTAACTATTTAATAACTACCTAGCTAAAATAAATAAAAATATACCTGTAAAATAAAACCTAACCTAAGTTACACTAACACCTAACACTACACTACAATTAAATAAATTACCTACATTAAATAAATTAAATTAAATTAGCTAAATCACAAAAACAAACACTAAATTACAGAAAATAAAAAATAAATTACAGATATTTAAACTAATTACACCTAATCTAATAGCCCTATCAAAATTAAAAAAGCCCCCCCAAAATAAAAAAAACCCTAGCCTAAACTAAACTACCAATAGACCTTAAAAGGGCCTTTTGCGAGGCATTGCCCCAAAGTAATCAGCTCTTTTTCCTGTAAAAAAAAAATACAAACAACCCCCCAACAGTAAAACCCACCACCCACACAACCAACCCCCCAAATAAAATACTAACTAAAAAAACCTAAGCTCCCCATTGTCCTGAAAAGGGCATTTGGATGGACATTGCCCTTAAAAGGGCATTTAGCTCTATTGCAGGCCCAAACCCTAATCTATCTAAGTATTTGCGCTCAACTTAGTAATACCAGCACACGCAAATTTGCATTGGTATTACAAATGAGGTGCAGTGCATTCGCATTGCACGAAAGCATTGCGCTCACAAGAGCATGCTTCCATAGGCTCCAATGGGAGCCTCGTTCTCATGCCGTGAGACATGACATGAGAACTAGCGCAGTGAATGGGGTAAGTCGTTCAGTGATGGGCAGCAAATATAAATATATACAGTGGGGCAAAAAAATATTTAGTCAGCCACCAATTGTGCAAGTTCTCCCACTTAAGAAGATGAGAAAGGCCTGTAATTTTCATCATAGATATACCTCAACTATGACAGACAAAATGTGGAAACAAATCCAGACAATCACATTGTCTGATTTGGAAAGAATTTATTTGCATATTATGGTGGAAAATAAGTATTTGATCACCTACAAACAAGCAAGATTTCTGGCTCTCACAGACCTGTATCTACTTCTTTAAGATGCTCCTCTGTCCTCCACTCATTACCTGTATTAATGGCACCTGTTTGAACTTGTTATCAGTATAAAAGACACCTGTCCACAACCTCAAACAGTCACACTCCAAACTCCACTATGGTGAAGACCAAAGAGCTGTCGAAGGACACCAGAAACAAAATTGTAGACCTGCACCAGGCTGGGAAGACTGAATCTGCAATAGGCAAGCAGCTTGGTGTGAAGAAATCAACTGTGGGAGCAATAGTTAGAAAATGGAAGACATACAAGACCACTGATAATCTCCCTTGATCTGGGGCTCCACGCAAGATCTCACCATGTGGGTCAAAATGATCACAAGAATGGTGAGCAAACATCCGAGAACCACATGGGGGGACCTAGTGAATGACCTGCAGAGAGCTGGGACCAATGTAACAAAGGCTACCATCAGTAACACACTACGCCGCCAGACGTGTCCCCCTGCTTAAGCCAGTACATGTCCCGGCCCATCTGAAGTATGCTAGAGAGCATTTGGATGATCCAGAAGTGGATTGGGAGAATGTCATATGGTCAGATGAAACCAAAGTAGAACTGTTTGGTAGAAACACAACTCGTCGTGTTTGGATGAGAGAGAATGCTGAGTTGCACCATACCTACTGTGAAGCAAGGGGGTGGCAACATCATGTTTTGGGGCTGTTTCTCTGCAAAGGGAACAGGACGACTCATCCGTGTAAATTAAAGAATGAATGGGGTCATGTATCGTGAGATTTTGAGTGCAAACCTCCTTCCATCCGCAAGGGCATTGAAGATGAAACGTGGCAGGGTCTTTCAGCATGACAATGATCCCAAACACACCGCATGGGCAACGAAGGAGTGGCTTCGTAAGAATCATTTCAAAGTCCTGGAGTGGCCTAGCCAGTCTCCAGATCTCAACCCCTTAGAAAACCTTTGGAGGGAGTTGAAAATCCATGTTGCCCAGCGACAGCCCCAAAACATCACTGCTCTAGAGGAGATCTGCATGCAGGAATGGGCCAACATACCAGCAACAGTGTGTGACAACCTTGTGAAGACTTACAGAAAACGTTTGACCTCTGTCATTGCCAACAAAGGATATATAACAAAGTATTGAGATGAACTTTTGATATTGACCAAATACTTATTTTCCACAATAATTTGCAAATATATTCTTTCCAAATCAGACAATGTGATTGTCTGGATTTGTTTCCACATTTTGTCTCTCATAGTTGAGGTATACCTATGCTGAAAATTACAGGCCTCTCTCATCTTCTTAAGTGGGAGAACTTGCACAATTGGTGGCTGACTACATACTTTTTTGCCCCACTGTATGTAAGTGAATATATACATAAATATTTATGTGTGTGTATATACATAGATAGATATGTATGTAAGCAAAAATAAGAAAATATTTTGCTGCATGCTAACAGACATCATCCACAAGCGTTAAAGGATGGCATTCCTATGGGACAGTTCCTGAGACTCAAAAGGAACTGTTCCACCAAGGCATCTTGTGAGTGGCAAGCTGAGGGGATGGCATATAGATTCAAAGCAAGGGGATACTCGAATAGGCAGATTAAACGAGCATGGATAATAGCCAGGAAAAGCTCTAGGCAGGATCTCCTGTCTAAAGGAAAACAAAAGGTAGAAGAAAGTCCAGTAAGGATTATTACTAAATATAATAGCCATTGGGGCAAGAACAGATCTATCCTCCAGAAAAAATGTCATATATTTTAGGCAGATAGCTCTCTTGATGGAATCATCCCAGACTACCCGCTCCTTACAGCAAAAAGGGCATTAAGCCTAAGGGATAGCCTGGTTCATAGTGAATATGAAAAGGGAACCCCTGCAAAGAATTGGTTAACAGTTGCACAGCCTAGAGTGGGAAGCCACCGCTGTGGGAAATGTGGGTATTGCAGTAATCAGAAGAAAACTAAAAAAAATCACGGATGCAAATCATGTCTTTAAAATCAAACAGTGGGTTACCTGCAATACCACAGGGGTAATCTATCTCTTTTACTGCTCGTAGGTTTAGGGCTGAAACATGTCAACCAATTGGTGCTGCACCCTCTCATGCACTTTGTATCTGTGATTGCACTGTTCCAGATATATTTTTTATCCTCGTGATGCTTATTAAAGATACTTTTATTCAAGCGAGACTTCCTCCATATTGTTTCTACTGTAAATACATAAATACACATATAAATACATAAATACATATGTATACATTTATAGACATATACATAAAAATCCATCTTTAGACATCTATGTATATATATGTATCTTAATGTTTTTTGTGTGAAAAGTATTTTTTTTAATAATTTTTATTAGATTGTTTTATGAGTGTAACTATACTTTGTAATGTATTTTTGATTTGTTTTGTGCAACTTTTATGTTTCTCAAATCAGTTAATCAGATCTCTAAAGTTGTGCTAATCGTTCTAGCATAAATTGCGATTGAGCTCATGCGATCATGTTTACTTTCAACTCTTAATACGAGCAGTAAGTCCGATGAACGCAAACCCTTACGATAAACCCCTTATCGTTCGGATTTTCAGATCTCAAAATTAGAATGAAAAGGGCTCCACATTTGTGTTTCATAATTTAAACTGTGTGGAACATTTGCTATAGAACAAATGAACTAGTGACTTATAAATTCACATGCTGACAAAAAAATAGTTCATCATGAAAGAATATGCTGCATTCACTCAATAGGATTGGCATTTTAAGCATGTTTGTCACTTTTGTCTGATATCCTGATATTAAATTCTTGGCTGAGATTCTGAAGTTGCTCCTTTCATTTATTTGTCTCAGAAAGGTTGTATATCATAGTAGTGCTGCAAATTGTGATTGTTTTAGTGTTTCTGGTATAGAATTGATATTAGTGTGTACAAAGCTGACTTGTGTAATAAATGTGGAATTGCAATTGTGTCTTTTGATTTCTCATCTTGGTGATGTGAGCTATAAGTAGCAAATATTTTCAATCAGTTGAATTTGTGAAATTACATTGGATTAGCTGTCCCTTGTATCATCAAACATGTCAATTTTTGTAAAGATTTTTTTTTTTAATTAAGTTTATTTTATTGAGATTGACAGGCATGTTAGTATATGAATTATAAATCTGAAGTTCCTGAATGACAACTGAAAGGCCCTGTTCAGCCCAAAACAACAAAATTCATAGACGAGGTTGCTAATGTAACTATGGCAAGATCAATTAGTTAGATTAATCAATTTGTGGACAGACAAAGAGCATTTGTTCCCATTATTTATATTTGCTTGTGCAATGCCACCTATTGCTAGGACGCAATAGAAAGCGCAAGAGCAGTAATCTAAATGAATGAGTCCTGCCTGATTTTAACCCACCAACTCTAAGTTGGCGGAGAGGGATCTCCGACGTACATTATAAAATAGCCGGTTTACCTGGTGAAATCTAAGTCAGAGATTGAAATTGGTGGACCATTGACCACATTGAGGATGGGACTGTTTTGGGCATTTCTTTAATGAAGACATTGAGAATGCTGAGATTTACTCTGTGTGCATATTTTGTACATAGGGTTATATATTTGCCTTTATCATGTACCCTGGTGACATCTATAGTCTGATGTACAGTATAAGTCCATTTTTTATATATTGTTCTATATTTCTTACCAGAATCCAGTGGTGTTCCTTATATCTGAGGGGCTATGTACCAGTTGCTGATTTAAGGAGCGCTAAATTATAGCTCCCCAAAGTGTGAGTACCACTAACCTGTTGGAAATAACAGCCACTTCTCTAAAATGTTTCATTATTCTGTTCCCAATTCTTTTTGAAAATATCACTGACTGATAAGAAGAGGAAATGTTTAATATAGTATTAAATAAAGTATTTGTAAACAAATTAACATACTTTAGAATGGTAAAACAGTACAATATCTCTTTAAGTCCCACCACCTTAAACTTCCCTAGGCACTTGGTTTATTGTTTGAAATGGGTTAGATTACTAGTGGAGTGCAAAACTGCACTTTCACAAGCACGATATTTGCGCTCAACTCCGTAATACTGGCTCACGTAAATGTGCGTTGGTATTACAAGTTGAGCGCAATGTGAATGTGATCTAGTGTTCACTTTGCCAGAAAACTTTTTACTTATGAGAGCGAGCTTACATAGGCTCCAATGGGAGCCTTGTTCTGATGCCGTAAGACATGGCACAGAACCTAGCACAGCACAGGGGGTAAGTCGCGCAGCATTGGGCAGCACATGTAAAATATATATGTATATGAATATATACATATATAGAAATGATGAAAAGACTGCAGCACTCCTGGATTGCATTCAGTGATTTAATACAAGCTCACAAACATAGGTGACGTTTCGGGCAGTGCCCTTTCTTAAGCCAAGTATATTTATATTTATATTCACTTATTAACACATAAATATATATGTATACTAGACGATAAGCCTGCCCAGAGGGCAATCTATGTTTAAAAAATACAAACCGCCAAGCTAAAGTTACTAAAAAATCCCGCCAAAATAAAAACACCCCCTAATCTAATACTAAACTACCCATAGCCTTTAAAAGGGCCTTTTGTAGGGCATTGTCCTAAGTTAAACAGCACTTTTACTTCTATAAAAAACTAAGTCCCCCCCCCAAACAGTAAAAACACCCCACCCACCAAACCCCCAAAATAAAAAAACCTAACACAAAAAAAAAATAAACTACCCATTGCCCCTAAAGGAGCATTTGTATGGGCGTTGCCCTTAAAAGGGCATTAAGCTCTTTTACTGCCCTTTAAAGGGCAATCCACTCTTTTTCAAGTTAATAAAAACCCTAATCTAAAAAAAACACCCCAAAAATTTAAATAAAAAAGCCTAAGACTAAGTCCCAAATAGATACTCACCATTCCTGAAGTCCGGCGGAGAAGATCTTCTTCCAGGTGGTTCCATCATCTCCTATCTTCATCTGTTACGAAGGCGGCGCAGAGCGGAGGTGCGGAGCTGTCTTCCCCAATGCGTGGATCTTCAGTGGCGGTCCTCAACGGCGGCGGTCCTCGGCGGTGGTGGTCCTCGGCGGCATGGAGGCTCCTCTTCATCTGATGTCCATCGTACACTGAAGATTGAATGCAAGGTACCGCAATCAGTTTGGGGTACCTTGCATTCCTATTGACTGAAATTTTGAAATCAGCCAATAGGATTGGAGTTACTGAAATCCTATTGGCTGTTTAAATCAGCCAATAAGATTTCAGTAGCTCTTATCCTATTGACTGATTTCAAAATTTCAGCCAATAGGAATGCCAGGTACCTCAATAAATATGGGGTAACTTGCATTCAATCTTAAGTGTGCGACGGATGATCGCATGAAGAGGACCCACCACGCATCTGAAGACCACCTCTGCTGAGGACCGCCACCGTTGAGGACCGGCGCTGAGGATCCACGCATCGGTGAAGCCAGCTTCGCACCTCCGCTCCGCACAGCCTTCACTCCGGATGAAGATAGAAGATGATGGAGCCGCCTGGAAAAAGACCTTCTATGCCTGACGTCAGGAACGGTGAGTACCTATTTGGGGCTTAGTGTAAGGATTTTTTTTTTTTTTAAGATTAGGCATTTAATGGGCTGGAAAAGAGCTGAATGCCCTTTCTAGGGCAATACCCATACAAATGCCCCTAAATGGCTAGTTTAGTTTTTTTTAGTGTTAGTTTTTTTTTATTTTGGGAGGTTTGGGGGGTGGGGTGTTTTGACTGCTAGGGGGATTTAGCTATTTTCAAATGTAAAAGCTGTTTAACTTAGGCCAATGCCCTACAAAAGGCCCTTTTAAGGACTGTTGGTAGTTTAAATTAGGGGTGTTTTATTTTGGGGGGCTTTTTTCTTTTCATATGGATTAAGTATAATTTTATTTATTTTTGATAATTTTGTTTATTTTTTCTGTAATTTTAGAGTTTTTTATTTTTTGTAATTTAATGTTAGATATTGTTATTTTAATTGTAATTTAGTAGTAATTTGGGTTAATTAAGGGGGTGTTAGGTTAGGGGGCATAGTAATTAAATTAGTTATTTGCATTGTGGGGGGGGTTTGGTGGTATAGGGGTTAATAGGTTAATTAGGTTTATTGCGATGTGGGGGTTTACTCTGTTTAGGGGTTATAGTGTAAATAGGTTTATTGCAATGTTTTTTTTTTAGGCTTCGGGTTTGCCTACACTCCATCCAGGTGGATTCCAAAAATGGCAGGGTGGTGAAAGAAGATTCTTCAGCTTTGCTGCATCCAGGTGGATTCTTTTGGCTGCACATGCAGCTAACATTCTTTTGGCTGCCACGCACAGCCAACATTCCTTTGAGGATGCGTGTGCACAACTGGCGACATCGAAGGGCGTGTTACAAACGCGATTATAGTATAGATAAGCATAAACATATATATTTCAAGTAAAAACACAGTCCCTATAGGCTTCAATGTAATGTCACTCAATGCCGTTTTTTTTCTAACACCCTCACTTTAACATCCCTCAATTTTGTACACTTTATTTGAGGGGGCAATTGGTAAACATTTTTTAAATCAACCAGAGGTCTCAGGTTAATTGTACTTAGCGCAAAGTGCTACCACAAGCTTGCAGTAGCATTAACCTGCCACTTGTAATGGCTGGTTATTTAATGTGCGCACGTAAATGGGCAACTTTGCCCCTTTACGGCTGCACGTTGAATTAGCGGTTCACTTGTAATCTAGCCCAATGATTGGTGGATAGATGCATGAGGATAGGACCCTAATCTATTTAATGTAATCATTAAAGATTAACAAAACATTGAAATGCCTTTCTGGCTATATCATAACATGCACAAATCACATATATATCAAGATTTATGACTTAAAAGGGACAGTCAACACTCGAGGTAACATGCGATATTGAAAAATAAAAAACGAAGATCCGCCTGCACCATACCCCTTTTGCCTTGCCTACTTGCTTCTTGTAGTAATCACCGTCGATAACTTCTCTAATACGAGGTAAATATGACAGCCCAACTCCCCCCACCGTTACGTAGCGACCTTCTTCTTCAAATGATCAGCCAATCAGAATTCAATCCTCGGTCACAAATTGCAAGCACGTGCAATTTCTGACCGAGGATTGGATTCTGATTGACTGATCTTAGGCTGTTAGGCTGCCATATTTACCTCGTATTAGAGAAGGTAATACATGTTTTACCTTTGTGTCTTGTATCTAAGCCTCTGCAAACTGCCCCCTTATTTCAGTTCTTTTGAAAGACTTGCACTTTAGCCAATCAGTGTTCACTCCTAGGTAACTTCACGTATGTGAGCTCAATGTTATCTATATGAAACACATGAACTAATGCCCTCTTGGGGTGAACAACTGTCAAAATGCATTCAGATTAGAGGCGGCCTTCAATGTCTAAGAAATTAACATATAAACCTCCCAGGTTTAGCTTTCAACTAAGAATACCAAGAAAACAAAGCAAAATTAGTGATAAAAGTAAATTGAAAAGTTTTTTAAGATTGCATGCCCTATTTGAATCATGAAAGTTTTTCTGTACTTGAATGTCCCTTTAACTTATACAGATAATTATTATTATTTCCCTGTTAACAAAGATTTAGTAGATCTTGCAAACAATATAATCCTGTGAAAATAAAAAAAGGAATTTGATTACAAGTTGTTTTTTTTTATCCTTGCAAGATTATGATTTTGCGTTTAAAAACTGTTGTAATACCTCAAGTGGTTTAAAGCTGCTTATTGTTTATTGTGTGTAGATTTAAATTAACAATATACTTTTGTTTCCAGTATCCCAGAAATTCATTACTTCATCTAATCTGCTCCATTTTAATTACTTAGTATATTACTTAGCAGATTTAGTAGCAAGTGTTCAAGGTGACATTGCAGAATCACAAAAATAATCTGCTTGAATAATCTTGCATAACAATATTTTAATAATTTCCTAATTGGTATTCAACTGTACTTCACATATGTTTTAAGACTTTTTTTCTTAAACACTAGAGATGAGATTAACTGCATACATTGTTAAGTAGGTATGTACAAAATGCTTTTCGAATGCGGCATGCTTGAACGTTTTTTCAAGCTTTATTTGCACACATGCTATAACAAACATCTGCTGCTGAAACAAATATTATTGAAAGCACGTTAAAATAAACAGGTAGTTTTCTTAAATTAGCCATTGAATAATGTACGTAATTGTTTTTTTATTTGTGTGCTACAGGGAACACAACTTATATGAGTAATTACAATCCTTCACAAAAGTTTATCTAATTAATTTTTTTTTTTTTTTTTTTTTACAAATTTCACCATTAAAGTCTAGGAGGGATTTTGTAGTTAAAGGTACATTCTACTTGTGAATTTTTATTGTTTATAAAGATAGACAATCCCTTTATTACCTATTCCCCATTTTTACATAACCAACACTGTTATATGAATACACTTTAACCTCTGTGATTACCTTGCATCTAAGCCTCTGCATACTGCTACCTTATCTAAGTTCTTTTGACAGACTTGCATATTAGCCAATCAGTGCTGACTCATAAATAACTCCATAGGAGTTAGCATAATGTTATCTTTATTACACGTGAACTAGCACTGTCTATTTGTGAAAAACTGTCAAAATAAAATTCACTGATATAAAAGACACGTTTCAAGGGCTTAGAAATCAGTTTATGAGCCTACCTAGGTTTAGCTTTAAACAAAGAATACCAAAAGAGCAAAGCTACTTTGATGAAAAAAGTACACTGGAAAGTCATTTAAAATTGCATGCCCTATCTGAATAATGAAAGTTTAATTTTGACTTGACTGCCCCTTTAAATCATTTCTCTTCTAAAGAAACATGATCTACCTTATAACTCACTATTTATTTTTGTAGCCTACCTTGGCCTCACTGGACCTCCTAACTTTGTGATTTGCATTTTACCTTTTTTAGTCAAAGTGACTGAAAATGGTTTCCTCTCATCTCCCACCCCCCTATGACAGGTTAAAGCTTAAAGGGAAGTCATAATTAGACATTCATGATTTAGACAGAGCATACAATTTTTAACAATTTTCCATCGTACTTCTATTATTTAATTTGCTTCCTTCTCTTGTTATCCTTTGCTGAAAGGTTTATCTAGGAAAGCTCAGGAGCAGCAAATAACCTAGATTCTAGCTTCTGATTGGTGGCTGCATATATATATATATATATATATATATATATATATATATACCGATGGGCATTGGTTCACCCATGTTTTCAGTTTGAAACCAGTAGTGCATTGCTGTTTCTTCAACAAATGATACCATGAGATTAAAGCAAATTGGATAATAGAAGTAAACTGGAAAGTTGTTTAAAATTGTATATTCTACCTAAATCATGAGAGAAAATTGTGGGTTTCATGTCCCTTTAATTGGGCAAGCCTGTATGAATAAAACAACATTTCTGGTCTGACTGACTGTCCTAAATATTAATAATTAGTAATACTGTGGCAGGAATGGGCAGGGGATATGGACATATGAATGTTCAGACCCCATGTACATCATTATAAACTAAGAAACTCATTCGCTCCTTTTCCACTTTCCTTCCCCTCCCTCCACATTTTTTGGTGGCAAATGATAGAAATAAATGTACAAATCGATTTAGTCAAGCAATCGTTCGTTCGTTGTCCATTTCGTGCTAAAATGTAATAGTCTGTTTGTATAGAGGGAGAATCGCCACATTAGCATAAAATTCATCTGAAGCCCGAATGCACATCTCTAATTGTCTTCACAAAAACAGATCAGCTTATTCTACTGCATAATACCAAATAAAGCTACACTTTAGCCACACATTAACATATTCCAAAGCCTATTTCTCAAAAAAAAAAAATGCCATTAAAACCTCTCAGGCAGTCTCTTTTATTACCTTTAATAATCACAAAAGGGTTCAAGTACTGCTTGGCAGACAAAGAGACTGCTGGTTCTGAATGGAAACTGACATTGACCCAGTCAGCAGGTCTAGTCGCACAACTGGGTAGTGCAACTAGCTCTGTTGATTGGGTTAAACCCATAGCATTATAGGGTCACTTTTTAAAAAAATGACATGCTGTATTGAATTAGAGCTAGTGTATATTTTTGACTATAATGGCCCTTGCACATAGGAAAACAAACAAATCGGTCTAAAATATATAGAAAAAAACAGAGCATTTTATTTTTAAACTGTGATTCCCTGTAAGGTTGTATGAATTTAGTGTGATTAATGTTATGTGTAATTTAATTATACAGTAAATACACTGTAATACTCGTGTGCAAAACCTCAACTATATGACAGTTATAGTGATAATTATTCTTTTGGTTAAAAAAATTAATTACAGATAATTGTTGTGTCTTTGGTGTGTAATTAGTAAAAATACTATTGATTAAACCTATGTTTTGATACACTCATGGTTTTATTGTGCAGGTGATACCAGTGAATGTAATTGCAGTGCAATGATTATATTAATGCTTAATTAGTAAATGCTTTGTAAACAATAATTAGTTTACTGATAATTTTTATATTTCCAATCAGTGATTTTTAGGGGAATGTTTTGGTTTGTAAAAGGCTTAAAGGGATATTCCAGTCAAAATTGAAAACCACATGGGTGCATTTCTGTATTGAACCTAAGAAATTTTGTAATATACATCTAGATTGTAAGTAAGATCTAGATTGCAAGTTCCCACGGGAACAGGGCCCTCAACTCCCCCTGTATTTGTCTGTAAAATGTTGCGTCTTATCGTATTGTTTCTCCACTGTACTGTTATCCTTGTACCCATGGGCAGCGCTGCGGAATCTGTTGGCGCTTTATAAATAAAGAATAATAATAATATACATGCGTTCGCAAAAATGCTTCTAATAAAAGCTATAGCTGTTTCAAAAGTGTATTTAAGTATGCACCGTGCACCAGCATTTTAAGCACAACACTTGTTCGGAGAGCCTATGGTGCTTGTACCATCTGGTAATGACTCAATTTGTTAATTGCTGACATGCTACAAGCCAGACTGATGATCTGAGCAGCTGCATTATTTAAAATGTGGGTGCAGTGAAAATATCTAGCTATGCTTCACATGCACGTGCAGAGAAAAATGTTAACACTAAAACAGTGATAACTCTTAGTAGAAGCATTTTTGCCAATACATGTATATTGAAAATATGTTTCTATTCAAAGATGCAATAAATTTATATGCATTTATATTTTGACTGGAATGTCACTTTAAATGTTCTTTATTTTTTTTAATGGTATAGGATACTAATGATAACTGATTTTCTGCATTGTTATATTATTTTTCATGGAGTAAAGAAAAATTATCAGACCATGGGGTAGATTTATCATACCCCGGGCGGACATGTTTTGCTATAGTGAATCATTTCCGCCCTGCATTGCTAAATGCCGACAGCGTATTTAACATTGCATAAGCAGTTCTGGTGAACTGCTTGTGCAATGCCGCCCCTTGTACATTCGCGGCCAATCGACCGCTATCAATCAACCTGATCCAATAGGGCATCTATAAAAGTTATGATGCATCCATATTTAAAATATGCAAATCAGAATATCTTTTTCTGAGTTGATAAATGTGGCGTAAGTAGTCATGTGCAATGGTATATTAAACTTTAATAATTTGGGATGCAGTTATAACTTATTTTTCTTTCATAAGTGGTGAGAGTCTACAAGCCATCACATATGGAATTAAAGTCCAGTCCTACAGGAGGAGGCAAAATACCCCACACAACAGAGCTTTAATCCCTCCTACTTTACCACGATTCCTCAGTCATTTTTTGCCTCCATCAAGGAGGATGGTGAAACCTGAAGTAGGGCTTTGAGTGTAATTTTCCTGGGGGAATTTATCACTTGTCTGCCACAGGTTTAAGGAGTACTCCACCTGTCTGCCACAGGTGTCACTGTGACTATTCCTGCAGCCTCCTTCTGTTGGCCTTGTTGGAGTACTCCTTAGATTCAGTGGCAGTGCATACTACACAAGATGAGCTCTTCTACTGGAAGTAGGTCTCCTGCTACTTGGCAAGCACTGTAGAGTGCTGACAGGTAAGTAGGTATTTGTTCTTACATAGTCCACAGGCTAATAGTATTAACATGCGCACATAGCCTAGGGATATAACTACTACATACACCAGATAACACTACATACAGTTTTAGGCAATATTGGGCAGGTTTACAGTAAAATGGATGTACTTTATCTTTTAATTTATTTCTGGTATTTAGTACATACCAGAGTTCTGTTTCTTATTCCCAGAAAGCTTTCAGATGATCAGGAACATTTATAAAGCTGAGTAGCTCATTTTTAGAAGTTTCTGAGCAGAAGATATTTCCTTTAATATTAAATTAGACGGCATACATGCTCTATTGCAGAAAGTTTTTACTTTCCTTGCAGATTGAGGACACTCCACCTGCAGACAAACAATCTGTGAAAAAAGATTGATACATTTTTTAAGGCAACCTCAAAAAAAGTAATCTACATTCCTGGTTCATGTTGCAGTTCCTGAGCTAATTAGCAAGGAATGGAACAGACCAGATATTTATTTTGTTCCATTTATCAAATTAAAATACACGTTTCATTTACCTTCTGAAAAACTGGAGGTATAAGAAACTATTCCAAAAATGAACAGTGCTATTTCCAGTTTAAATAGGCGGACAACCAGTACCACCCTTAAGGATCCGATGGATAGAAAACTTTAAGGTTTCCTCAGGAGATCCATTTATCTGGCAGGCTATATGTTTCCTCCAGCTGATAGTTTAGCATATCTTAAGCTACTGCAGTATAGTGTGACAAAATATCTGACCTTATTTACCAAAAACCTTCTCTTAATAATATTCAGGATTGCTTAAGGTTAGTCAATTTGAGTCATTTGAGAGGCAGCTGCTAAAATAACTTACCTTAATGCAAACTTGTAGGGAAAGATATTATTTGGACCTGTACTGGATGCTATAGTTGCTACAGTCACTGGAGGTAAATTAGCTTTTCTGCTGCAAGACAAAAAAGCTAAGGGTAGGGTTAAGTCTTCTAGATGATTTCAGTCCTTTTGTCATTCCAAGATGCAAATATCCTTCTCTTCACTGTCTCAAATGTCAGACACCTCAAAGTCCATGCGGAAGCCTGGTTCCTCTTGGTTTAACTCCAAGCAAAAAAAAAAAAATCCTGTCCCTTCCTCCAAATCAGCATGAAGGTGACTCACTTCTGGTTGGGGCAAACTGAACTTTTTTTCTGAAGGCTTTGAGAAAATTATGTTCAAGTTTGTTTGGTACTAAACATAATTTCATAGGCTTTTGATCTTGCCTTCCTCAAGGAAGATTCCTCCTGTCTCATGTTCCAAAAGATCATTTAAAGGCCAGAGCTTTATTGGCATGTGTAACAGACCTAGAAGCCATGAAAGTGATTTCTCTGGTCCCCGTTGGGGAACAGATTCAGGGGTTCTATTTAAGCCTTACAGGCTTACAGACCAATCTTGGATCTTTAAAGCTTTGAACAAATTTCTGAAAGCTCTATCAATAAAATGGAGATCTTGCACACTATATTACATTTAGTGCAGGAGGGTCAATTTATGTTTACTTGAAAAATGCCTATTTCCATATCCCTGTTCCCACATGATGGTTCAGAAACATGCAAACACAGTTTCTTTAGTTCTTTCATTCCCCTGGTTTGAAAATCAACCTCCCAAAAAGATCTCTACTATCACATACCAGAGTTGCCTTTCTGCTCGTCCCCATCAAACTCTTCCTCCTACACTGCTTTAATACATGGAAGTTATTGGTCTAATTATAGCTGCTTCAAATGTCATTCCTTTTGCCAGATTCCACTTTTGTTCTTTGCAGCTTTAAATGTTGCAATACTAGAATGGAGACTTCAGCAGTCTGTCTCAGATTTCTATAGACTTCGGGAGGTGATGTTTTAACATCTTAGAGCACTTTGCAATCTTTAGGTCTCTCCAGAGTCTTCCTCTGTTCTTTCTGAGATTCCAGTTAGACAATTTCACAGTAGACAATAGTGATTAACATCAATCACCAAGGTGGTACTCACATTGCCTTAGCAATGAACAAGGTAGCTCGCATTCTGACTTAAGTCATCATTGCATGATTTCTGCTATTCACATTCTGAGAATTGCATATTTTTTGCATGACCTCATAGGACTTGGTATGCAGATCTTGTACAATTTTCCTTAAGCCACCAACCTTGGTGTCTTCCTCTCAGAAAGGACCTTCTCTCTCAACGTCCCTTCTTGCATCAAGATCTCAAATCTTTCAATTTCGGCATGGCAATTGAGCATCTGATTGTGTATCATAGAGGATTTTTTTAAGATCAAATGATAGACTCAGGCCAGTAAGCCTGTTACAAAACAAATGTTTTACAAATTCTGGAAAGTTTTCCATTCCTGATGTAAGTCTAAGAATTCCCATTAGAAGTTTGTCAGATTTCATAAATTCTTTTACATGTTTTTTTTTCAGGATGGTCTGGATAAGAGCTTATCAACCGGTTCTCTTAAAGACCAAATTTCTGCCCTTTCAAGACTTCCTAACATTTAGCCCTTTGTTCAAGATTTGTTCAGGAAAAAAACAGTTATCAGGCCTGCTTCCCCTTTGTGGAACCTTAATTTGGTTGAGAGTATGCATAGACTGGACATTCAACTTGTGTCTTGAAAGTTTTTTTTTTTGTTTAGTCAATTCTTCTCACAGAAAAGCATCTGAGCCTTCAACTCTTTCTTGTGATTCTCCTTATCTAATTTGTTTTTAAGAATAAAGCAGTTTTAAGAATTAACTACTCTCTCCTTCCTAAATTTATTTAGTCTACAAACATTAATTATGATATTTTAGTCCCATCTCTCTGTCCAGCACCAAAAAACCTGCTAAAGAAACATCACTTCATAACTTAGATGTTGTATGGGTTTTGAAACTTTATCTTCAAGTCACTAAAGAATTTATAATTTCTTCCTTGTCAGGGTGGCCTAAATCTTTGGTTTGTGTAAGGTACCTAATAGTGAAGTCTCCCCCTGAATGAATTACTTTTCATTCTACCAGAGTAATTGCCACTTCTTAAGCTTTTAGAAGTGAAGCTTCCATTGAAGAGATGTGAAAGGCAGCTATTTGGTCATCTTTTCATACCTTTACTAAATTCTACAATTTTGACACGTTTACCATTTCTGAGGTAGCTCTTGGTAGGAAAGTTCTGAAGGTTGCAGTGCTTGTTTAGTATCTCTACCTGTCTTAAAAAAATCTCCATCCCTATTTCATGGTGATCTAATGGACTTTACAGCTTAAGTATAGGATCCCACATGTAATGACTCATGTACTCTCACCATCTTATGAAAGAAAACAAAATGTATGCTTGCCTGATATATTAATTTATTTAATTATGGTTAGAGTCCATGAGACCCATCCCTTTTTTTTTCCAGGTGGCAGGAGTATCAGTTTGCACTTCTTTTACCCTACTTTTCCTTACCTACTTTCTTATTTTCTCCTTTCTATTGGCCATATGTATGAGTAAGGAATCAAGGGAAAGTGGAAGGGCTTAAAGCTCTGTTTTAATTCCACATTTGATGGCTCGTAAACTCTCACTATCATAAAAGAAATATATTTATCAGGTAAGCATAAATTATGTTTTTTCCAAAACGGCATGAAGAATAGATTTTTTTCCCCCAATAGGCATGTAGAATAGGTTGAAATTGTTGCCATTTGTCGCATTGTCTTTGGCATATAAAAATGAGTGAACCAGCAAGAAACACATAATATAGATCTATTATTATCTTGCTAATGCCTAGGATAATACAGGGACGGTGCTCCTGCTAGGCAAGCTTGGCAGCCACCTAGGGCGCACTGCCAACTAGGGCGCAGCTGGCAATGACCCAGTGTCACGCTGCTCTAGCTGTTGCTAGGGACGCAGCATCTCCTTCTCTGCTCGTTGCCAGGGGCTGTGTTGGGTTCAGATGTGTGCAGCCCTGACATCATCTCCGCACGCTCCTCTCTCTCAGATGCCGGTTCCAGATTCCTGTGGCGCCAATCCTGCACCTATGTAAGTCCCTCTATAATGATCTAGTACTGCCCAAGTATAGGTGTTACTTTGTGTGCTCCTGGGTGTGATAGATTGTTACTTCAGTACTGCCTTAATGTGTTTAAACCCTGCATGTCTTACTACTTTGCCTGCTATACCCCTGAATTGCTGGATTGATATACTGCTGCTGAACTCTGCCTGTCTGACTACTCTGCCTGTTTAACCCCTTAATGACCGGACCATTTTTCAGTTTTCTTACCCTTAATGACAATGGCTATTTTTACATTTCTGCAGTGTTTGTGTTTAGCTGTAATTTTCCTCTTACTCATTTACTGTACCCACACATATTATATACCGTTTTTCTCGCCATTAAATGGACTTTCTAAAGATACCATTTTTTTCATCACATCTTATTATTTACTAAAAAAAAATAATAAAATATGAGGAAAAAATGGAAAAAAACACACTTTTTCTAACTTTGACCTCCAAAATATGTTACACATCTACAACCACCAAAAAACACCCATGCTAAATAGTTTCTAAATTTTGTCCTGAGTTTAGAAATACCCAATGGTTACATGTTGTTTGCTTTTTTTGCAAGTTATAGGGCAATAAGTACAAGTAGAACTTTGCTATTTCTAAACCACTTTTTTTCAAAATTAGCGCTAGTTACATTGGAACACTGATATCTGTCCGGAATCCCTGAATATCCCTTGACATGTATATATTTTTTTTTAGAAGACAACCCAAAGTATTGATTTATGCCCATTTTGGTATATTTCATGCCACCATTTCACTGCCAAATGCAAGCAAATAAAAAAAATTGTTCACTTTTTCACAAATTTTGTCACAAACTTTAGGTTTCTCACTGAAATTATTTACAAACAGTTTGTGCAATTATGGCACAAATGGTTGTAAATGCTTCTCTGGGATCCCCTTTGTTCAGAAATAGCAGACATATATGGCTTTGGCGTTGCTTTTTGGTAATTAGAAGGCCGCTAAATGCAGCTGCGCACCACACGTGTATTATGCCCAGCAGTGAAGGGGTTAATTAGGGATCTTGTAGGGACCTTGAAGGGTTAATTTTAGCTTTAGTGTAGTGTAGTAGACAACCCAAACTATTGATCTAGGCCCATTTTGGTATATTTCATGCCACCATTTCACCGCCAAATGCGAGCAAATAAAAAAAAAAGTGACATTTTTCACAATTTTAGGTTTCTCACTTAAATTATTTACAAACAGCTTGTGCAATTATGGCACAAATGGTTGTAAATGCTTCTCTGGGATCTCCTTTGTTCATAAATAGCAGACATATATGGCTTTGGCGTTGCTTTTTGGCAATTTGGAGGCCGCTAAATGCTGCTGCGCACCACACTTGTATTAAGCCCAGCAGTGAAGGGGTTAATTAGGTAGCTTGTAGAGAGCTTGCAGGGTTAATTTTAGCTTTAGTGTAGAGATCAACCTCCCACCTGACACATCCCACCCCCTGATCCCTCCCAGACAGCTCTCTTCCCTCCCCCACCCCACAATTGTCCCCGCCATCTTAAGTACTGGCAGAAAGTCTGCCAGTACTAAAATAAAAGGTGTTTTTTTTTTTTTTAAATTATTCAGCTGTGATGGACCCCTGCCTTAACCCCCAACCTCCCTGATCCCCCCCAAACACCTCTCTAACCCTCCCCACCTACCTAATTGCCACCATCTTGGGTACTGGCAGCTGTCTGCCAGTACCCAGTTTTCCCCCCCAAAAAAAGTGTTTTGTTTTGTGACATGTTTTATTTTTTCTGTAGTGTAGCTGCCCCAACCACCCCCCCCCCACCCCCCCCCACCCCCCCCAGATCCAGATCGTGATCAAAATTCTGCCCCCCTCCCTCTTACCTAAATTCATTGGTGGCAGTGCCAGTGATTGCTGCGCGCGCGCGCACGCGCACACACACGCGCGCGCGCGTGCACGCAGCCCCCGCACGCTCCCGGCATCCGGCGTGCACAATACACTTGAAGGAACCGGATGCCGGGTAGCGATGGGCCGCCCACCCTCCTCCCTGTAAGCTCCCACCCACCAACGAACGGCCGCATCGCTACCGGTGCAGAGAGGGCCACAGAGTGGCTCTCTCTGCATCGGATGCTTTCTAAAGGGTATTGCAGGATGCCTCAATATCGAGGCATCACTGCAATACCCTGAGAGCTGCTGGAAGCGATTGCGATCGCTTCCAGCACTCTCTTAGACAAGTGACGTACCAGGTACGTCCATTGTCACTAACTGCAAGTTTTTGCAGGACGTACCTGGTACGTCACTTGTCATTAAGGGGTTAACCCCTAAATTGCTGGACTGATATACTGCTGCTGATCCCTGCCTGTCTGACTACTCTGCTTATTAACCCCTGTTGTTCTGGATTGCCTCTTTGTTGCCCAATCCTGCCTGCATGACCATTCTAGTGGTGTGCCCTTGGACTGCTTTACTGTTGCCGAACCCTGGCTGCCTGACCATTCTAGTGGTGTGCCCTTGGACTGCTTTACTGTTGCCAAATCCTGCCTGTCCGACTATTCTAGTGGTGTGTCCTTGGACTGCTTTACTGTTGCCGAACCCTGCCTGCCTGACCATTCTATTGGTGTGCCCTTGGACTGCTTTTTGTTGCTGAACCCTGCCTGCCGGACCATTCTAGTGGTGTGCTCTTGGACTGCTCTTCCGTTGCTGCTGGGTACTGTCCTGCATGTGGTGAGTGCCGCCCTCCTCATCTTACTAACTTTCTCTGCTCTGGGATATTCCCTATCATTCCGACTCGACGCCGGGATAACAAGACTACTGGCTGAGTTTGGTCTGATAGAGGAGTATTCCACGAGCATTACACCTGGGTTCCCTAGACTCCAGTACATCATCTGTCAGACTCATCACCAAAGTGCTTGATGTAGAGGCATTAGTCTTCCCTGTGAGTCAGCAGCTGCCGTAGCACTTTATAGCCGCTAGGTAGTGCATCGAGAGAGCAGGTTGCAAAGAAGCTGGGATCTAAGCAAGAAAGCACTGACTTCATAGCTGTAACTTGCTGCTCACTACCGGGAAACCATGAGAGAGATTATTCAAAGGGTCACTCAGGCCAGTGTCACCGGTAAGTGAGGAACAGTATGTGTATACTGACTGCAGTTGCAAATCCAGATACTGCAGTAGGTGGTCGGCAAACCAACAGCACGTTTGTGGATATGCAAACATGCAGTGTTTCAAGCACCGTGAGAGTTCACGGAGCGTGTGTGTACTTAGATAGCGCAGCTACTGTAGTCTTTACCTAGCTCTGTAAAGCAGAAAGTGGCTATTTAAAAGAAGTTCCTGTGCTAACAGTGTGCATCATCACCATGCCAATGCCCAGGCTGCGGCAAGCTATCAGGGCATGTAATACATTATTTTATAATAATATGCTCCATACGAATACATACAAAAATCTATTTCTCTTGTAAAGGTGTAACCAGTCCACGGGTTCATCCATTACTTGTGGGATATTCTCCTTCCCAACAGGAAGCTGCAAGAGGACACCCACAGCAGAGCTGTCTATATAGCTCCTCCCCTAACTGCCACCCCTAGTCATTCTCTTGCAGCTCTCGACAATAAATGAAGTATCAAGAGAGATGTGGTGACTTAGTGTAGTTTTTACCTTGAATCAAAAGTTTGTTATTTTTAAACTGTACCGGCGTTGTACTATTTTTAACTCTCAGGCAGAAATTGGAAGAAGAATTCTGCCTGGAGGTTTTGATGATCTTAGCGGTTTGTAACTAAGGTCCATTGCTGTTCTCACACATAACTGAAGAGTATGGAAAGAAAACTTCAGTTGGGGGGACGGTCTGCAGATTGCCTGCTTTGAGGTATGTTCAGTATATTTTTTTCTAGAGAGATGATAAGGTCTAGAAAATGCTGACAGTGCCTGGTATATTTAAGGTAAGCCTGATACAGTGATTTAACAACAACTGGGATCATGTTTGCAAATAAGGGTAATATTCATGTTAATACTTATATTACTTAGTGTAAAAACGTTTGCATGATTTATAAAAATAAAAACAGTTTTTCTCTGAGGGTGATAAATATTTATTTGGGGCCTAGTTTTCCACATGGCTTGTTAGATTACTCCTAGGAGTACTTTTTTAAGGCCCTCTGACTTTGAGTGCATGGTAGGGAGGGGCCTATTTTCAAGCACAGCACAGCTGTGGCAGTGTGTTTGACTGTTTGTTAGCAGTTTTAATGTTTTTCTAAATTCGTTTTTTGGGCCTGAGGGGTTAATCATCCATTTGCAAGTGGGTGCAATGCTGCTTTAGTCCCTTATACACACTGTAAAAATTTCATAGAGTTTACTACTTTTTATCACTGTTTTGCAGTTTATGTGGTAGTTTTTTTCTCTTAAAGGCACAGTACCGTTTTTATATTATTGCTTTTTTCACATTTATTAAAGTGTTTTCCAAGCTTGCTGGTCTCATTACTAGTCTGTTAAACATGTCCGACATAGAGGAAACTCCTTGTTCATTATGTTTAGAAGCCATTGTGGAACCCCCTCT
Organism: Bombina bombina; assembly: GCF_027579735.1. Taxonomy (NCBI): domain Eukaryota; kingdom Metazoa; phylum Chordata; class Amphibia; order Anura; family Bombinatoridae; genus Bombina; species Bombina bombina. The sequence goes on from NC_069499.1 coordinate 424,342,647, forward strand.
TAGAATGTGTTACAAATGCAATGACCTTTCTATAAGTTATAAAGATCATATTATGGCTTTTAAAGATTTATCACCTGAGGTTTCTGAGACTGAGAAAAGGGAGGTTATGCCATCTAGCTCTCCCCACGTGTCAGAACCTATAACTCCTGCTCAAGGGACGCCAAGTACATCTAGCGCGCCCATAGCGTATACTTTGCAAGACATGGCGGCAGTTATGAATCATACCCTTACAGAAGTATTATCCAAACTGCCAGGGTTACAAGGAAAGCGAGACAGCTCTGGGGCTAGAACAAATACAGAGCTCTCTGACACTTTAGTAGCTATGTCTGATATACCCTCACAATGTGCAGAAGTTGAAGCAGGAGAGCTTCTATCTGTGGGTGACTTCTCTGATTCAGGGAAGGCGTTACTTCAGTCTGACTCTGAAATGACAGCATTTAAATTTAAGCTTGAACACCTCCTTGTGTTGCTCAGGGAGGTTTTAGCGACTCTGGATGACTGTGACACCATTGTAGTCCCAGAGAAATTGTGTAAAATGGACAAATACTTTGCGGTGCCTGTTTACACTGACGTTTTTCCAATCCCTAAGAGGTTTTCAGAAATTATTACTAAGGAATGGGATAGACCAGGTGTACCGTTCTCTCCCCCTCCTGCTTTTAAAAAGATGTTTCCTATAGATGCCACTACACGGGACTCGTGGCAGATGGTCCCTAAGGTGGAGGGAGCAGTCTCTACCCTAGCTAAGCGTACAACTATTCCTGTTGAGGACAGTTGTGCTTTCCTAGATCATATGGATAAAAAATTAGAGGGTTTCCTTAAGAAAATCTTTACACAAAAAGGTTTTATTCTCCAGCCTCTTGCATGCATTGCCCCAGTCACTGCTGCAGCGGCTTTCTGGTTCGAGTCTCTGGAGGAGGCTCTACAGGTAGAAACCCCATTGGATGATATCCTTGACAGGCTTAAAGCTCTTAAGTTAGCCAATTCATTTATTTCTGAAGCCGTTTTTCATTTAACCAAACTAACGGCTAAAAATTCAGGTTTTGCCAATCAGGCGCATAGGGCGCTATGGCTTAAATCCTGGTCAGCTGATGTCACTTCAAAGTCTAAACTTCTCAATATCCCCTTCAAAGGGCAGACCCTATTTGGGCCTGGACTGAAGGAGATCATTTTTGATATTACTGGAGGAAAAGGCCACGCCCTTCCCCAGGATAGGTCCAACAAGTTAAGGACCAAACAGACTAATTTTCGTTCCTTTCGAAACTTCAAGAGTGGTGCAGCTACATCTTCCTCTTCTACAAAACAAGAGGGAAATTTTGCCAAGTCCAAGCCAGTCTTGAGACCTAAACAGGCTTGGAACAAGGGGAAACAGGCCAAAAAGCCTGCTGCTGCCTCTAAGACAGCATGAAGGAGTAGCCCCCGATCCGGAACCGGATCTAGTGGGGAGCAGACTTTCTCTCTTCACCCAGGCTTGGGCAAGAGATTTCCAGGATCCCTGGGCTCTGGAGATTGTTTCCCAGGGATATCTTCTGGATTTCAAAGCTTCATCTCCAAAGGGGAGATTTCATCTCTCACAATTATCTGCAAACCAGATAAAGAGAGAGGCATTCTTACATTGCATTCAATACCTACTAGTTATGGGAGTGATCCACCCAGTTCCAAAGGAGGAACAGGGTCAGGGCTTCTAGTCAAATCTGTTTATAGTTCCCAAGAGGGAACTTTCAGACCAATCTTGGATCTCAAGATCCTAAACAAATTTCTCAGTGTCCCATCCTTCAAGATGGAGACTATTCGAACCATCCTACCTATGATCCAAGAGGGTCAATATAGGACTACCGTGGATTTAAAGGATGTTTATCTACACATTCCGATACACAGGGATCATCATCAGTTTCTCAGGTTCGCCTTCCTAGACAGGCATTACCAGTTTGTGGCTCTTCCCTTCAGGTTAGCCACAGCACCAAGAATCTTTACGAAGGTTCTAGTGTCCCTTCTGGCGGTTCTAAGGCCGCGGGGTATAGCAGTGGCCCCTTACCTAGACAACATCCTGATACAGGCGTCGACTTTTCAAATTGCCAGGTCCCATACGGACATTGTTTTGGCATTCCTGAGGTCTCACGGGTGGAAGGTGAACGAAGGAAAGAGTTCTCTCTCCCCTCTCACAAGAGTTTCCTTCCTAGGAACTCTGATAGACTCAGTAGAAATGAAGATTTATCTGAAAAGGTCAGGTTGTCAAAACTTCTAACTTCCTGCCATGCTCTTTATTCCACTTCCCATCTGTCAGTGGCTCAGTGTATGGAGGTAATCGGATTAATGGTAGCGGCAATGGACATAGTTCCGTTTGCCCGCCTACATCTCAGACCACTGCAACTTTGCATGCTCAATCAGTGGAATGGGGATTACACATATTTGTCCCCTCTACTAAATCTGGATCAAGAGACCAGGGATTCTCTTCTCTTGTGGCTATCTTGGGTCCATCTGTCCAAGGGAATGAGTTTCCGCAGGCCAGAATGGACTATAGTAACGACAGATGCCAGCCTTCTGGGCTGGGGTGCAGTCTGGAACTCCCTGAAGGCTCAGGGTTCGTGGACTCAGGAGGAGGCCCTCCTTTCGATAAACATTCTGGAACTAAGAGCGATATTCAATGCTCTTCAGGCTTGGCCTCAGCTAGCTGCGGTCAGGTTCATCAGATTTCTGTCGGACAACATCACGACTCTAGCCTATATCAACCATAAGGGGGGAACAAGGAGCCCCCTGGCAATGTTGGAGGTTTCAAAGATAATTCTATGGGCAGAGGTTCACTCTTGCCATCTCCCAGCTATCCATATCCCAGGAGTAGAGAACTGGGAGGTGGATTTTCTAAGTCGGCAGACTTTTCATCCGGGGGAGTGGGAGCTCCATCCGGAGGTATTTGCCCAGTTGATTCAACTATGGGGCAAACCAGAACTGGATCTCATGGCGTCTTGTCAGAACGCCAAGCTTCCTTGTTACGGGTCCAGTTCCAGGGATCCCAAGGCAACGCTGATAGATGCTCTAGCAGCACCCTGGTCCTTCAGCCTGGCTTATGTGTTTCCACCGTTTCCTCTGCTCCCTCGTCTGATTGCCAAGATCAAGCAGGAGAGAGCTTCGGTGATCTTGATAGCCCCTGCGTGGCCACGCAGGACTTGGTATGCAGATCTGGTGGACATGTCATCTTTTGCACCATGGACTCTGCCGCTAAGGCAGGACCTTCTACTTCAAGGTCCCTTCAAACATCCAAATCTAATTTCTCTACGTCTGACTGCTTGGATATTGAACGCTTGATTCTATCAAAGCATGGTTTTTCCGAATCGGTCATTGATACCTTAATTCAGGCTCGAAAGTCTGTCACCAGGAAGATCTATCATAAGATATGGTGTAAATATCTTCACTGGTGTGAATCCAAGGGTTACTCATGGAGTAAGGTCAGGATTCCTAGGATATTATCTTTTCTCCAAGAAGGATTGGAGAAGGGATTGTCAGCTAGTTCCTTAAAGGGACAGATTTCTGCTCCGTCTATTCTTTTGCACAAACGTCTGGCTGAGGTTCCAGACGTTCAGGCGTTTTGTCAGGCTTTAGTTAGAATCAAGCCTGTGTTTAAACCTGTTGCTCCGCCATGGAGTTTAAATTTAGTTCTTAAAGTTCTTCAAGGGGTTCCGTTTGAACCTTTGCATTCCATAGATATTAAGCTTTTATCTTGGAAAGTTCTGTTTTTAATAGCTATCTCCTCGGCTCGAAGAGTTTCGGAGTTATCTGCTTTACAATGTAATTCCCCTTATCTGATTTTCCATGCAGATAAGGTAGTGTTACGTACCAAACCTGGGTTTCTTCCTAAGGTGGTATCTAATAAGAATATCAATCAGGAGATTGTTGTTCCTTCACTATGTCCTAATCCTTCTTCAAAGAAGGAACGTCTATTACACAATCTTGATGTGGTTCGTGCTTTAAAGTTTTATTTACAAGCTACGAAGGATTTTCGTCAAACATCTGCTTTGTTTGTTGTCTACTTTGGACAGAGGAGAGGCCAAAAGGCTTCGGCAACTTCTCTTTCTTTTTGGCTAAGAAGTATAATACGCTTAGCTTATGAGATTGCTGGCCAGCAGCCTCCTGAAATAATTACAGCTCATTCTACTAGAGCAGTAGCTTCCTCAAGGGCTTTTAAACATGAGGCCTCTGTTGAACAGATTTGTAAGGCGGCGACTTGGTCTTCGCTTCATACCTTTTCGAAATTCTATAAATTTGATACTTTTGCTTCTTCGGAGGCTATTTTTGGGAGAAAGGTCTTACAGGCAGTGGTGCCTTCCATTTAAGTTCCTGCCTTGTCCCTCCCTTCATCCGTGTCCTAAAGCTTTAGTATTGGTATCCCACAAGTAATGGATGAACCTGTGGACTGGAAACACCTTTACAAGAGAAAATAAAATTTATACTTACCTGATAAATTTATTTCTCTTGTGGTGTTTCCAGTCCACGGCCCGCCCTGCCATTTTACGGCAGGTGTTTTTTATTTTTAAACTACAGTCACCACTGCACCCTATAGTTTCTCCTTTTTTTCTTGCTTGTCTTCGGTCGAATGACTGGGGGTGGCAGTTAGGGGAGGAGCTATATAGACAGCTCTGCTGTGGGTGTCCTCTTGCAGCTTCCTGTTGGGATGGAGAATATCCCACAAGTAATGGATGAACCTGTGGACTGGATACACCACAAGAGAAATAAATTTATCAGGTAAGCATAAATTTTGTTTTTTGTCCCATTAGAGTAACGTTTGGGTGTTTGCAATAGGACCTCTGTTTACATTATAGTGAAATTACAAAGTATTTTTGTGTGTGTTTTGCTTATGATCATTCACATCTGACTGCAGTAAATAACACAGTTTTCTTTTAGGTTCTATTTTAACTCACAGTAATAAAATAAAAATGAACATATTATGCAATGTGTTTCAATAATGGTGGCCTAGGCTTTAAATGTCCTCAACCACAAACCTAGATTCCACTATAAAAATGGCTAATTCAACATAAAAATTATTTCCTTCAGGCATGTGTGGCACTGGAAACCTTGAGTGCATACTGTAGTTGCCTAAGGTTGTCTACTTGTCTGTGGTATTGAGTTTAACATTTACCTTGCAACAGCCTGTGATTGGCCACATCACATAAGATCAAGATTATGGCCTCTATTTATCAAGCTGTCTACTTTCTAGCATTCACCGGCACCAATACGCTCGCCTAAGCTCGCCTAACATCGCCGCTGCGGACCTGAATACATTCGCCAAATTTATCAAGAAAGCTGTCAAAAAGCCGCGCACCAAGTACGGTGTGATGAACAGCGGACTGTTGTTAACTGACAGTCATCGATCTCGCTGCTCATCGGCTTATTTGCAGCTTTCTTGCTAGCCTGTCACTAAGCACCCACACTATACTATACTGTTTTACCCCCTATACCGCCTCTCTCGGAGCCCGCCGCAACTCTAATAAATATATTAACCCCTAAACCGCCGCTCCCAGACCCCGCCAAAACTCTAATAAATATATTAACCCCTAAACCGCCACTCCCGGACCCCGCCGCAACTATAATAAATATATTAACCCTAAATTGCCGCTCCCGGACCCAGCCGCCACCTACATTATATCTATTAACCCCAAATCTGCCGCCCCCTATACCGCCGCCACCTACATAAAGTTATTAACCCCTATCCTGCCAATCCCGGACCCCGCCACAACTAAATAAATTGTTTAACCTTTAAACCGCTGCACCCGGAGCCCGCCGCCACCTACATTACATTTATTAACCCCTATCCTGCCCCCCCTACACCGCCGCCACCTACATTACATTTATTAACCCCTAATCTGCCCCTCCAACACCGCCACCACTATATTAAATTAATTAACCCCTAAACCTAAGTCTAACCCTAACACCCCCCTAACTTAAATATAATTTAAATACATCTCAATAAATTTAATATTATTAACTTAATTATTCCTATTTAAAACTAAATACTTACCTATAAAATGAACCTTAAGATAGCTACAATATAACTTATAGTTACATTTGTATCTATCTTAGGGTTTATTTTTATTTTACAGGCAACTTTGTATTTATTTTAACTAGGTACAATAGTTATTAAATAGTTATTAACTATTTAATAGCTACCTAGCTAAAATAAATACAAAATTACCTGTAAAATAAATCCTAACCTAAGTTACAATTACACCTAACACTATACTATAATTAAATAAATTAAATTAATTAAATACAATTACCTACAATTAAATAAAATTACCTATAATTAACTAAAGTACAAAAACCCCCACTAAATTACAGAAAATAAAAAAATTACAAGAATTTTAAACTAATTACACCTAATCTAAGCCCCCTAATAAAATAAAAATGCCCCCCAAAATAATAAAATTCCCTATCCTATACTAAATTACAAATAGCCCTTAAAAGGGCCTTTTGCGGGGCATTGCCCCAAAGTAATCAGCTCTTTTACCTGAAAAAAAAAGAAATACAACCCCCCCAACATTAAAACCCACCACCCACACACCCAACCCTACTCTAAAACCCACCCAAACTCCCCTTAAAAAAAACCTATCACTACCCCCTTGAAAATCACCCTACCTTGAGCCGTCTTCACCCAGCCGGGCAGAAGTCTTCATCCAATCCGGCCAGAAGTGTTCATCGAATCCGGGAAGAAGAGGTCCTCCAAGCGGCAGAAGTCTTCATCCAAGCGGCATCTTCTATCTTCTTCCATCCGACGAGGAGCGGCACCATCTTGAAGACATCCAACGCGGAGCATCCATTGATCCCGACGACTAAACGACGAATGACGGTTCCTTTAAATGACGTCATCCAAGATGGCGTCCCTTGAATTCCGATTGGCTGATAGGATTCTATCAGCCAGTCGGAATTAAGGTAGGAAAAATCCGATTGGCTGATCCAATCAGCCAATAGGATTGACCTTGCATTCTATTGGCAATGCATCAGCCTATCGGATTTTTTATACCTTAATTCCGATTGGCTGATAGAATCCTATCAACCAATCGGAATTCAAGGGACGCCATCTTGGATGACATCATTTAAAGGAACTGTCATTCATCGTTTAGTCATCGGGATCGATGGATGCTCAGCGTCGGATGTCTTCAAGATGGTGTTGCTCCTCGTCGAATGGAAGAAGATAGAAGATGCCGCTTGGATGAAGATTTCTGCTGCTTGGAGGACCTCTTCTTCCCGGATTAAATGAAGACTTCTGGCCGGATCGGATGAAGACTTCTGCCTGGCTGGGTGAAGACGACTCAAGGTAGTTTGATCTTCAAGGGGGTATTGTTAGGTTTTTTTAAGGGGGGTTTGGGTGTGTGGGTGGTGGGTTTTAATGTTGGGGGGGTTGTATTTCTTTTTTTTTTCAGGTAAAAGAGCTGATTACTTTCGGGCAATGCCCCGCAAAAGGCCCTTTTAAGGGCTATTTGTAATTTAGTATAGGGTAGGGCATTTTATTATTTTGAGGGGATTTTTTATTTTATTAGGGGGCTTAGATTAGGTGTTATTAGTTTAAAATTCTTGTGATTTTTTTTATTTTCTGTAATTTAGTGTTTGTTTTTTTTGTACACACTCCCTCCTCCCACCGGACAAAGGCACCATCGGCACCATCACTACCGGTGCAGAGAGGGCCACAGAGTGGCTCTCTCTGCATTGGAGGCTTGTAAAGGGGTATTGCAGGATGCCTCCATATCGAGGATCACTTCCAGCACTCTGTTAGACAACTGACATACCAGGTACGTCTATTGTCATTAACGGTTAGTTTTTGCATGACGTACCTGGTACGTAATTTGTCATTAAGGGGTTAATGTAGGTGGTGGCGGTGTAGGGGGGCAGGATAGGTGTTAATATGTATAATGTAGGTGGCGGCGGGATCCATGAGCGGCGGTTTAGGGGTTAATACCTTTATTTAGTTGTGGCGGGGTCTGTGAGCGGCGGTTTATGGGTTTATACCTTTATTAGTTGCGGCGGGGTCCGGGAGCGGTGGTTTAAGGGGTAAAACAATGTATATAGTTGTGGCGGGGTCCGTGAGCGGCGGTTTAGGGGTTAATAATAATAATGTAGGTGGCGGCGGTGTGGGGGGGCAGATTAGGGGTGTTTAGATTCGGGGTACATGTTAGGGTGTTAGGTGGAGACATTTCCCATAGGAATCAATGGGATATCAGGCAGCAGCGAACATGAGCTTTCGCTGCTGTCAGACTCCCATTGATTCCTATGGGATCCGCCGCCTCCAGGGCGGCGGATTGAAAACCAGGTACGCTGGGCCGGAATACTGGTTGTTCTTTGATAACTTCCAAAAGTAGTCAGATTGTACCGAACTTGCATTCGGAACATCTGGAGTGACGTAAGCATCGATCTGTGTTGGACTGAGTCCGACAGACTAGATTCTACTTTTGCCGGTCTGTAGGGCTTGATAACTATGGCGAATCAGCCTCGCCACAAATACGCTGCAGAATTCCAGCGTATTTGCGGTTGACGGCTTGATAAATAGAGGCATATGAGTCTTTCTAGGTATTTCATCAGATTTTTTATTTTCTTTGTGGTGGGGGGGCGGGGGACGAAAGTAGCTGGTCTTGCCAATTGCGCAAAATAGTCTAGCACCGGCCCTGGGATTATGTTTTCTTTTGGTTTAACAGGGCCAATTCATCATCTCTCAAATAATTTTCTAAATAGATCTCTTGTGGCTTCTGTTATGCACACTGCATTATAATAGCCTATTCTAGATATGCTGTACCTTCAAACCGTCTATCTGTTTCAGCACATGTAATTCCCTTGCCTCTCTATCAGTTCCTTCCCCCATCTGAAGAATCTGTGGCACATTTTTTTTTTTCAAAGTATGTTATTTTCTTTAAGAAGCCAATTTTAAATCAGGCAGTGTCAGAACAGGAACATTGTGTTCAAAATCGAGTGGTATATTATTCTACAATTTTGCAAAGCTTACATTTGGCATTAACGTCACAGAAACAAAAAATCTTGTAGAAATTGCCACTGTTCATTAAATCATCATGCAGATTTTCATCATTATACTGTACCTTGGGGAGATTGAACAAAATGTAAATTACTTTGCTTGTAAATTCCCATCTAGTGCATAGAAAATGTTGTTTTTTGTTATATGCATCTCTACACTTCATTTAGATTAATTATATTGTATCCAGTTATGAATACAGTTCTCATATGACATATTCTTTATATTTCTTCCTTTAAATAAGCCATACAATTTGCAAGTGAGCAATAGATAATTAGTTTCCAAAAACAAAGGGTTCAGCATTCTAGAACAGTGGTATCTTCAATACCTATAGGGTTCTTTAACATTAAAAAAGCAAAAAATAAAATAGTGAAATAAATCATTAATTTTTCCCATGTCATTTTAAGTATTTATCAGTTGCCAGCCCCAAGCACTTGAATTGCCTTCAATTCACTGGAATAGGAAAAAACAAAACATAACAGACTGAATAAGTGTTTTTAATGACTGTATCTTTGTTGTTGCTTTTTGTTGTTGGATATTTACTTTGGTGTAATTTTTGGTTATATGAAAAACGTTGTTGCTTTATTAATATTACTATTCCATTGGACTTAATTTTCACATCTGCTGTAAATATGATACAGTTGTTTTTTTTTTTATAATGTCTGTATAATATGTCCCTTTATTTTCTGAGAAAATCTCTGGTGTTTTCAAGATTATGGAGCCATTATGAAGTACTGCTCTTTGTAACCTGCAGCAAAATAAAAATAAAAAAGTACATATTTAAATTGAGGGTGCACAGTGTACAAATCTTCTTACATTAATCTGTAATCATCTTATCAGGTAAACTGACATGTGAGACAGCAACTGCAGTGTTTGAGTGTTGCAACCTATTTTCCAGAATTTTTGTAGTTTTTTGCCATTGAATCAGGTTTACAAAATATTTGACTGTTGCACATTTAAATTGTAGCATGGATTTGCATATGCTTTTTTGAGTGTCATCTAAGCACTACAAAATAATTTTATTTTTTTAGGCCATCGAACACTGTTCATTGGAGTACATGTTCCTCTTGGTGGGAGGAAAAGTCATCGGCGTCACAGACATCGTGGTGGACACAAACACAGAAAGAGAGACAAAGAACGTGACTCTGGACTGGAAGATGGACGTGAATCACCTACATATGGTATGAGTTTTCCCCTCCTCAATAATGAATAGGAGCAGGTCCAACTCATGTATTCATCATGAGATGCATCTGTAACATTAGACTCAATTACAAAAAAATGCTAACTTACCCTGTCTAGACATTTTAAATACCAATAAGTTATGCTTCATCCATGTGGGCTGGCTATATTGCTATATGTTTTAGAATGACATCTCTGAAACACATAAAATACTGCAAGAGTCTCTAGGGGGCCAATATTCATCAATGCAGATTCACTATTGGAGTTTAGCACTTTTATCATACAGGTTTTTCAGAACATATATATATATATATATATATATATATATGTATATACTGTATGTATGTATATATATATATATATATATATATATATATATATGTGTGTGTGTATATATACTGTATGTATGTATGTATGTATATATATATATATATATATATATATATATATAAATTGGTTCGATGGGGAAGTTATTTCATGAATTGTAGCTGCTACCTAATACAGTAGTTATATAGAGCACAATTGTAATCCTATATTTGCAATTTAAAATCCCCAGTACCTGCAGAATATACACATAGCACTTTCTAAATGTAACTGGTTGCTTAATGAGGACAGCAGATAGGGATAAAGATAAAAAAAATGTTATTGATGTTTCAAGGAAGAGGATTAGAAAATGGAGACAACAATATAGTTTACTTTAAAGGGACCCCATTTTAGCAAATAAATAACTTTCTATAGCTAAATGACGTATGTGGGATTTTTTTTTTGTGTGGTTTATTTTATTTTTAAATTAAATACATTGGGTACTTTTAATTGACACCATTTTGTTTGTAAACTTCACCCAGGCACAAAATTGCCTGAGCGCGTACATCCAGGAGTCGTGCCTCCATTTTACTTTATTTTTAGAGTTAAAGGGATATGAAACCAAACATTGTTCTTTTATGACTAAGATACTGTATGTGATTTTAAACATCTTTCTAACTTACTTTTATTATCAATTTTGTTATACATTTGCAAGAGCATTAGATGGCAGCATTAGTTCCTGCCATGTAGTGCTTCAGACACCTACCTAGATATCTCTCCAATACAGAATATCATGGGAACAAAGCAAATTTGATCATAGAAATAAATTGGAACCTTTTTTTTTTATAAATGGTATGCTCTGAATCACAAAATAATTTTTTGGGTTTCTCTTTTACAGTGTAACCAGTAGGTGGTACTTTGCCGTTTATCTAACACAGTATTTCACACAAATGTTTTTGCTTCCTTTTTTTATTACATTAAAGCTGAATAACAAAATCCAAAATGTTCCTTCCTTTAATAAAAAGATGCCTTTCACCACAAAAACATTTATTACCCCCATCACCTCACAACTATCTTCAGCTATCCCTTATCTCCTCCCCAGTCTGAGTATATTTGCTTGCTTCCCTAACGTGTATGCAAGCTGTGTTTATGGATCTGCTTTGACAGACTTGATTACAAGGAGGCAGTGACCCATCTTCATTGCAAGTTGCTTATGTTAACCCATGTGTGTGACAGTTTATAAATAGGTAAGTGCTATGCATAAAAAATTCAGTGTACTACTTAATCAACCATCACAAGTTATTTGGTCAACCATAAATATAACATTCTCCAGCAAAAAAAAATATAGAGGAGTGGAAAAAACAACTGCTAAACACAATTAAACTTCATTACTTTTTTTTAATCTGCAGTATTTCCTCAGTTTGGTAGTCCATTTGAAAAAAAATCTACCCTAAACAAAGATTAAATATTGCCAACAGCATGCATTAGCAACAAACTAAAAATAAAATAAATTAGAATAGTGTTTTTCTATATTATACATATATTTTTTTTTAACAATTTCAATCTTCTCAAAGAAATAAAAACACTAGACCCCTTAATATTACTGCACATCTTCTAAGCACAGCCCACAATGTTGTAACATGGCTTGCACAAGCATGTACAGCAGTGGTGGAACTACGATTAAGGCCCATAGTAGCCAATACATAGGTGTGTACAGATCGTGTACAATCCTAAAGCAGTGTAGCCTTTTATTATTTCAGGTTGTATGTCCATCTATTTATCAATCTATCTATCCTCCAAATCATTATATAGAGCAGCATGCATATCATTAATATGGCTTACTACTTAATTACCTTTGTTTGTATTGGTATGACACAGAAAAGTGGAGAGAAAAAAGCCAAATCTGACACATTCCTCTCAAAACTCCAAAAATGGACTGGACAAAATTATTGGCACCCTCAATTTAATATTTGGTAGCACACCCTTTGGAATAAATAACTACAATCAGTCACTTCCTGTAACCATCAATGAGTTTCTTACACCTCTCTACTGGAATTTTGGACCACTCTTCTTTCGCCAACTGCTCCAGGTTGGAAGGGTTCCTTTTCCCAACTGCTGTTTTGAGATCTCTTAACAGGTGCTCTATGGTATTGCAATCTGGACTCATTGGCAATCTGGACTCATTGTTGGCCAGTTAAGTACTCTCCATCACTTTGTCTTAAACATTTCTGGATGCTTTTTGATGTGTGCTTTGGATCATTGTCCTGCTGTAAGACTCATGACCTCTGACAGAGACCCAACTTTCTGACACTGGGCCCTACATTGCACCACAGAATTCTTTGGTAGTCAAGACATCCAGTGCCTGAAGCTGCAAAGCAACCCCAAAACATCAGTGAACCTCCAACATGTTTGACTGTAGGGACTGTATTATTTTCTTTAAAAGCCTAATTTCTTTTTCTGAAAACAGTAGAATGATGGGCTTTACAAAAAAGCTATTATTTTTTTCGTCTGTCCACAGCACATTCTCCCAAAAAGGATTTTGGCTTCCTCAGGTAAGTTTTGGCAAACTCCAATGTGGCTTTTCTATGTTTCTGTGTCAGCAGTGGGGTCCTCCTGGGTTGATCGAGGTTCTTTATCCACCATTTGAACAATCCTTCATTGAAATCTTTGATCAATTTTTCTGTTTCGCCCACCTCCAGGGAGATTAGATACAGCGCCATCATTGCCATGGGCTATAAACATCTTGACAATGTTGCACACAGTAGACACGGGAATATTAAGATCTCTGAAGATGGACTTGTAACCTTGAGATTGTCCATGCTTTTCCACATGTTTTGTTCTCAAATCTTCAATTCTTTGCTGCTCTTTCTCTTCTCCGTGCTCAGTGTATAGTCAATTTTTCAACATTTTAACTGGTTGCCAGTGTGATTTCTATATTGTCAGCACCTGTTAATTGATACAGTGGAGTTTAATTACAAATTACAGGAGCATCACAAACTTGGAATGCAATTATTTCTTACAATTTTTAGAAGGTGCCAATAATTTTATCCAGTCCCTTTTCAGAGTTTGCGTGGAATGTGTAAGATTTGGCTTTTTTTTCTCCACTTTTTTGTGTCATACCAATACAAACAAAAGAAATAAACATAAGAGTGCCTAAACACTTATAATTGCAATAATTTTTTGGGCGAAGTAGTGCATTATCTGACAGAAATGCAGGGTTGCCAATATTTTTGGACATGACTGTATACTTGTGTATATATATATATATATATATATATATATATATATATATATATATATATTAACAGTATATATATATATATATATATATATGTATATATAAAAGAAAGACTGAAGCAATATACATTTAATAAATAATCTAACTGTAAAGCTGCAGGAGTTAGAATAACAAAAATTTACATGGAAATAAAGGACTACAGCTGGATACGTAAAGTGATTTGCAATAATATGCTTGCTCTGTATAGACCTGGTATACCATTCATTTCTATGTCACTTTGAAGGATTGATGATTAGTATCTAATAGGTTATGTTAAAAGAAATTTAAACAGGCATTATACTAAATAAAATAATTAACTTGTACACAACTTTTCCAATTTACATCTATTCGGAAATTTGCTTCATTTACTTGGTGTACTTTGATGAATAATAAACTTAGGTAGATACATAGATCATCAGAAGAGCATATGTATTAACCATCCCGCTTCCGGTGCTATTGTCACAGGTTGTGAGGTATGTCCCGCCACCCCACCCGCAGCCCCTCAGTGTCCCAAATTCTGACTAAGCCCAGGCCATGCACCGCCCGACATGCTTACGAACCTCCCAGACACATTCACAAACCACCCATATACCTTCCCGTCCACATGTAACCACGCCCCTCCGGCATAACCGGTGGACCACTAATCGCAAGCTGTTAATCACCCAATTTCCCAGAAATCATCTGGCAGATGTGCGTGTCTTCAGCACTTTATGGCAATTGTGTTTGTAACAGTATATAACATAGCTATAAACATTGTTGCAAACACTGCTGATAAAGATGTGAATAATTCTTAGGTCATATGAGCTTACGTTTACTGTTTAACAAAGGATACAGAGAATGAAGCAACTTTTATAATCAAAGTAACTTTATTGTCCCTTTAATAATGGATATAGATTTTTTTTTACGAATTACTTTTATTATTTATTTTGTCTGTTTTCCTATAATCTAACTCTGATAATTGAGGTACATATCAGATGATCCAGAAAAAACAACCACATCATCATCATTTTATATTTGTCACCAACAGACCAAATATAGTTAGAATTATATAACCAGATGCAGTATCAGTAGATTTTTGGCTTTGGAGTAATTTGGAGCCACTTATGCAGCCTGCAAATGCAAGTTGCGAAGCAGAGGCCATAAAACACTGTTTCTTAATCCATCTGTGTCTAATTTGTTTGGGATGATTGACAAGCCCTGCTTGTTTGTGCAGTAATAAATGCAGGCTGCTATACTGACCCTAAATGCTGGCGGACAGGTTCCCTGAGTGGGAACCTTGTCTGTCCCCAGCTTATTAAATAGACTGAGAAATAGGACTTCAAGACTTAGATACACAGTTTGATGCAACACTCTTTGGCAACTAATGGTTATAACTGGTAGGGAAGCAAAGTAAGAAAAATACTTATGTACCATATACATATTCGATATCATGTTTAGCTAATTCTGAAATAATCTATCACTCTGAGTACTTTCTCATACTTCTATTACAGTCCTGAGAGATGGGTTTACATTATATTCATTAGTTTTAATAAACTCACCTTGTTTTGATATATCAGACCAGTACATTTATTTTTATGTGGTACTGATCTGATATGATGAATTACCAAGTTATTCTTCAGGATCCTCTTGGCCTTTAAATAAGCCCATTCCTCGGCTCAGGGGCAGGTGTTAATTCTTCAAGTCATATATTGACTGCTTGTCCAGTCATGTTGCTTAGCATTTTAAGCAATATCACCATAGCCACATTTATTACTATTTTACAATGTGTTTTGTTTCTAGACACACCATCACAAAGGGTACAGTTTATTCTTGGAACAGAAGATGATGATGAAGAACACATTCCTCACGATTTATTCACAGAGCTGGATGAAATCTGCTTACGTGAAGGGGATGATGCTGAGTGGAGAGAGATGGCAAGGTGAATAAAGAAAAAAATCCATATGAAAATCTAAGCTGATTCAGAAGCCCAAAATAATAATTACTTATTGCCTTTAATTGCTTGAAATGTTCTTTTAAATGTTAGAATGTTGATTTATATTTGTTTTATTGGTTAGATGGCTTAAATTTGAAGAAGACGTAGAAGATGGAGGAGAAAGATGGAGCAAGCCATATGTCGCCACATTGTCACTTCATAGTTTGTTTGAGTTGAGAAGTTGTATTCTGCATGGTACGGTTCTACTAGACATGAGAGCTAGCACATTAGAGGAGATTGCAGGTACTTTATGAAAATGCATGTGTCTTGTAAATGTATGTGATTCATTTAATCTTTATTTTATATGCATCTCACACTCTTCTAAGGGCATATATTTAGATAATACTAGGGCATGCAACTTTATCATTTTTGGAGGTTGGTGGAGACCTAAGTGAAGTCTTCAGGGTAATAGTTTAGTTTTTCTCCTAGCCAAATTATGCAGCATTTGCTATGTGCTGTCATGTAACACATTATCACTATATTACTGTTTAGCTATCAATATCCTTTACATATACCCTTTGCTAAATGTGTCCCATTGGGCTAGATTTATGGGGTGTTGAGGAACCTTGTTAATAAGCCGATCATGTATGCAATTTATTAAAGGGATACTAAACACTAATCATTGGAACTTTCATTATAGAACCTAGGTTACACTGCAGGTGTCTAAAGGAAAGTTGCTGCACATGTGCAAATATGTCAGCACTGGAAGCTATAAAAAGATACATTTGAACATGGCAGCACTCATGATGACTAGAGGGAGATAACCTCAACACTATGCTTATAAATTGTGTTTAGTGTTAAATGTCCATTTAAGCCACTACACATATCCTTCTAGTGTATGGTTAATGGGCATTCCTGTCTTTAACATATATAGGGCCAGATTAGAAGTGGAGCAGTATTTAACACTCCCGCTCTTACTAGAAGTAAGCTTTTTGCACATGTTGTATAGAGCTCGTATTACAAGCTGAAAGTAAACTGTTTTTTACATGAGCACTAGCCCGATGAGCTCAAAAAATATTTTTTTAGAATATCGCGGGCATTAACATTGCATATTCTCAAGTGCGCTAACCCAACATGAAAATATTAATATTTCACATTCCAATGTTCTTTACATAGAATAATATGTTCTATTTATTAAAAAATACATATTTCTACATATATCTGATGGTATTTTGGTACAATATATATCTCTACCTACATATACTGTATATATATATATATAAATAAATGAATATCTATTTAGAAATATTTAGAAAATTTTTAGCTATGTGCAGAACATTGTAATGTGAGATATTTACAGTAAATGCACAGTGTAACACTTTATAAAAAAATTATATTGCATAAATATGCTTTTTCATCTACTTAAAGGGACACTGAACACAATTTTTTTTCTTTTGTAATTCAGAAAGAGCATGCAATTTTAAGCAACTTTCTAATTTACTCCTATTATCAATTTTTCTTTATTCTCTTGCTATCATTATTTGAAAAAGAAGGCATCTAATCTTTTTTTGGTTTCAGTACTCTGGACAGCACTTTTTTTTTTTTTTTTTTTTTTTTTAATAATTTTTTTATTGAGGTAAAATGGCATACAAACATAAAATTGCAGAGAAAAAAAAAAAAGAAAACATCATGGCAACATGCCAATTTGACATACATCTGGATTTACATGGGGAATTAAACAAGCATGTCTTCATATCTGTAGAGTCTAAGGATATCTATACCCAAAGGTACATTTTCTAGCCATGTATATTACCTCATTTTATCTAAGTGCATTGTCAAAAGGACAAATAACATAGAGTGAAACAACCAACTATATAAAAGCCTAATCTCAATAAACAATTTGCAACATATGCAGGCTTGTGCTTGTCCATGATATAGTCAACAGAACTTCTAATACTTACAGTTCAGTTTGGGCAACAGAATATGTGTTAGCAAAAAAGGAAAAAAAAGAATATATAGGTAATGGGTAGAGAATGGGAAAAACGTTAACAGGGCCACTCCTTGACCCAGTGCTAAAATAATGTTGTCTCTGCCTTAAACAGTTTGAGGGGGAATCATTATATAGCACCTGATATGTATTAGACCCTTACTTTAGAGGTACGCCATCAAATTACTCTATATGGTTCAATACACTGTAGTGGACAGCATGTCTAGAACAGGCTAAACTATGAATGTAGCCCAAAAATATATACATGAAACTACATACATTCAAACACACAGGACCACACAATGAAATAACCTAGCATACCAAGCATCACATCTGTACCCTAATATAATATTATGTGCAGTTTGCCACAGAGCCCCCCTAATATGAGCTAAACTAGGGATGAAGCCCACTTCAGCTGACCAGTAGTGGGCAATCTTAGCCCATGAGTATATCTAGTAAATGATAGGCGAAAGTAAGGGATTATAGCTATATGTGCCCCTTTTAAGATGAAGGGGTATTCTTCATTGTACTTTATGTAAATTATGCGAGTGTTATTTTCTTAAGGGCATAGTTTATCATATGAAATCTTATGGGGTCTAAGCTATTATTAGGAACCCCCTACCTCCATTAGCTAACATTGAATAACAGTATCATTCCTACATTAAAGCTATAATAACATGACACCCCATGAGTTTTTACATGTTATATGGGCCAGCATGAGCCCTCATTCAGGGATATCCTGAGTTAAATAAACTACCATTCTAAGATAAGACAAAGGAAATATAGCATAATATTTGTATAATGCCCCTGAATCGGTTGACCAAGTACTGCTTTACTCAGGGAACAGCAATGTCATCTTATACTCCCAATATAGCAGTACATAGCAATACTAAATATGGCAACATAAAGTACACTGGTAGGCAGTCTCTGGTTGTGAAAGGTAAACAGAATTGTATGGGGTTCAAAATATGATTCTTGTATTAAAGCTGTGATAACATGATACCCCATGAAAATTTGCATATTATATGAGCCAGCCTGAGCCCTCGTTCAGGGATATCCTAAGTGAAATAAACTACCATTTGGAGACGAGATAAAGGAAATATAGCATGTTATTTATATAATGTCCCTGTATCAGCTAACCATGTACTACCTTACTCAGGGAACAGCAATGGCATCTCATAGTTCCAATATAGCAGTACATTGCAATATTAAACATGTCAACATATATTACACTTGTGAGCAGATTCCGTGAAGGGAGTACGTGGCTCTTGTAAGCAAGGTGTCGTCCCCAGACCCAATAGCAGAAACAAAAGTCTCGGTGACCACAAAGGTACAGCTCCCGTTTGAGGCCCGACAAGTAGCCCAAAATCAACCGCTGCCCCATTGCGCTGACTGGGGCCACAGATCATTACCCAATGCCGGTCCGGAAGGCATAGCGCACAGGCACATCTTGACCTCGTGTGGACAGCCAGAAGAGATCTCTGTCAAACGGCATCAGCCCGACAGGCGATGAATACGGGGACCAGTCTACTTCTTTTTTCGGCAGCAAGGATCCTTTGACAGGTAAATATCTATGACCAGATGTCAGCAGTGCAGGCGGGATAAGGAGGTCTTCCCCTATCTTCCACTCATCTCGCATCTCGCCTCGATCCCGCCCCAGGGAGCCGGCCGCAACTCCCCGGTCAGGATCCAAAACAGGTAAGAGGCTCACAGAAAGTCCCGGCTGCACACAGGCATCTATGTCCAAAGTGACATGTGGATGCATGTCCTTTTTTGCACTGTCCCACCCCTGAGACTGCTTCGTGCTCCCTTCTCCTTCGCTCCCTGCTACTTTCATCTGAGTACGGGTAAATGCCATGCTGGATAGGAGGCTGTCGCATCTTGCCTGCATTAGGTTTTCAAAGTCTGTCATCCAGCCTTGTATGGCCCCAAGCAGGTCAACCATTTTCATATTTATAGATAGTGTGGAAGAAGATCTGAAAAGTGTCTTCGCATACCCGGTTCCCCGGGGGGGGGGGGGGGGTGCTGAGAAATTACCTCCGTAGAGGCCGCCAAAATTAAACTTCAGCGGTCCGGTCTGAGAGACCCTGAAAGTAGAAAGTAAAAATATTGCCTTGACCAGCAAACTGTTCCCTGCCAAATGAATCAGGATTCTATGCTGGATGGCGTCCAAATATATCAATTACATGGCGGAATGTAATTTACTCTGTCAGAGCTCACAGTTTTGCGGCCATCTTCAGCCAAAGCCCGGACACGCCCCCTGGACAGCACTTTTTTATTGGTGGATGAATTTATCCACCATTCAGCAAGGACAACCCAGGTTGTTCACCAAAAATGGGCCAGCATCTAAACTTACATTCTTGCATTTCAAATAAAGATACCAAGAGAATGAAGAAAATTTGGTAGTAGGAGTAAATTAGAAAGTTGTTTAAAATTTAAAAATTTCATGCTAAATCTGAATCAAGAATTTTTTTGGGTACAGTGTCCCTTTAACTCCAATGCACTTTATATATATATATATTATCGGTTATTTGTAGAGTGCCAACAGATTCTGCAGCGCTAGATATATATACACACACATATGTATTTATGTGTTTATATGTATTCTAGTCCTAAAGCCCGTGTACACGGGCCATTTTTTGCAGTACAGCGGTCCCACCCCTTGTTCTCCCCCCCCTCTATTTTGCTCTCTCTCTTCCCCTTCCCTTTTGCTCTCTCTCTCCCCCTCTATTTTGTACTGTCTCCCCTCTCTTTTGCGCTCTCTCTCTCTCCCCCTCTATTTTGCTCTCTCCCCCCTCTCTTTTGCTCTCTCTCTCCACCCTCTTTTTTGCTCTCTCTCTCTCTCTCTCTCTCTCTCTCTCTTTCTCCCTCTCTGTTGCTCTCTCTCTCACCCTCTCTTTTGCTCTCTCTCCCCTCTCTTTTGCTCTCTCTCTCCCCTTCTCTTTTGCGCTCTCTCTCTCTCCCCCTGTCTTGCTTTCTCTCTCTCCCCCTCTCTTTTGCTCTCTCTCTCTCCCCCCTCTCTTTTGCTCTCTCTCTCCCCCCTTTATTTTGCTCTCTCACTCTCCACCATCTTTTTTGCTCTCTCTCTCTCCCTCTCTGTTGCTCTCTCTCTCTCCCCCTCTCTTTTGCTCTCTCTCCCCCTCTCTTTTGCTCTCTCTCCCCCTCTCTTTTGCTCTATCTCCCCTTCTCTTTTGCTCTCTCTCTCCCACTCTCTTTTGCTCTCTCTCTCCCCTCCTTGTGTTTTGCACTCTTCCTCCTCTTTTTTGCTCTCTCCCATTTATTTTGCTCTCTCTCCCCCTTCTCTTTTGCTCTATCCCCCCTCTCTTTTGCTCTCTCTCCCCCCTCTCTTTTGCTCTCTCTCCCCGTCTCTTCTGCTCTTTCTCCCCCTCTCTTTTGCTCTCTACCCCCTCTCTTTTGCTCTCTCTCCCCCTCTCTTTTGCTCTTTCTCCCCCTCTCTTTTGCTCTCTCTCCCCCTCTCTTTTGCTCTCTCTCCCCCTCTCTTTTGCTCTCTCTCTCTCTCCCCCTCTCTTTTGCACTCTCTCTCACCTTCTCTTTTGCCCGCTCTCTCTCTCTCACCCTCTCTTTTGCTTGCTCTCTCTCTCTCCCCCCTCTCTTTTGCTCTCTCCCCCCTCTCTTTTGGTCTCTCTCCACCCTCTCTTTTGGTCTCTCTCCCTCCTCTCTTTGGCTCTCTCTCTCTCCTCCTCTCTCTTTTGCTCTCTCTCTCCCCCCTTTCTTTTTTGCTCTCTCTCCCCCTCTCTTTTGCTCTCTCTCTCCCCCTATCTTTTGCTCTCTCCCTCTCTCTTTGGCTCTCTCTCCCCCTCTCTTTTGCACTCTCTCCCCTCTCTTTTGCTCACTCTCTCTCCTCCTCTCTCTTTTGCTCTCTCTCTCCCCCCTTTCTTTTTTGCTCTCTCTCCCCCCTCTCTTTTGCTCTCTCTCTCCCCCTATCTTTTGCTCTCTCCCTCTCTCTTTTGCTCTCTCTCCCCCCTCTCTTTTGATCTCTCTCCCCCCTCTCTTTTGTACTCTCTCTCATCCTGTCTCTTTTGCTCTCCCTCCCATCTCTTTTACTCTCTCTCTCTCTGTCTCCCCCTCTCTTTTGCTCTCTCTCCCCCTATTTTGCTCTCTCTCCCCCTTCTCTTTTGCTCTCTCCCTCCCCTCTCTTTTGCTCTCTCTCTCCCCTCTCTTTTGCTTTCTCTCATCCCTATTTTTTGCCCTCTTTCACCCTTCTCTTTTACTCTCTTTCACCCCTCTCTTTTGCTCTCTCTCACCCCTCTCTTTTGCTCTCTCTCCCCCTCTTTTGCTCTATATCTCCCCTCTTGTGCTGCTCTCTCTCTCATGCAGACACTCAGACAGAAACAGCAGCTCCCGCCCGGCCCCAACCCCCTCACGCTCAGACTCCGCCCCTTCACACCCAGCTCCGCCCCTTCATGACACAACTCCACCCCTTCATGGCCGGCTGGCTCCACACCCTTCACAGATTAGTTGTTCCAGCAGCCAGCCCAGGTCAGTTTGTTGAAGGCCAGGTGTGTTTGTCCTTGTGCAGTCTGTACTGCGCATTACAGCTTTGGACAAACACACTTGGCCTTTTATATTATAGGACATATGCCTGTAAATATTTAAATACATACATAATCATATAAATACATATATTAACACATACAGTATCCCAAAAAAGTGAGTACACCCCTCACATTTTTGTAAATATTTATTATATTTATTATATTTTTTCATGTAACAACACTGAAGAAATTACATTTTGCTACAATGTAAAGTAGTGAGTGTACAGCCTGTATAACAGTGTAAATTTGCTGTCCCCTCAAAATATCTCAACACACAGCCATTAATGTCTAAACCGTTGGCAACAAAAGTGAGTACACCCCTAAATGAAAATGTCCAAATTGCGCCCAATTAGCCAATACTCGTTAGTATTACAAGGTCTCAGGTGTGAATGGGGAGCAGGTGTGTTAAATTTGGGGTTATCGCTCTCACACTCCCTCATACTGGTCACTAGAAGTTCAACATGGCACCTCATGGCAAAGAACTCTCTGAGGATCTGAAAAAAGAATTGTTGCTCTACATAAAGATGGCCTAGGCTATAAGACGATTGCCAAGACCCTGAAACTGAGCTGCAGCATGGTGGGCAAGACCATACAGCGGTTTCACAGGACAAGTTCCACTCAGAACAGGCCTCGCCATAGTTGACCAAGGAAGTTGAGTGCACGTGCTCAGCGTCATATCCAGAGGTTGTCTTTGGGAAATAGATGTGTGAGTGCTGCCAGCATTGCTGCAGAGGTTGAAGGGGTGGGGGGGTCAGCCTGTCAGTGCTCAGACCATATGCCGAACACTGCATGAAATTGGTCTGCATGGCTGTCGTCCCAGAAGAAAGCCTCTTCTAAAGATGATGCACAAGAAAGCCTGCAAACGGTTTGATGAAGACAAGCAGAATAAGGACATGGATTACTGGAACCATGTCCTGTGGTCCAATGAGACCAAGATAAACTTATTTGGTTCATATGGTGTCAAGCGTGTGTGGCAGCAACCAGATGAGGAGTACATCTGGAAGTGTGTCTTGCCTACAGTCAAGCATGGTGGTGGAAGTGTCATGGTCTGGGCCTGCATGAGCGCTGCCGGCACTGGAGAGCTACAGTCAAGCATGGTGGTGGAAGTGTCATGGTCTGGGCCTGCATGAGCGCTGCCAGCACTGGAGAGCTACAGTTCATTGAGGGAACCATGAATGCCAACATGTGCTATGACATACTGAAGCAGAGCATGATGCCCTCTTTCTGAGACTGGGCCGCAGGGCAGTATTCCAACATGATAACGACCCGAAACACACCTCCAAGATGACCACTGCCTTGCTAAAGAAACTGAGGGTAAAGGTGATGGACTGGCTAAGTATGTTTCCAGACCTAAACCCTATTGAGCATCTGTGGGGCATCTTCAAATGGAAGGTGGGGGAGTGCAAGGTCTCTAACATCCATCAGCTCCGTGATGTCATCATGAAGGAGTGAAAGAGG
Source organism: Bombina bombina (assembly GCF_027579735.1). Classification (NCBI taxonomy): domain Eukaryota; kingdom Metazoa; phylum Chordata; class Amphibia; order Anura; family Bombinatoridae; genus Bombina; species Bombina bombina. The sequence goes on from NC_069499.1 coordinate 424,366,323, forward strand.
ACTCCAGTGGCAACCTGTGACGCTCTGGTGAACTCCATGACCAAGAGGGTTAAGGCAGTACTGGAAAAAATTGGTGGCCACACAAAATATTGACACTTTGGTCCCAATTTGGACATTTCCACTCACTTTTGTTGGCAACGGTTTAGACATTAATGGCTGTGTGTTGTACAGGCTGTACACTCACTACTTTACATTGTAGCAAAGTGTAATTTCTTCAGTGTTGTCACATGAAAAGATATAATAAAATATTTACAAAAATGTGAGGGGTGTACTCACTTTTGTGGGATACTGTATGTATATATATATATATATATATATATATATATATATATATATATATATGTGTGCAATTTTTTTTAAAATAATTTTTATCAGACTGTATTATTATGATTTAACTGTACATTGTAATGTATTTTTGATGTGTTTTGTGATACTTTTTTGTTTAAAAAAAAAACAGTTAACCAGAGCTCTGAAGACACACTATCATAATGCGCGTTAATTTAATTTGTGCTCAAGCGATCGCGTTTACTTTCATCTTGTAATACCAGCCATAAACCCGATGCACACAATCATCCGTGATCAACCCCTTTTCGCTCACCTGTATATTATGTAGAATTATTTGGCCCTGAGTATTAGAACAATAATGTTATTATCGTATAGTTACTTAAAAAGTTGAAGAATGTATTCAAATCCTCATCTTTAGATATTCAGTGTGACTAATCATATTATGTAAAATTAAATTTCAATCCACATAAAAATATTACCAGCAAAACTACACCCGTTTAGTTAGATGCCTATAAAATTGAGCCTTGCAAATTCTCCACTATTCTAAGTATTGTATCGGTCAAATCCACAGCCTTTACAATGGTCCTTTCAATCCTCTCAGTATAAACTACAATTGGAAGACGCTACAAGTTTAAATGGCTGCCCCACAGAGTCCTCTTGCCACAAATTACAGCAGAATAAATATGCATCCTTAACTCTTTAGGTTCTTAATTCTTTATAATAAGAATGCTCTAGAGTGACCCCTATTGAATTTATGTAATTCCAATTTTAAAATATGCAATATACCTTCCATTTATAATTCAAAAAGAGTACCTGCATAGTGTATTGCCTTCAAAACGTTTAATTAGTGCATTCTAAAATTCAACCCCCTTCTCTTTCTATATAAGGGAACTGTTTCCTGCCTTTGCATTCAGTTGAATGCTTTACCGCTGCATATACACACACACTATCGGCTCCGCAGCCATTTTCACATGATGCATCAGCCACCTGTGCACTGCTTCGGAATGTCAACCAATGAAATAAATTTTTGTGCATGCCTACACAATTGTTTATTATAATTTAATAAAAATATAACATTGCCTTTTTAGATATACTCAATGAGCAGAGATTAAAAATAGTAAATACAAAGGATTCAGCTAATATCATACACATTAGTTTTTAATTACAAATTTCTATAATTGCATTGGCTAAAGTCTTATATCATACTATTTTAGGACCTTTAATAGAGTATATATAATGCATCCTATAATAGTATCTAAATTAATATAATATTGTGGCACCATTGTAGTAGTACATTGTTCATTTTGATTGGTCAATAATTTTGACTTTGTACCTTAAATTATTGGATAATATTGGTCAGCTCTGATGGTATCCAGCATGTTTGTCATGAACCTGGCCAGGACTACCACAGTGAATGCATAAATCCAACAGTGAAGCATAAAGGTGGGAGAGGGATAAAATGGGGCTGCATGAGTGCAAAAGATGTTGGGAGATGTCATTTATAGATGGTACCATGAATACCAAAATACTGGCTTACAAGTTGACTCCCAGGGGCATATTTATCAAGCTCCGTATGGAGCTTGAAGCCCCGTGTTTCTGGTGATCCTTCACCTGCTCTGAGGCGGCGGACAGAACTCGCAAGAAATCAACACGATCGAATACGATTGGGTTGATTGACACCCCCTGCTAGATTGGCCGCAAATCTGCAGTGGGGCTGCATTGCACCAGCAGTTCAGAAGAACTTCTGGTGCAATGATAAATGCCGACAGCGTACGCTGTCGGCATTTATCGATGTGCGGCAGACATGATCCGTAATATCGTCCATCCGCACCTTGTTAAATTGTTAAATAGGCCCCCCAGTCTCCAGAAGCTTGTGAGAAGAGGAATATTCCAGCATGGTAAAGATCCCAAGCAAACTGCCAAAATCACAAAAGAGTTTCTAAAAAATCAAATAGTGAAAACAATGACCTGGCCAAGTATGTTGCTTGACTTGAATCCAATAGAACAACCTTTGGGGTATTTCAAAAAGCAGCTGAAAAAAAATTGTCTCTGAAGAATGGCAGAACATCTCTCTATAAATATTTGCAACACTGGTATCTTCTATGCCGCGGATTAAGTCTGTCTTCAAAAATAAAGGTGGACATATGAAGTATTGAAAAAATTAAAGATTTGAATCTCAGTAATGAAAGGTGTACTGCATTTTGTTGCATTGAGGATCCTTTTTTAATATAGTAAATCTAAACTGTTCAACTTATATGTAATGCAATTACTGTAAGGTGATACAGTTTTGAATCATTTGACATTTACGTGATATTGCACAGTGGGGACTCACTTCTGTTGTATGCTAGTATCTTTAGATATTTGTCTAAATGAGTGTTTCTACAATTACTCACTTTCATGTTTTGTGATAAAATATATATTTAACTACATTTCAGAGGGACGCTCTACACCGGAATTTTTATTGTTTAAAAAAATAGATAACCCCTTTATTACCCATTCATCAGTTTTGCATAACCACAACTGTTATATTGATATATGTTTTACCTCTGTGATTACCTTGTATCTAAGTCTCTGCAGACTGCCCCCTATCTCAGTGCTGTTGACAGACATGCAGTTTAGCCAATCAGTGCAGACTCCTAAATAACTCCATTGGAGTAAGCACTATGTTATCTAAATGACACACATGAACTAGTACTGTCTAACTGTGAAAAACTTTCAAAATGCTCTGAGCTAGGAGGCAGTTTTCAGCGGTTTAGAAATCAGTTAGAGCCTACCTTAGCTTTAGCTTTTCAAAAATACCACAAAGGGAACAAAGCAAATTTAATGATATAAGTCAATTGGAAAGTTGTTTAAAAATGCATGCCCTATTTCAACCATGAAAGTTTAATTTTGACTAGACTGTCAAACAAAAGTTATATTTTATCTCGCTCATTTTGAATATGGCATTAGCTAAAAAGTAAATTTAGATATTTGTTTGAGTGCTTCTAGAATACTCTCTTTCATTTGTTTTGAAATTAAAAAACTAATTACCATATGATTATACATTGGGCTCTTAGAACTCAGCTAAAAGTTGTTATTTTATTTTCTAAAGCTACATATTCCATTTTATTATAGTTGATGTTGGAAGATATTTCAATGTATCACCTCTACATTATTTAAACTGCACCCTCCTAAGCCCAGCTCAATCCTATCTTAATAGTCCAACCCTGCTCTAGCTTATATTAGATTGTATGATTGTTTTACCATATATATGGGTCACTATTTCTGTATATACTTGCCATTATATGGTATATTTGCTGTTTCTGGTGATTGGTGGCTACACACATATGCTTCCTGTCATTGGCTCCCCAGATGTGTTCAGCTAGCTCCCAGTAGTGCTTGCTGTTCCTGAGCCTACCTATGTTTACTCTTCAGTAAAGGATACCAAGATAATAAGCACATTGTATAAGAGAAGTACATTGGAAACTTGTTGACAATTGCATGCTCTATCTGTGCCAGGTTATTTTTACTAGAAATCCACCAATCATAGCATGGGAAGAAGGAAACAATAGTGGTTTAACATAACATTATAAAACAATGCAATACATTCATTTTTTTTTTCAAAATGATAGCTCTATATACTGAATAAGAATAGGCTAAATTGCACTTTATTTACAATGCAACTCATCCATCAGACAGATGTTACCTGGCATCATTTTGCTTTTATTTTTGACTTTCCAGATTGCAATGTATAAATTACATAGATGCAGATTACTGAATTTCCAAAGGATCTAATTGTATGTTAAAAAAACTTACATTAATCTGCATTTATTGCTATTAAATGCTATACACGAACAGGTCTACAAACGATACATGCACACAGACTGTCACACACAGATGGTTTGGCATATTGAGCTGCAGAGTTAGATTCACAAGAGTTCTTTAAATAATTGATAATATTCAATATTCTGTAATAATGTGAAAAGGATATAATATAGCGTAAGATTTTATTTTCAATGCCTCATAATATAATAATTTCCATTAAATGCCTAAAATTAAAGGGGCATTGTACACCAACATTAATCTATGCTATTTAAATAAAGCATTAGATGTAGATAACATTTGCATTTGACATGCATTACCTATTTTGCAGCTAACTTTCCTAAAAATGGTAAAAACCATGCAGGATGTTTCACTGAATATGTATACCTAAGTACTATACACTTATATACTCTAATCACTGCCTACAGCCAAGAGGTTATTAACTGACATGCCTGACTGAAGCTGCAGCTGCACTAAGTTATATGAGGTCTGTAGAGAAACTGTTGTTTTATTTGTAAAATACACATAACTGCCTAATACTCTACAGCTTTGTCACTGTTGTTTTATTTGTAAAATACACATAACTGCCTAATACTCTACAGCTTTGTCACTGTTGTTTTATTTGTAAAATACACATAACTGCCTAATACTCTACAGCTTTGTCACTGTTGTTTTATTTGTAAAATACACATAACTGCCTAATACTCTACAGCTTTGTCACTGTTGTTTTATTTGTAAAATACACATAACTGCCTAATACTCTACAGCTTTGTCACTGTTGTTTTATTTGTAAAATACACAGAACTGCCTAATACTCTACAGCTTTGTCACTGTTGTTTTATTTGTAAAATACACAGAACTGCCTAATACTCTACAGCTTTGTCACTGTTGTTTTATTTGTAAAATACACATAACTGCCTAATACTCTACAGCTTTGTCACTGTTGTTTTATTTGTAAAATACACATAACTGCCTAATACTCTACAGCTTTGTCACTGTTGTTTTATTTGTAAAATACACATAACTGCCTAATACTCTACAGCTTTGTCACTGTTGTTTTATTTGTAAAATACACAGAACTGCCTAATACTCTACAGCTTTGTCACTGTTGTTTTATTTGTAAAATACACATAACTGCCTAATACTCTACAGCTTTGTCACTGTTGTTTTATTTGTAAAATACACATAACTGCCTAATACTCTACAGCTTTGTCACTGTTGTTTTATTTGTAAAATACACAGAACTGCCTAATACTCTACAGCTTTGTCTGTCTCCCACCTCCTCTGGTAACACTGTGCAGCTCCTCACCCCCTCTCCTCACTGGACTAAACTTCTCACAGACACTTCTCTCAGAAACCATCTCCTTCTAATCATATTTAAAGGGACCGTAAACACCAGAATTTTTGTTGTTTAAAAATGTAGATAATCCCTTTATTACCCATTCCCCAGTTTTGCATAACAAACACAGTCATAATAATATACTTTTTACCTCTGTGATTATCTTGTATCTAAGCCTCTGCAAACTGCCCCCTTATTTTAGTTCTTTTGACAGACTTGCATTTTTAGCCAATCAGTGCTGACTCCTAGGAGCTTCACGTGCCTGAGCTCAATGTTATCTATGTGAAACACATGAACTAACGCCCTCTAGAGGTGAAAAACTGTCAAAATGCTTTCAGATTAGAGGCGACCTTCAAGGTCTAAGAAATTAGCATATGAACCTCCAAGGTTTAGCTTTCAACTAATAATACCAAGAGAACAAAGCAAAATTGGTAATAAAAGTAAATTGGAAAGTTGCTTAAAATTACATGCCCTATTTAAATCATGAAAGTTTTTTTTATTTTTACTTGACTGTCCCTTTAACTGAGAAGAGTGTGATAAGTTTAGCTCCCTGTGTGTAAAATATAATAAGAAAATCAGGTAACACATTTGAAAGAAGCGTTTAACAGCCTTCCCAGAGGAAGCAAAAGTTAAGTGGGAATAGGAAAAGTAAAACATGATGGCTGATTGATTCATAATTAATAATGAGTGCCTAATATGTTGAAAAATATATTTTCCTATAAAGGCCTAAATTACAAGTGGAACATAAAAATGTCAGTGCTATTGTATGGTAACTTCATTGAGCATAATCAAAACCACTTCTATTTTTGCTCCAGATTTGTTTCTTATTGCTCAAGCAGCTATCTTGTGCGTGCTAACATCTGCATGTCAAATAGATTTCTATGGGGGTGCACAGTAACATTCGTCAGATAAAGCTCAAATGCTAATGGAGATCATAAAATAATCTCAAGTAGAGTTCTCATGTGCTATACTTTTTCAATAAAAACTTAGGGCTAGATTACAAGTGGATCGCTATTTATTTCTCATGGTCAAATGTTAACTCTGCTAGCAGTAAGCTTTTTGTGCACCTCGGGTTGCATGCGTATTGCAAGTTAAATGTAAAATGTTTTTGTAAGCGCACTGCTGGTTAGAATATTGTGACCGCGTTAAGGTATTCTCCCATAGGGGTCAATTTATTAATGTGTGAGCGGACATCATACGATGTAGCGTATCATGTCCGCTGCACATCGATAAATGCCGACAGCATACGCTGTTGGCATTTATCATTTATCATTGCACCCTGCAGATTCACGGCCAATCACAGGGGGTGTCAATCAGACCAGGCAGACAGGTGTACGGAGCTTGATAAATTGACCCCATAGACATCAATGGAGTGCAAAAGGGGAAAAAAAATCTGACACCCAACAAGTCGCGCAAACCCGATTGCGTTTAACCGAGTGCGCTAACCCAACATGAAATATTAATAGTTGTCATTCCAATCTTCTTCACATAGAAGAATATGTTATATTAATTCATAAATACATATATCTATATATATATCTGTTTTTTGTAAAAAATATATATAAATATATATAGCCAAAGCACAGGAAGGGGTATATGCACTCCTACCAGCTACCATCAGCTGCCAGGGTGCTCTGTAGAGAAATTAATCAGCAAAATAGGAGAAAGCACTTACTGGTCTTCAGACAACAAATCCAAGAAAATTATTTTATTAGTGACGTTTCGGGACAAAATAGCGTCCCTTCCTCTGACCACCAGAAGCTACAAACAAACTAAATGCCTGTTAAGCCCTCCCCTAAAGAGGCCACCAATGAAAGGAGGCCGTGTGCAAACATATTCAGACTTTACAAATTGACAGAATGTGTGATCACCTAAACCAATATAACATAACAAATATGTGACTAGTGTGTGTTAATAAATGAACAAGGTGTACTGAAATACATGAAGTGTACAAAAATACCTATGTGTCCCTCATCCGGAGTCACTGATAACAAACATCCCTGGCACAGTGGGAGCCCACATATGGAACATTCCAAATCCGATATCACCAAATATCATACGCCCCAATGGGAGTTACCAAAATCAAACATAAACAAATAAACAATATGCCCGATCTGAATCTTAAATCATCCAATTGAAGTAGTGTAAATAAACCCCAGAACATCAGCACGAGATATATGCTTAATGCATCCAAATAAAAAAACTCCGGGTCAATATAGCATATTTAAACCGATCATAGTGAAACCCAGCCACACCTACTATTGCCTGATTGGTCAAAGACAACGATACAACAGAACACTGATAGGCTCACTACGGCAATGTGTGCGCAGTAGTAAACAAACCTAACAGATCATCTGTTTAATTCCTCACGAGATATATGCTTAACGCTTGCGAATCAGAAACCTCCGTGTCACTTTAGCATATTAAAACCAATCGTAGTGAAAACCAGCCACACCTACTGTTGCCTGATTGGTCAAAGACCACGATTTAACAGACTGCTGATATGTTCACTACGGCAATGTGTGAGCAGTAGTAAACAAACCCAAAAAAATCATCTGTTTAATCCCTCATCATCCAAACCACTGCATCATACTGTCAGATCGCATCAGACAGCCATACAGTAAAAAACCCCTAAGCAGTCAAACACTTCAATTTACACAGCATATCATCTCATAAGATGCTGTGGGCATCAAAGACACACATATTAATGGCAATGAATGCCCCATAAGGTGACAACATGTTTAGCTCATTACACATAGAGTCCCCAGTATCGAGATAAGAATTCCAACATAACGCGATCAATAGTGTGTATCAAACAGACCGTAATCATAAAGGATTAATGGCAAATGGCCCCAGTGACAATCCAGCAGGCTGATACCTCCACATAAATAAAACTCCAATAGTCAGGGAAACGACCGCCCACGGTGCTGTATCGTAACCAATCACCACGCTACCTCTTGTAAAACACCGCATATAAACAAAACCTATCGTGATAATCACCACTGATAGGTCTAAAATAACCAACGTGTCCAGGTCCAGAGGACCTGAAAAACTATTTACTATAACCGATCCTTAAATAGAGCACCAATTTACAACCTAAAATGAAATAAAAAATAAACCAAACCTTAGACAGTGTAAGGAAAAAACAAAACAAAACCTTAGACAATGTAAGGAACCACTAACTCGGTCCAAAACATATATCACACAATTTAAAGCTAAAGAGCTCAGTGTATCAAAAACATAATAACAAATAAATATAAAACAATAAACTACCATCTATTGTGCGTACCAAAAAAGTCAAATATAACACAAAAAACAAACCGCAAGCCATACATCCCCTTATATGTCAGGCTAAAGGGGCACAAGGTCCCCCATAGAGGCTCAACCACCGCCAGGCGAGGTTAGAATCAGGACAAACCATAGAGATCAAAGACCTACAAGTTTATTAATAGTGATATGTGCACATAAAAAACAATATGCAAATAAAATCATATAACCCCAAAATAGGGCCAAAGCTAAAAACAATTGGTCTTATACATAAATCAAATATAATATAAATTACTATTGTAGTATATAACTATTCTGTAGAAATACAGTCCAAGGCAGGGTCAAAGCTAAATTACAAGCTGGACAATGGAGGATATTGCATGAAATACATTCAAATTTACAGCACAATCAGAGCACAGGAGAAATGTGCTGAAACCATAAAAAGAAGAAAAAAAGGAAGAAAAAAGAAAAGCTAAGAAGAAAGAGAAAAGGAAAAAAAGGAAAAAAGGAGGAAAAGAAGGAAAGAAAGGAAGGAAATGAAGAAAAGGAAGGGAAAAAAAAGGAAAAAAGAAGAAAAGAAAAAAAAAAGAAAAAAGAGAAAGAAACAAGAAGAAAAAGAAAAAGAAAGAAAAAGAACAAAGAAGAAAAACAAACAAAACAAGAAAAAGGACCAGAAAAAGAGGAGAAGAAAAGCAATAGAAGAATGGCGTCATGTACTCTCATCAAGGTAAGGACCATGAGCTCTCATGTTAGGCCAATCATAGGTCATCATAAGTTCCTCATAGAAAAGACTGCCAGCCTGATTGTGTATTCAGTCCTCTAGGAGCTAGAGTTCCAAGTTCATGGATCCATCTCGCTTCTTTCTGAAGAAGAATCTTTGCTCTGTTGCTCCCTCTGTTTGGGACTGGAACGTGATCGATTATACGGAACCACAGATCTGTGACAGTATGTTGATTTTTCAAAAAATGTCGTGCCACTGGTTGTTCTGCTTTCTTTTTGTTCAGGGCCGTCCTAATCGCTGACCGATGGTTCGCTATCCGGGTCCGGGCATCGTCAGTGGTCTTACCCACATAGAATAATCCACAAGGACAATTCAGAAGGAAGATAATGTGTGTAGTTGTACAGGTCAGGAAGTACTTGATATTGTATCTTTTTCGCCTCTCCGGATGTTGGAACGTGCTGCCTGCATGCATACTGTTACAGGTCACGCAACCCAAACATTTGAAACAGCCTTTCTTGCGTTTTAACCATGACTGTTTTTCAGTCGGTGAGTGGTAATCCGCTTTCATCAGATGGACCTTTAAGCTCCTCCCTCTTCTGTTGCCGTTTACACATTGGAATGCCCCACGATTAGCATACAGAAGAGGGAGGAGCTTAAAGGACCATCTGATGAAAGCGGATTACCACTCACTGACTGAAAAACAGTCATGGTTAAAAAAAAGAAAAAAAAAAAAGGCTGTTTCAAATGTTTGGGTTGCGTGACCTGTAACAGTATGCATGCAGGCAGCACGTTCCAACATCTGGAGAGGCGAAAAAGATACAATATCAAGTACTTCCTGACCTGTACAACTACACACATCATCTACCTTCTGAATTGTCCTTGTGGATTATTCTATGTGGGTAAGACCACTGACGATGCCCGGACCCGGATGGCCATCGGTCAGCGATTAGGACGGCCCTGAACAAAAAGAAAGCAGAACAACCAGTGGCACAACATTTTTTGAAAAATCAACATACTGTCACAGATCTGCGGTTCCGTATAATAGATCACGTTCCAGTCCCAAACAGAGGGGGCAAAAGAGCAAAGATTCTTCTTCAGAAAGAAGCGAGATGGATCCATGAACTTGGAACTCTAGCTCCTAGAGGACTGAATACACAATCAGGGTGGCAGTCTTTTCTATGAGGAACTTATGATGACCTATGATTGGCCTAACATGAGAGCTCATGGTCCTTACCTTGATGAGAGTACATGACGCCATTCTTCTATTGCTTTTCTTCTCCTCTTTTTCTGGTCCTTTTTTCTTGTTTTGTTTGTTTTTCTTCTTTGTTCTTTTTCTTTATTTTTCTTTTTCTTCTTGTTTCTTTCTCTTTTTTCTGCTTTTTTCTTTTCTTTTTTTGTTCTTCTTTTTTTTCCCTTCCTTTTCTTCATTTCCTTCCTTTCTTTCCTTCTTTTCCTCCTTTTTTTTCCTCCTTTTTTCTTTTTTTTCCTTTTTTCCTTTTCTCTTTCTTCTTAGCTTTTCTTTTTTCTTCCTTTTTTTTATGGTTTCAGCACATTTCTCCTGTGCTCTGATTGTGCTGTAAATTTGAATGTATTTCATGCAATATCCTCCATTGTCCAGCTTGTAATTTAGCTTTGACCCTGCCTTGGACTGTATTTCTACAGAATAGTTATATACTACAATAGTAATTTATATTATATTTGATTTATGTATAAGACCAATTGTTTTTAGCTTTAGCCCTATTTTGGGGTCATATGATTTTATTTGCATATTGTTTTTTATGTGCACATATCACTATTAATAAACTTGTAGGTCTTTGATCTCTATGGTTTGTCCTGATTCTAACCTCGCCTGGCGGTGGTTGAGCCTCTATGGGGGACCTTGTGCCCCTTTAGCCTGACATATAAGGGGATGTATGGCTTGCGGTTTGTTTTTTGTGTTATATTTGACGTTTTTGGTACGCACAATAGATGGTAGTTTATTGTTTTATATTTATTTGTTATTATGTTTTTGATACACTGAGCTCTTTAGCTTTAAATTGTGTGATATATGTTTTGGACCGAGTTAGTTCGTTACATTATCTAAGGTTTTGTTTTGTTTTTTCCTTACACTGTCTAAGGTTTGGTTTATTTTTTATTTCATTTTAGGTTGTAAATTGGTGCTCTATTTAAGGATCAGTTTATAGTAAATAGTTTTTCAGGTCCTCTGGACCTGGACACGTTGGTTATTTTCGACCTATCAGTAGTGATTATCACGATAGGTTTTGTTTATATGCGGTGTTACAAGAGGTAGCGTGGTGATTGGTTACGATACAGCACCGTGGGCGGTCGTTGCCCTGACTATTGGAGTTTTATTTATGTGGCGGTATCAGCCTGCTGGATTGTCACTGGGGCCATTTGCCATTAATCCTTTATGATTACGGTCTGTTTGATACACACTATTGATCGCGTTATGTTGGAATTCTTATCTCGATACTGGGGACTCTATGTGTAATGAGCTAAACATGTTGTCACCTTTTGGGGCATTCATTGCCATTAATATGTGTGTCTTTGATGCCCACAGCATCTTATGAGATGATATGCTGTGTAAATTGAAGTGTTTGACTGCTTAGGGGTTTTTTACTGTATGGCTGTCTGATGCGATCTGACAGTATGATGCAGTGGTTTGGATGATGAGGGATTAAACAGATGATTTTTTTGGGTTTGTTTACTACTGCTCACACATTGCCGTAGTGAACATATCAGCAGTCTGTTAAATCGTGGTCTTTGACCAATCAGGCAACAGTAGGTGTGGCTGGTTTTCACTACGATTGGTTTTAATATGCTAAAGTGACACGGAGGTTTCTGATTCGCAAGCGTTAAGCATATATCTCGTGAGGAATTAAACAGATGATCTGTTAGGTTTGTTTACTACTGCGCACACATTGCCGTAGTGAGCCTATCAGTGTTCTGTTGTATCGTTGTCTTTGACCAATCAGGCAATAGTAGGTGTGGCTGGGTTTCACTACGATCGGTTTAAATATGCTATATTGACCCGGAGTTTTTTTATTTGGATGCATTAAGCATATATCTTGTGCTGATGTTCTGGGGTTTATTTACACTACTTCAATTGGATGATTTAAGATTCAGATCGGGCATATTGTTTATTTGTTTATGTTTGATTTTGGTAACTCCCATTGGGGCGTATGATATTTGGTGATATCGGATTTGGAATGTTCCATATGTGGGCTCCCACTGTGCCAGGGATGTTTGTTATCAGTGACTCCGGATGAGGGACACATAGGTATTTTTGTACACTTCATGTATTTCAGTACACCTTGTTCATTTATTAACACACACTTGTCACATATTTTATGTATCAGACACTAAATATGTTTTGGTTTAGGTGATCACACATTCTGTCAATTGGTACAGTCTGAATATGTTTGCACACGGCCTCCTTTCATTGGTGGCCTCTTTAGGGGAGGGCTTAACAGGCCTTTATTAGTTTGTTTGTTTGTAGCTTCTGGTGGTCAGAGGAAGGGACGCTATTTTGTCCCGAAACGTCACTAATAAAATAATTTTCTTGGATTTGTTGTCTGAAGACCAGTGAGTGCTTTCTCTTATTTTGCTGATATATATATATATATATATATATATATATATATATATATATATATAATTTTATATAGGATAAATATATAGGAATATCTATTTAAAATACTTAAAACATATTCCCCCATGTAAAGGACATTTTAATGTGAAATATTTACAGAACATACACAGGCAAACACGTTATTGAATGAATATTGCATAAATATGTTTTTTCATGTTTTCAGCTGCAAAGGGCTCCAATGCCCTTACATATATAGATATATATATATATATATATATACACATATGTATATGTGTTTATATGTGTATATATGTGTATATATGTCTGTAAAGACATATATATATATACATATAAATACATAAATACATATGTATACACACATATATACAGTATATATATATATATATATATATATATATATACATTCATGCATACATAGATATACAATTGTAGACATGTATATAATTATATATATGTATCTCAGTGTTAAAGCCCTTTGCAACTTTTTTAGTTCCTGACACCGAAGACCTCATATCTTTGAGTCCTTATAACTTTTTATTGCAATTGCTTTTTTTTTTTTATTAGTTTTATTATGAGTGTAGCTGTATATTTAAAGGGACAGTCAACACCAGCATTTTCGTTGTTTAAAAAGATAGATAATCCCTTTATTACCCATTCCCCAGTTTTGCATAACAAACACAGTTATAATAATACACTTTTTACTTCTGTAATTACCTTGTATTTAAGCCTCTGCAGACTGCCCCCTTATTTCAATTCATTTAACAGACTTGCACTTTAGCCAATCAGTGCTCACTCCTCAGTAAATTCACGTGCGTGAGCTCAATGCTATCTATGATGACTCAGAAATATATCAGAGCGCCAACCGTAGAAGGCAGGGTCTCAAATAAACCAAAAACAACTTCACAGGTGTGTTTCCAGTGTGTTTATTACAACACAATCAGAACAATAATGGTTAACTTTCCAACTATGTTCGTTGTGTGTCTTGCGATACAATGAGAATAATTAGGTTAAAGCCCAATATTGTACTTAAACAGCATTGAATACCAAAATTAACAAACAGATGTCTAAATCAATTTATTAAAAAATCACAATCCTCAGGATGTTCAGGATATTAAAAACAGAATTATAGAATTAAAAAGTAAAAACAATCTTAATGTCCCTCATGGATCCATGTTAACAGTCTAGTGCTTGGTCCAACCATTCATTGGAGCAAATAAACTCAATTTTGGAGCTTTTTAACACCAATACCTGCCTGTATGCAGATTTGGAACTTCTAATGGTCTGTTAAAAACTCCCTTTATCAAAGCATTAAATGAGATAACCTGTACACCACAAACAATACCTTTTGCAGGTCAAAGCAAGTGGATGGAGAACGATATGTAATTAAACTCTCAATGGCAGCTTACACTCGTAATCAATCAGGGTTAACTGAGTAAAATCCCTGTTACGGTTACCCTTAGTCTCGCTGAGAGATGGACCGCTTAGTAGCCTGGATCCCTATTGCTAAAGAGGGGAGAAGCTGCTTTCCATAGTATTCTATATGAGTCTCGCAAATATAGAATAATCTCCCTTAGCTGCAGTACAGCTAGGATACCCTTCTGCCCACAAAAACGAGTCAACGCTGCGATTGAGGGTCAAACAAGAACTCAGGACTGGGATGCCCAGCCTGCTTTTTATTAAGGTTACATGCACACAGGGCACTCCCAGGGGGAGAGGGGGGGAAGCACAAAATCCCCCATCACACATTTAGATAGAGAGCACTGTCCTTTGACAGGCCACAATAGGATTACAGTACTTAAGATAACAAGTTTACAAGTTCATCTTATCAATTAGCAGTCTGGCTCCGGAGGTGATTAGACAATGGGATTGGTTATCTCTAAACTTAGAGCTGAAGCCAGCAAATGTGTATTTAGGCAATAGTTTCTAAAAGCTGAAAAAAGTTAACTCTTTATGAAATGATACTTGTTACGGTTTTCTTGGAGCCCTTCTTAGGCGCTGGCTTGCTGGTTCAGGCATTGCTGCTGGGAAATAAGCTCTTCACAACAAAATAACTAATGCTTCTGTAACAATCCCCTTAAAAGAGGATCCTAGAACCTTTTGCAGCGGTGTGAAACAAACAAATCAACAAATGAATGTAGAATAGCTACTCTGGTAGTGAATAAAATAGTTAGTGCCGTGTTTCAGTGATGCATATAATTGCAGTGCAAATTGAATAAGATAAGGAACCCAATTCACAATAAACAGTAATTCAGTGTCTCCTAAATAACAGTAATTCAGTGTCTCCTAAAAAACAATACACAAACTGATTTTGAAAATTCTTCAAAAACGTGATAAAAGAATAATTTTTCAAAAAGCGTGATAAAAGAATAAAGTCTGGTGGTATAGTGAAAAACTATTGCAGTAAAAAAACAGTCTGGTGATTAATCCTCAGCTCAGTGCTTAATCCAAAAAAATGATAAAATATATGATAAAAAACCTTTTGGAAATGAGTTTGTGCAATGCTTGACAATCTAAAATTCGAAGAGTTTATATGTTAAAAATCAATAAGTTAGGTGTTTAATTGTCCTCACGGTCCTATGTGTGCGAGATTTTTCAGTCAGCCCCGGGTCCTTTTGCTCTCAAGCGTGCGGTCCCTCAGCCCTTTCAAGCCTTTGTTCCCTCTGCTTGCTAGCTCACGGCCCCTCTTATACTAAGGATTTCTTAATTCCTGTGAGTAGGAGTTGCTGTGGAATTTGCATACACTGGAACTTTTGTTTGCGTTCTAACGGGGACGCTTTTCCAGCTGCACCCTCCAACAGGAACAGGCTCTCTTTGACGTGTGCACGCTGAAGAAAACGCTGCCGGATATACACGTGGTGCAGGTGAGCGCCGTGGATCTTTTGCTTGCTATGTTCGTTGTGTGTCGTTGCTGAAAGAGAACAAAGCAAAATTGGTGATAGAAGTAGATTGGAAAGTTGTTTAAAATTACAAGCCCTATTTGAACCCTGAAAGTTTTTTTTTGTTCTTGACTGTCCCTTTAAATGTATTTTTGATGTGTTTTGTGCAACTTTTTAGTTGAGTGTAACAGTTAACCAGAGCTCTGAAGTCATGGTATCCAGACATGCGTTAAATTCAATTGCGCTCGAGCAAATGCATTTACTATCAACTTGTAATACACTCGCTAATTCCAACGTGCGCAAACACCCATATAAACCCCTTTTCTCTATCGCACAAAACAGGTATACCGCCACTTGTAATCTAGCCCTAAATAGGCCACTAAAGTAAAAAGTTTAGTTTTTCAGACAAAAGGCAGAAGAAGTTCGCTATCATGAACCTCTTGTCTTTCGGCCTTGTGGCAAGTAGGCAGCACCTGCCTTTTATTTTGCACAAACTGCTGCTTATGCAATGCTGCTCCATACTTGTGTGCGGCCAATCATGTGCGAGCATGGGCTGTCAAACATCCCAATTGTATCAGGATTATTGAAATTCACCACACTTTAGGTGAAGAAGAGGTTAAAGGGACATTAAACACTAAATACATGCTAGATAGAATGATACATTCAAAGAAAAGATTAGTCCATGACCATGACTAACATGTAGATGTAGTTTTTAAAGTTTCATTAGTTGTTTAAAAAGTGACAAAATAAGTGTAAAGTTTTAGTGTCTATAAAACACTGGGAGCTGCCATGTTGTAACTTGTGTTACCTTCTCTGCTGTGGCCAATTAGAGACAGTTATAAATAGGTCACTAGAGTGTGCAGCCAATGGTTGTGCTGGATTTAGCAGAGTTCTGCACTTCCATTTCTAACAGGAACTGAAAAGCTCACAATTTCAGAATGCAATTACAGGCAAAGAGAACAAAATAAATAATGAAAGTATATTGCAGAGCTGTTTTATATATACAATTTATCATTTTATATTGCCATCTCAAAGTGTTTAATGTCCCTTTAAGTAGCAATAGTCTCCAAAGCTGCAGCTTAATAATGGGGCGCAAAGCATACAATAAAAACAAAACTTTCCAATATACTAGCATTATCAAGGCATAAACATTATTTGTATATGCACACTTTCTGTGGCTCCATCTCCTACTGAGCATGTGCAAAAGTGCACAGTATATACAGTACTTATATGCATTATGTGATTGGCTAATGGCTGTCACATAGTGCAGAGAGAGGAAAAATCAGATTAACTTTGAAATTTGCAAGAAAATATTCACTGCTAATTTCAAATTCAGAGTAAGTGCTATTGCATTGTCATTTTTATTGTGTATTTGTCAATTATTAAATTCTACTTTATTTAGTAATGCTTTAATCATAAAACTCGTCACACAGATGTACATATACACACACACATATACACATGCACTCACATACTCCTTTGATCCCTTCCCAGTTCTGAACTTTGTCATATACAATATCCAATCAATGCTGCCACAAAACCTTTTTTCATTAATAAACCTTTGTTTGCTAAATATTAAGTCTAATTATATGACCCCGTCCCAGTTCTGACCTTTGTCACATTTTTACTTTCAGGATTCACATAGAGCATGTGATTTAAAACAACTTTCCAATTTACTTGTCTTATCTAATTTGTTTTCTTTTCTACCTAGGTAGACTAAGGGACTTCTGATTGGTGACTGCACATATATGCCTCTTGTTATTGGCTTACCTGATGTGTTTAGCTAGCTCCCAGTAGTGCATTGCTGCTTCTTCAATAAAGGATAACAAGAGAATGAAGCTAATTCGATAATAGACGTAAAGATCTGAATCATGAAAGACATTTTTTTGAGTTTCATGTCCCTTTAAAAACCTTATGAAAAGCCATAAAAGACAATTGACACAGCCTTTCCAGAATGGCAATATTCAGTAATAAATAAATAAGTGTAAACACAAACAAACAAACAAGATACATAACATGAAATAAACTGCAGTATAATATAGTGCTCAATCTCATTATAAATTAAAGGGACATTAAACAGTTAGGTACCACACCAGTGGCATGCTTTGGCTACTACTCACCATGCTATCGCTTTCCTCCTGTAGCTCTCTTTAAAACTGTTCTCTTATTTTAACTCATCTGGTAAAGCTCATATATTTTATACTGGGAACCACTATCTTATAGCGAGCGTATTATTGTATCCCATGATAGAAATAGTGCTCTTTTTGACTTCTGCGCTTTTCACTTCAGTTTAGCACATATAGATCTAGATTACGAGTGTAGCGCAAATTAGCGCTATCGCTCACAAGTTAACTTCAGTAGAAGGAGTTTTTTTGTGTGTCTTGGGTTGCACTCGTATTGTGAGTTTAAAGTAAAAAGTGCTAAACCAACGCAAGCAAAAAGTGGAACTAAGAATATCACAACCACGTTAATGTATTCCCCCATAGACTTTAATGGAGCATAAAAAGGGGGGGGGGGGAAACACCGATACTTGCGTACAAACCCGTTTAACTAAGTCCGCTAACCCAACATGAAATAAGAATATTTCCCATTCCAATGTTCTTCACATAGCAGAATATGTTCTATTTATTCTTAAATAAATATATATATATATATATATATATATATATATATATATATATATATATATATATATATATTTATATATATAAATAATTTTCTTGGTAAAATATATTTATACATATATATATATATATATATATATATTTATATATATTTATATATATATGTGTGTGTGTATGTATAAATATATACAGATTTATATAGGAACATCTGATTAAAAATACTTAGAACATGTTCCCTTATGTGAAGAACATTGAAATGTGAAATATTTATAGTAAATACACAAACATTTTCTTAAATATGATTATTGCATAAATTATTTGTTACGTTTTCAGCTACTTTACTGCAAAGTCTACAATGTGCTTATTTATATGTCTATATATGTGAACATATGTTTCACATGTGTATATATTTCTGTAAATCCATATATACACATATAAATACATATGTACACACATATAAACATGTGTATACATATACATCTTAAGACATCTCAATGTAAAAGCCCTTTGCATGCCTTTTTTTCTAACACCTGAGATCTCATATCTTTGAGGCCTTATATAACTATTTATGCAATATATAATGCAATATATAATGCAACTGTACTGTACAGTGTATTTTTAACGTGTTTTCTGCAACTTTTTAGTCAAGCGTAAAAGTTAACCAGAGCTCTGAAGAAGCGATAACCTGGGACTCCATTACATATGCGGCGTCGCCCGCAAAATCCGTCGCCACCGGTTTTTACGTGATTTTGGAATTACATATACGGCATAGCATACAAGTTACGCGCGTATATTTCACTCGTCGGCCGTATTTTTTTCTCCCATAGACTAACATAGAACATCCGCGCAATTTGGTATCCAATATACAGCGTAAGGACTTCAGAAAATATACTCCATTCTTATCTCGCCACACATGGCAGGCGCAGTAACCCTTGCACTGACTACAAAAGCAACGTAACTCACTGGAAGGCCTAACAAATGCATGCGCAATCACATACATATCAGCCGCAAATCTCAAACAGTTAAACCTCTTCTAAGCATTTATTATTCCTGCCTCTGCAAGTGTGTCAAACCAATCACAAACAGCACAACCTCTCATCTGCAGCCTTAAAACACCTGTCAATGCACACCCTCATTAGCCACCATGTTTCCCCTGCTTTACCTATAGTCCGGCAGGGACTATAAGACATTGGCATCCGCAGAGGGGAAGAGCAAGGGCACCAAGGATCCACAGGGTTAGGGTCACCCTGTTTGGAATGACAGAAGTGGAGGTTAGGGAAAAGTATCGCTTGACTTCTTCAAGCCTCATTGACCTATATGAGGTCTTGAAGGACGATAATGACCCTCAAGCGAATAGGAGCCGAGCTCTGACTGGTTTGCAGAAGCTGTTGTGTGTTGTGCACTTCCTGGCATCCGGCTCATTCCAGTCAACAGAGGGCTTTGTGTCTGGCCTAGCGCAGTCCACCTTCTCCAGGCTCCTAGGGGAGGTTTTGACTGCTCTAGATAACCAAACACAGAGATACATTCATTTCCCCTGTACCCTCCAGGAATGGAACAGTCTTAAGCAAGGCTTCTATCGACTGGGGATATTCTCAATGTCAGTGGGGCAATTGATTGCACACATGTGTGTATCGTGGCCCCACATGAGGAGCCATTCCTCTATATCAACAGGAAAGGGTTTTACTCCTTGAATTGCCAGATGGTCTGTGATACCACTCTGAAATTCACACTAGTGTATGCAGGCTTTCCAGGGAGTGCCCATGATTCCTACATCCTGTGCCAGACCTCCTTATTCCAACTTTTTGATTCTGGAACACTCGCGGGAGGTTGGCTGCTTGGTGAGTATGCACTACCTTCATTCTGTCTGTATTTTTCTACTAAATGGACACTAAACACAAAATAATTATGTCATGTTTCATATAGAGAATACAATGTTAAACAACATTACAATTTACTTATAATTTGATTCATTCTTTAGATATCCTTTGTTGAAGAAATAGCAATGCACATAGATGAGCCAATCACATGAGGCATCTATGTGCAGCCACCAATCAGCAGCTACTGAGCATATTTAATATGCTTGTCAGCAAATGATATGGATCAAATTACATAATAGAAGTAAATTATAAAGTTGAATAAAATTGCAGGCTCTTTCTAACTCATGAAAGAAGAAATGTGTGTTTCATGTCCCTTTAAAGGGACAGTATACTATAAAATAGTTTTTCACTTAAAGGGACATTTTATTAAAATGGAATGTTCTATCTGAATCATGAAAATAGAATTTTGTCTAGACTAATCCTGGCATCAACGTATGTTGCTTACAATGTACCAATTTAATGTTCTTGAAAAATATATCTTTTAAATTAAATCCATGTTATGTCCCTTTAAGCACATGATGAACCTGTAGTAATCAGAATACATATATTACATGACAGGTGATGCAGGGTACTGCTGCAGACCATGGCTGTTAACCCCCTTGGCACACCCCATTACAGAGCCACAACTCAGGTACCAGGAGGCCCACATACGTACCCGAAATGTAATAGAAAGGAGCTTTGGCCTACTCAAAACCAGATTCAGGTGTCTGGATTTGACAGGCGGAACTTTACCGTATAACCCCAACAAAGTGTGTTCCATTGTCAATGCATGTTGTATTCTACATAACATTGCTGTGAACACACGTATATTTGGGGACATTGAACCAGAGCAAGATCAGCAGCTGGTTCCTATACCTGAGGGTGTGGACAGGGGGAAACTGAGGGGGAATGAAGTGAGGGACTTTGTCATCCGTGAATACTTCACCTGTAAGTTACGTGTTCATAAGTACAGTAAACTGTAACATTCACATGTATTATGATGTTTGACTGTACCTCACCAACCATTGCATGTCTATATATCATGTCTTGCAGAATTACATACTGTGGATTTCCACTGCATGTAAGTGAAACTACTACATCCCACCCCCCTTCCCTTAACCATCCTAATTACTGAAAATGTCTCATTGTTTAATTCATGTTTAGGTCACAATGATTTTTGGACTATCATTATTAAGAAGAATGAAAATGGATGTTTCTACCTTTAGTTCACACCTTCTGTAAATACATTATTATATATATATATATATATATATATATATATATAATATATATATATATATATATATATATATATATATATATATACCCATGTGTCAATTTATATTGGATGTGAGAAACCATGATTTACATCTTATAAGTGAATATTATTATCTGTAACCTTCATACACAACTATGTGATGTCGGTTATAGTACATGAATATGTCATAAACATGATAATCTCACCTATTTTGTTTGGCTATTTCAACACAGGTCATATTATTATGTTTTAACAATATAAGTGTAAAAAACACACAACACATTGATATATGTATGACAATTACATGGTAAATAGCAAAGGACAATGTTTATGGTGAACTAAAAAAATATTTATTTTTTCTTTGACTTTTTGGATGAGGGAACTGAAGTGCCTGTAGTGGATTGCCTTGTTCTCTTTGTTCTAGCAGATTCTGCTGTTTCTGCTGGTGTGCTGGCGACAGATGATAGGCTGGAGATAGTGTCCTGCTGGTGTGTAAAGTGCTCAGCCAACACATCCAAGAGTTGATTTTGTTCTCTCCATCTATTGTCCATCTGCATCTCCATATCTGACAGAATTCACATCATCTGTGACTGGTTTTCAACACTTGCACTTAGTGATGCTGCCATGTCCCTCTGCAGCTCTATGCTACGTTTGTGTAAACTCTCTTGGCTCCTGATTAACCATTCTTGGTTCCTGAAGAACCTCTATTGGCCTCTTTGTATGCTCTCGGTGCTTGTTATGAGCCTCCTCTGGAGTCTAATTTATTCCTTACCCAGGGGAGAATACAATGCATCCATAAGCTCTTGAGCATCAGGGCGTCTATTTTCTT
Source organism: Bombina bombina (assembly GCF_027579735.1). Classification (NCBI taxonomy): domain Eukaryota; kingdom Metazoa; phylum Chordata; class Amphibia; order Anura; family Bombinatoridae; genus Bombina; species Bombina bombina. Next base: position 424,388,792 of record NC_069499.1, read on the forward strand.
GTGGGGCAGGGTCACCTGCATCTGCTGGTTCTTGTGGGGCAGGTTCAGCTGCATCTGCTGGTGCTTGTGGGGCAGGTTCAGCTGCATCTGATGGTGCTTGAGGGGCAGCTGTATTTTCTGCTATATTTCCATCTGCAGATGGTGGAGCTCATCCAAGTGATGAGGATGGTGGGGCTCGTCCAAGTGATGAGGATGGTGGCACTCGTCCAAGTGATTAGGATGGTGGAGCTCGTCCTAGTGATGAGGATGGTGGAGCTCTCATGGTTGGTTGATAGTCCCACTGATGATCACTCAGCCTGTCCAATTGGCACTTCTTGTGACATAGTCTGTGGTTAAAAGCCATGACTGCCATGAGATTGTGTTGTGCGGGGTAAATACATGGACCCTTTGTGGCTGTCTTGGCTCCCCTTCAAAGCCAAAAATAAGAATATTCTTCTGGCCAGGAATCTTGCCTGGGGTCATATGGCAATGGTGGTGGCATCACTTCAGGGTCCTTAACTGAAGCCATCCAACCATGCTCATGCCTGGGAGCATACTGTTCTTGTGGTTGCCTGAAGACTGATGGTTGTGGTGATGGTGGCATGGCTGTTTGTATCCTCGTGACAGGAGGTTCTGTGGAGGAGTCAAAGGAAGAGAGGGATTAGTACAGTCAGATATATGTCCATGTGGGCATACAATGTACATTGATACATGCTAGGGCCTATACTGATTCTCATGTCAAACTCTATAACATGCATGTGCACATTGTGAGTTGGTCTATGAGGGATTTGAATATGAGCAGTATACAGGGATGTGTTTCATACAATAGTTATGTGTACATGTCAATGATGAAATAATGTGTTCTTTAAGTGACACTATGGTCACACAATTTACTTTAGCCTGATCTAGGCGCAGAACCTGCTTTATTGAGCTAAAAGTATTGTGATGGCTATAGTGTCGATTTAATGAAAACTCTACATGTGGTTTGTGGTCTGTGTTACTCTGAGTCATGTTAGTATTGCACTATTCAACCTCATATCATGAATTGCATTGTGTTAAGTAGCAGTTATGTCAAGTATAATTGTAGATGTTTTTGTTAGTACACCAAATACCATGCTCCTCATTGTGTACATGAATGTGTGATATTAAAGGATGTTACATCTCAAATACATATAATACTGGTGTGTGGAATGTTACTCACCAGCATGATGTGCTGTGGTTGCAGCCCCTGAGTCACGAGTCCCTGGAAGTCCATGGACTGCTGTGATACTCAGGGACCTGCGTATCATCTCCTGCCAGGTGTTATACTCTATATCCAGGAATGGACCACCGCCTGTTGCCTTCTGGTGCATAGCTTCCTGTCCCATCTTTTCTTTGACCCGCCTCTTGCAGTCATTCCAGCGTTTTTTCAGGCCCTCAACAGTCCTCCTCTGCGGGACCACACTGTCGACGGCATTCTCTACCGCCAACCATGCCGTTTTTCTCTTTTTGGCAATGCCTTTGCCCTTCTCCTGCCCGAAGAGGTCACCGTAATTGTCCATGATGGCCTGGACAAGGGCAAAATTTTCATCAAATGAAAAGTTGGGACATCTCAGCCTCTCATCCACCATAGACACTTGGCTTCCTCCATTTGATGTCCCTGGTGTGGGTTTCTTCCTATCTTTTCCCTCCCCCCTTCTGTCACCATGTGCACCCTCTGTCCCTCTTCTAGATGTGCCTGCTCTCTGGGGCTCTCAAGAATCTCCCCTCCCATCATCCCTTCTGGCTCTCCCTCTCCCCACTCCACTTACTCCCTGACGGTGGGCCCACTGCTCCTCCTGTCCTCTCCTATACTCCTCTCCCTGCCACTTCTCACCCCTCCTCCCCTCTCCCCTCCTCCCTTCCTCCCTACCTCTCCCTGACATCCTCACACTAAATCACACTACACACACTCCCACTCAATCACACACAATCACAACCAAACACTTAGCCTATCACACTGTAAAAATAAAATTTGTGAGGTGTTAGAAAAAAAGTGTGGTGTATTTGTATATGTATGTATGTATGCAAAATGTGTGCAATATGTATAAATAAGTGTACAAGCTTAATCAAACAACAATGCGACCTAACTAACTCCTCTGTTTGCGCCTCTCTCTCTACTCTTACTAATCCTCCACTCCAGTGTAGTGTGTTATAGCTCAACGAACAATCCAAACACACTGAAGAAAATGGTGGCTGCGCATGGGTTTATATATGAATTAGGAATATCGTCATTACGTGTTGCATTTTTATTTGAAATTGGTTCATTTTTAAGGGTGTTAGCCTAATTTGCATAAAACCACTCTTTATTGACACTTTCCGTGGACAAAATACTGGCGTAAGTTACTTGCGACGACTAAAATGTGTATATGCGCACATTTCAGAAGATCGCTAGTTTGTCCTACTTACGCCAGTTTAGCATCTAACGGCGCAGTATATGTAATACCCCGATGTGTGAGGTGAAATTACGGGTGGCGCGGGTTTCCATGCTTGCTCCGAAGCCTGCGCCGTATATGTAATCGCACCACTGATGTGATCCAGCAAATGTGTTTACTTTCATCTCGTAATAAGCATGTTACTTCCGATGTGCGCCAAGAGCCGCTCTAAAAGATGGCGGTGCCCGGTGTGAAGATGCAGAGCTTCACTAACTAATATCACATCAAGGAAGGGAGCAACGCTAATTAAATTTAGGGTGTGTGGAAAGCAGGAACAGATACACAGAACAATGAAACTCTTTTAGAAAGCTTTACTAATTGATAAGCAAAAGAACACTTGGTAGTTCAGAAGATCACAGGAACAGCAAGTTTGAGAATAGGCCCAATGCAGAAGACTAAAGTCCAATACAAGTTCAGAATACTTGAAGTAGTTTGCAGTAACAAAGTCCAATATACACTGGTACTTAAAGGGCCATGATACCCACAGTTTTTCTTTCATGATTTAGAAAGATAATGCATTTTTAAACATCTTTCTAATTTACTTCTATTATCTAATTTGTTTTATTCTCTTGATATTCTTTGCTGAAAAGCATATCTAGATATGCTTAGTAGCTGCTGATTGGTTGCTGCACATAGAAGCCTCATGTGATTGGCTCACCCATGTGCATTGCTTTTTCTTCAAATAAGGATATCTAAAAAATTAATCAAAATAAATAATAGAAGTAAATTGTAATGTTGTTTAAATTTGTATGTTCTATCTGAATCATGAAAGAAAGATTTTGGGTTTAGTGGCCCTTTAAATTGAACTGTAAAGGATGAAGTAGTCACAGAATACCTGGTAGGTGCAGCAGGCACAGCTAGTGAGAGGAAAGCAGGCACAGAAAACCCAGCGGGTACTGTTGGTGAGATTGTCATGGGATACCAGATAGGTACAGCAGGCACAGCTGGTTTGAAGTAGGCTGTCACTGGTATGGTGTACTCAGGTTTCTCTGCAGGCACAGAATACCCAGTAGGTACTGTTGGTGAGACTGCCCCGGGATGCAAGATAAGTACAGCAGGCACAGCTGGTTTGAGAAAGGCTGTCACTGATAAAGTAGACACAAGTTTCTCAGCAGGCACAGGATAGGTACAGCAGACATTGCTGGTTTGAGGAACACTGTCTCTGGTATGGTAGACACAGTTTTCTCAGCAGGCACAGGATACCCAGCAGGTACTATTGGTTGAGATTGTCATGGGGTACCAGATAGGTACAGCTTCAGGAACAAGGTGAGCATACACAGGTATCAGGCAAGTCTGCTTGAGTTTCAGAAACCAGGTGAGGATATGCAGGTGCAAGCTAAGTATGCTTGGTCTCTGGAACAAAATCAGCATACACAGGTATCATATAAGTATGTAACAGTCTCTGGAACAAGGTGAGCATACACAGGTAGCAGGTAAGTATGCTTTTGCTTATCAGGAACCAATGTTGGAAAGCAATAATTCAGCCCAGAGTCTCGTCCTTGAAAAAGCTGCACTGCAAGCAGTAAAATGTTCTTTGGAGAATTTGGAGGTTGGAAAGGAATTGACTTCGGCACACTAAGAGGATTTTGTGATAGTGAGTTAATTCAGACTTGCCAAGTAACCTAATATCCTCTGCTCTTCTGTATTTTTGTGCTTATCCCTAAGTGTTAACTATCCCTTCTTCTAAATATTCTTCAATCAGCTCCTGTAGCCTGCCATAGGATTCATTTTCATGCTTGATTTTCTTAGAGGTGGAATGTAGCTCTGAAGAATGTGAGTATTCCTGCAACCAAGTCCTTAAACTGTTACCTACCATACTACCCTATGTGACCTATCTGCAGGCTTGCCAGAAACACCAGTTATGAAGCAGTGGTCTAAAGACCGCTGCTCCATAACCCTGTCCGCCTGCTCTGAGCAGGCAGACAGACATCGCCGGAATTCAACCCGGTCGAGTACGATCGGGTTGATTGACACTCCCTGCTGGCGGCCAATCTGGTGGCCGCGAGTCTGCAGGGGGCGGCGTTGCACCAGCAGCTCACAAGAGCTGCTGGTGCAATGCTGAATACGGAGAGCATTCAACGATGTCTGTCAGACCTGTTCCGCTCTGTCGGATCAGGTCCGACAGACATATGATAAATAGGCCTCAATGAGTCTTGCTATTTTTTCCTTTAGGAAATTGTGGAACCTACAAGGAATATAGATTATTGAAGATTTTAACATATGGACATGGGCCAACTCTAAATTTAAGTATTCTGTTTTTTAGTGATATATAGTGGTTCACTTTTTATACCATCCTTTCCAATGGCTGAGGTATTCCAGTCTTCCTCCGCGAAGTCTGGCATTCAGAATTTCTTCAACCTCATATTCTTCTAAATATGGTGCTGCAGGTTTGAGAAGAAAGACATGAAAAAATGCATGGATGCGATAAGAAGATGGCAACTGGAGACAAATTGCAATCTGAAATATAATTTTCTCAATGGTGACAGATCCAATAAAGCGGGGGCCTAATTTCTCGGAAGGATGAGTAATTTGAAGATGAGCAGTGGATAAATATACTTTGTCTCCAACTTGATAAGAATTAGGACGTCTCTTCTTGTCAGCATAATGTTTTTATTGTTGTTGGGCCACCAATAGTCGAATCTTTATTACACAGAAATATTGTAAGCCTCCTGTAGACGTTGATCAGCAGCAGCAAGAACTGAGCTTTGGAAAGGAGAGCCAGGTAACATGGTTGGATGGTACCCATATGTACACAGTAAAGAAGATATGGACATAAATGTATGAACTTGATTATTATAGGAAAATTTTAGCCAAAGCAAGTTTTTGAGCCCAGTCATCTTGTAATGTAGTAGTATAACATCTGAGGTACTGCTCCAGAGTTTGATTTGTGCATTCAGTTTGGCAATCTGTTTGGGGATGGAAAGCAGTAGATAGGGCCTGCTGAATGTGCAGTCCTTTGCAAAAGGCTGTCCAGAATTTTGACATGAACTGGGTACCCCTATTGGACACTATAGTCTCTGGTAAGCCATGCAGCCGAAAAAACTCTTGCACAAAAATGGTAGCTGTGTGATCTGCATAATGTACACCCTTGGTGGCAACAGAATGGGCAATTTTAGAAAACCAATCTACTACCACTAAAACTGAAGTGTAGCCCTGAGCAGAGGGTAAATCAATTATAAAAGCCATGGCAATTTCAGCCCACGTACTGCTTGGCACAGAAAGTGGTTGTAACAGACCTTAAGGAGGTTATTGAGAGTCTTTGTTAACTATACACACAGGACAAGATTTTTTTCTTTTTGCATGCCAGGCCACTAGAACTGTCGACTAATTAACTCTTGAGACATATGGATACCCCCATGTCCTCCCAGAGGGGTGTCATTGAAATAATGTAGGACCCAATGTATCTTCCAGTTGACTGACAGAGGTGTCAATAAGCTAAGAGGGACATTATTGCCACACACTGGATAGCAGGTTTTCCTACCACAGGAAAATTGGGTAACAGATAAACAAAGGAATTTTTTTCTCACTGCTCCATCACTTGCTCATTCCTTTATTAATACGGACTGTATGTTTTACATTTTCAAACAAATGAAAATAATACAGCAAAATAACAATTTTTTTTGCATTTAGAAATTAGCATATGAGTCTACCTAGGTTTAGCTTTCAACTAAGAATACCAAGAGCAAAGCAAATTTGATGATAAAAGTAAATTAGAAAGTTGCTACAAATTACATGCCCTATCTGAATCATGAAAGTTTAATTTGGACTTTACAATCCCTTTAAGTAATAGTTGGATAGCATCAACCACCAGACACTTCAGATTACTTTGTATTCCCCCTAGGTGGTATTGAAATAGTTTTTCTTCCACTGCTTGTAAACAATTATTGCTATTGTTATGACTGCACACTATGGGGGATATTTATCAAAGGTCTGGCAGACCTGATCCGAGCAATACACTCTCCGTATTCAGCATTGCATCCGCAGCTCTTGTGAGCTGCTGGTGCAACGCCGCCCCCCTGCAGATTCGCGGCCAATCTGTCGCCAGCAGGGAGGTGTCAATCAACCAAATCATACTCGATCGGGTTCATTTTCGGCGATGTCCGTCCGCCTGCTCAGAGCAGACAGACAGGTTATGGAGCAGTGGTCTTTAGACCGCTGCTTCATAACTGCTGTTTCTGGCGAGCCTGCAGGCTCGCCAGAAACACGGTTCCTCAAGCTCCATCCAGAGCTTGATAAATGGGCCCCTAAAACTGAAAGACATTGCCACCACTTGCAATTTTAAGTAAATTAAATTAAGATAGTTTGGACATTTTTAAAATACATTATAATGCTGAATATTGCTTTGGGTTCATGCGATCAGCCACTTACATTTAAATTTAACATGACAGGATTGGTTAAAATCTGTAGTAGAGATTACAATTTAAGGCTTAGAACTATAGAGAAATTTTTTTTTTATGTTTTTTAGGCTTTTATGGGGCATGCTACTTAAATACTTTTCTATCTACACTGTGTGCAGAATTATTAGGCAAATGAGTATTTTGACCACATCATCCTCTTTATGCATGTTGTCTTACTCCAAGCTGTATAGGCTCGAAAGCCTACTACCAATTAAGCATATTAGGTGATGTGCATCTCTGTAATGAGAAGGGGTGTGGTCTAATGACATCAACACCCTATATCAGGTGTGCATAATATTAAGCAACTTCCTTTCCTTTGGCAAAATGGGTCAAAAGAAGGACTTGACAGGCTCAGAAAAGTAAAAAATAGTGAGATATCTTGCAGAGGGATGCAGCACTCTTAAAATTGCAAAGCTTCTGAAGCGTGATCATCGAACAATCAAGTGTTTCATTCAAAATAGTCAACAGGGTCGCAAGAAGCGTGTGGAAAAACCAAGGCGCAAAATAACTGCCCATGAACTGAGAAAAGTCAAGCGTGCAGCTGCCAAGATGCCACTTGCCACCAGTTTGGCCATATTTCAGAGCTGCAACATCACTGGAGTTCCCAAAAGCACAAGGTGTGCAATACTCAGAGACATGGCCAAGGTAAGAAAGGCTGAAAGACGACCACCACTGAACAAGACACACAAGCTGAAAAGTCAAGGCTGGGCCAAGAAATATCTCAAGACTGATTTTTCTAAGGTTTTATGGACTGATGAAATGAGAGTGAGTCTTGATGGGCCAGATGGATGGGCCCGTGGCTGGATTGGTAAAGGGCAGAGAGCTCCAGTCCGACTCAGACGCCAGCAAGGTGGAGGTGGAGTGCTGGTTTGGGCTGGTATCATCAAAGATGAGCTTGTGGGGCCTTTTCGGGTTGAGGATGGAGTCAAGCTCAACTCCCAGTCCTACTGCCAGTTTCTGGAAGACACCTTCTTCAAGCAGTGGTACAGGAAGAAGTCTGCATCCTTCAAGAAAAACATGATTTTCATGCAGGACAATGCTCCATCACACGCGTCCAAGTACTCCACAGCGTGGCTGGCAAGAAAGGGTATAAAAGAAGAAAATCTAATGACATGGCCTCCTTGTTCACCTGATCTGAACCCCATTGAGAACCTGTGGTCCATCATCAAATGTGAGATTTACAAGGAGGGAAAACAGTACACCTCTCTGAACAGTGTCTGGGAGGCTGTGGTTGCTGCTGCACGCAATGTTGATGGTGAACAGATCAAAACACTGACAGAATCCATGGATGGCAGGCTTTTTGAGTGTCCTTGCAAAGAAAGGTGGCTATATTGGTCACTGATTTGTTTTTGTTTTGTTTTTGAATGTCAGAAATGTATATTTGTGAATGTTGAGATGTTATATTGGTTTCACTGGTAAAAAAAAATAATTGAAATCGGTATATATTTGTTTTTTGTTAAGTTGCCAAATAATTATGCACAGTAATAGTCACCTGCACACACAGATATCCCCCTAAAATAGCTATAACTAAAAACAAACTAAAAACTACTTCCAAAACTATTCAGCTTTGATATTAATGAGTTTTTTGGGTTCATTGAGAACATGGTTGTTGTTCAATAATAAAATTAATCCTCAAAAATACAACTTGCCTAATAATTCTGCACTCCCTGTATTGCTTGTGCGCTAACCCGTAGACCAACTGCCCTAAAGTCGACAATGCACTAGAAATACTTCATATTCTATATTATAATATCTATATACAGTATATCTGAATATTTTTTTGTAAAATATATATCTATACCTATGTATCGCTAGAAATATATACAGATCTATCTATATATAGTGCTCAAGAAGAAAGAAAGTTTATCATGAGGCAAAGTTAAAATCCAAATATTTTATTTGTCGTTCAAAGAAACCCATGTGGGTCCAGCACACAATAAAAGCACAGATATACTTAGGCTGACATGTTTTGGCCAACTGCCGTAATCATAGCTGATGCAATACACTTGTGCAGCTTATTTAAAAACAAACCTTCATTTTCATTCATTTAGATTACAAGTTTTGCGCTATAGAGGGTGTGAAACGAACGCAACAAAAGTTGTGTTATTTCCCCCTTCATAGTGCTGCCATTACGAGTTTTGATTTTTTTTTCTTGTGCATGCGATTGTGATGAGCTCCATATCGCACAAAATACAAGCGCTGCTTTGACGTGCTTGTGCACGCTTTCCCCATAGACATCAATGGGGAGAGAGTGTTAGAAAAAAAACTAACACCTGCGATCGCGGAATGAAAAGCTCTGTAACGCAACCCCATTGATGTCTATGGGGAAAAAAAAGTTACGTTTAAACCTAACACCCTAACATAAAGCCCACGTCTAAACACCCGTAATCTGCTGTCCCTGACATCGCCGACACCTACATAATGTTATTAACCCCTAATCTGCCACTCTTGACATCGCCGCCACAGAAATAAATCTAGTAACCCCTAATCTGCCGCTCCAGATATCACTGCCACTATAATAAAGTTATTAACCCCTATTCCCACGCACCCCAACATTGCCCACACTATAATAAAGATATTAACCCTTATTCTGCCGCTCCCCAACATTGCCGCCACTAAATAAAGTTATTAACCCCTAAACCTCTGGCCTTTCACATCACTGCCACTAAATAAACATATTAACCCCTAAACAGCCAGCCCCCCACATCGCCAAAAGCTAAATAAAACTATTAACCCCTAAACCTAACAACCCCCTAACTTTAAATTAAAATTACAAGATCCCTATCTTAAAATAAATAAAAACTTACCTGGGAAATTAAAAAAACCTACATTTAAACAATACAAATCAGCCAATAGAATTTCAGTAGCTTTCATCCTATTGGCTGATTTGAATTTCCAAAATCAAATCAGCCAATAGGAATGCAAGGGACACCATTTTGAAAAGGCTCCCTTGCATTGAAGAGTCAGTATACGGCGGCGACCATATGAAGAGGATGCTCCGTGCCAGATGTCTTCTGTATAGAGCTGCTCCACGCCGCCGGGATGAAGATAGAAGACGCTGCCTGGATGGATGAATACTTTGCCGTCTGGATGAAGACTTCGCAGCCTGGATGAGGATGGATGTCCGGACTTCAAAAACTGTAAGTGGATCGTCGGGGGTTAGTGTTAGGTTTTTTTAAAACTTTTTTTGGGTGGTTTTTTTTTTTAGATTAGGGTTTTGGGCATTCTTAAAAGAGCTAAATGCCCTTTTAAGGGGAATGAAAAAGATCTGAATGCCCTTTTAAGGGCAATGCCCATACAAATGCCCTTTTCAGGGCAATGGGTAGCTTAGAATTTTTTTAGAGTTAGGTTTTTAATTTTTGGGGGGTTGGTTGGGTGCTATAGGGCTATTAGATTAGGTGTAATTGTTTTATTTTGGATAATTTTGTTTGTTATTTTTCGTAATTTAGTGTTTGTTATTTTTTGTAATTTAGCATTTTTTATTTTTTGTAATTTAGTATTTTTTATTTTTTGTAATTGTAGATTTAATTTTTTTAGTAGGGTTAGGTTTTATAATGTGTAATTTAGTTTATTTAATTTGTAGTTATTTTAATTTTAGTGGCAACTAACATTAGCAAAAAAAGAAAAAACTGTATTTTTGGATTGCACCAGCTCAACACTCAATCAACAATATGTAATATAAGAGAAATAAATGAGCTACTTGCTATTGAAAGTTAGACATATGTATCTGGTGCGGCTTGGTTAATCAATTTAGCCAGCGTCTAGTAATACTGCATTACATTTTATTAAAATAATGCACTGCTTTTATCAATTGTTTTACATTTTTAATGTAGCCCACCACATTTTAGACCTCAGTTTCATTGATTTCAGTAGACCAAACATTTGTAGAAACTTTACTTTGCATAAAGGGGAAAAAAGACAACAGGAAAAATCCAAAAATGTTACATTTTTATGTGATTTCTTTTATGACATAAATAAAAAACAACAGCATGGGAGTAATTATTTACTAAACATTTTAAACATACACTGTGTGGTTGCACATTTAGGGCCAGATTACGACTTTGTATCCATTTTTTTATGTTTTATGTCCTTCACATAGAAAAATAAATAAAAAATTAATATATACAGGGAGTGCAGAATTATTAGGCAAATGAGTATTTTGACCACATCATCCTCTTTATGCATGTTGTCTTACTCCAAGCTGTATAGGCTTGAAAGCCTACTACCAATTAAGCATATTAGGTGATGTGCATCTCTGTAATGAGAAGGGGTGTGGTCTAATGACATCAACACCCTATATCAGGTGTGCATAATTATTAGGCAACTTCCTTTCCTTTGGCAAAATGGGTCAAAAGAAGGACTTGACAGGCTCAGAAAAGTCAAAAATAGTGAGATATCTTGCAGAGGGATGCAGCACTCTTAAAATTGCAAAGCTTCTGAAGCGTGATCATCGAACAATCAAGCGTTTCATTCAAAATAGTCAACAGGGTTGCAAGAAGCGTGTGGAAAAACCAAGGCGCAAAATAACTGCCCATGAACTGAGAAAAGTCAAGCGTGCAGCTGCCAAGATGCCACTTGCCACCAGTTTGGCCATATTTCAGAGCTGCAACATCACTGGAGTGCCCAAAAGCACAAGGTGTGCAATACTCAGAGACATGGCCAAGGTAAGAAAGGCTGAAAGACGACCACCACTGAACAAGACACACAAGCTGAAACGTCAAGACTGGGCCAAGAAATATCTCAAGACTGATTTTTCTAAGGTTTTATGGACTGATGAAATGAGAGTGAGTCTTGATGGGCCAGATGGATGGGCCCGTGGCTGGATTGGTAAAGGGCAGAGAGCTCCAGTCCGACTCAGACGCCAGCAAGGTGGAGGTGGAGTACTGGTTTGGGCTGGTATCATCAAAGATGAGCTTGTGGGGCCTTTTCGGGTTGAGGATGGAGTCAAGCTCAACTCCCAGTCCTACTGCCAGTTTCTGGAAGACACCTTCTTCAAGCAGTGGTACAGGAAGAAGTCTGCATCCTTCAAGAAAAACATGATTTTCATGCAGGACAATGCTCCATCACATGCGTCCAAGTACTCCACAGCGTGGCTGGCAAGAAAGGGTATAAAAGAAGAAAATCTAATGACATGGCCTCCTTGTTCACCTGATCTGAACCCCATTGAGAACCTGTGGTCCATCATCAAATGTGAGATTTACAAGGAGGGAAAACTGTACACCTCTCTGAACAGTGTCTGGGAGGCTGTGGTTGCTGCTGCACGCAATGTTGATGGTGAACAGATCAAAACACTGACAGAATCCATGGATGGCAGGCTTTTGAGTGTCCTTGCAAAGAAAGGTGGCTATATTGGTCACTGATTTGTTTTTGTTTTGTTTTTGAATGTCAGAAATGTATATTTGTGAATGTTGAGATGTTATATTGGTTTCACTGGTAAAAATAAATAATTGAAATGGGTATATATTTGTTTTTTGTTAAGTTGCCTAATAATTATGCACAGTAATAGTCACCTGCACACACAGATATCCCCCTAAAATAGCTATAACTAAAAACAAACTAAAAACTACTTCCAAAACTGTTCAGCTTTGATATTAATGAGTTTTTGGGGTTCATTGAGAACATGGTTGTTGTTCAATAATAAAATTAATCCTCAAAAATACAACTTGCCTAATAATTCTGCACTCCCTGTATATATATATATACAGTATTTACTTTGAGCACAGTTAGTGCGCAAGAGGAAAAAAAAATGTGTGTGCCACTTGTAATCTGGCCCTTAGCAATTTCACCTTCCCAAACACCATAATTGTGTGTTTTTAGTAGACGTGCATTTGAAACGAATATCCAAACATATGTAGAAACTAAATTTAAAGAAAACGAAGAACTACTGTGAAAAATTATCAGTGTGTATTTGCTTCTTTAAAATTACCATAGGGTTTTAAGTACTTACCTCTAGCATGCTGGAGAACCGCGCTAATGCTAACACTTCTGCACAGAGCCCCAGGCCGTGCTAATAGGAGGTTTAGCGCAGGCCCTGATAATCCTCCTATTAACACGACCCTGGGCTTTGTGTAGAAGTGTCGCCATTAGTGCGGTTCTCCAGCATGCTAGAGGTAATTATAACGCCACAGGTAAACTTTTTCACCTATAGCAAAAGAACATTCACATTTGTTTAACGAATATTCAGAAAACTCATGTTTCGCCCGTGCTTATGTCTAGTTTTTCGATAATATTTAAAATTGGAAGATAATTTATTTATGTATTGTATTTGATTACGTTTTACTATATTGCAGTTTGTATTTAAAATGAGTAGGAATCAAATATCTTACTGTATACACATAAAATATATTTTAAACTAACCACAATTCTAAACATCCAACTCATTTTGACAACATCTGTGTGTTGTTACCATGTATAAATTATTTTAGTGCAGTAAAAATCATTAAAACTGAAACATAAAATATTTGCACCTGAAATCTTGCTTTATAGAATTTCACACAGTGTTGTCTATTTTTATGCTCAGATAGTAATCCAATAATTTGGGTTTAACAAATTATTCTACCATGATATTCCACAGGACTAGGCTATCTTCCAATACTTCCTGGAGGCTTTCTCAGAGAGGTAGTCAGGCTGTAATGGGGAGGCAAACTAAAGGGCTTGTCATACTCATAGCGGATCGGGCATGTCATGAGCAGGACATGGTACACCCTGTCATAGGCAGAGCTGGGGCAATCCCTGGCTGGAAATACTGTGAGCAGGAAAATATTCACATTAAAGGGACATGCCACCCACATTTTTTCTTTTATGATTTAGAAAGAGAATGCCATTTTAAACATCTTTCTAATTTAATTAAATTATCCAATTTGTTTTATTCTCTTGATATTCTTTGATGAAAAGCATATCTAGATATGCTCACTAGCTGCTGATTGGTTGCTGCACATAGAAGCATCATGTGATTGGCTCACCATGTGCATTGCTTTTTCTTCAAATAAGGATATTTAAAAAATGAAGCAAAATAAATTATGGAAGTAAATTGTAATGTTTAAATTTCTATTCTCTATCTGAATCATGAAAGAAAGATTTTGGGTTTAGTGGCCCTTTAAGCTCATGGTAGTCACTAAAACAGAAGCTACTGCAATTCACTATATAGATTGTAAATTGTCATAGCAACACAACTTTATCAATATGTCTAATTATGTTGGTTTTACTCTCATTGTGTATTTATTATGGATGTGCACTGCACAGTGATTATGACAATGATTATGGCTGCCTATAAATAAAGAATAACTGTAAAAAAGAAAAATTATACTGTCTTTACTCTTAAACAGTATTACAATTTTGGACCAAAAGCTGGAAGAGAAGATTATATATAAAAATAAAGCATGAACTAATTTCACCCTTTAACCACTATAGGGTGACTATATTTTACTAACAACAGAGCTATGTGAAACCTTCTCTTGTCTGTAACTAACAATTTATTGTTAACATCTGGGAATCAGATTGACTTCTTTAAACAAAACAAGAGGACAGTTACATAACTTTAACATACTTTTGTTATTTAAAAACCAGTAAACTTGCAGTGCAATGCCATCTCACATTAAAATGTCTCATGTGAGGATTGCAAACTGAAATTCTTTCTCCACATAATAAGCACAGCTAATCTGCACCACTTTATATATTATTTTGTTAACATAGCAGGCTAGATTACAGGTGGAAAATTTGAGAGATGAGCAATGGCACCACTCTTGTTACTTTAAGGGAACACTATATTTCAATGTATGGAATATAATCTAATATATAGTTATACTATGTAATTGTGTATAGGTGCTGAGTATCAGAGAGAAACATATACAAGAACAATTCCAGCAAGAGAGCTGTACAAGATACTAACCGGAAAAGCACTCTACCCTCATACGTATGGGCTTAGTGTATATAGGTTTTAAAATATATCAACTTAATTAGTTTTCTATAAAAAGGGTTACACAGAATAAAAACTGTTGCAGCAAGTAAAAGTGTTTTTTAAACTAATGTAGTGAAAAGGGTGGATAGTTACAAATTCTTATCCTGAATTAATATCATGGATAGTAACTCCCACCTAAAGAGGATTTGTGGTAAATCTTAATGGTAAAGGTATGTTTGTAATCTGTTGTGGGCTAACATCCCTGCAAAATGGGGCCAAACCTATTAGGGACCACTATTCAGTCGAAGTGTGTACTAATATATTGTATACCTCACTGAGTATTATATGGATACTTATTCAAAAATAGGGAGAATGGGGGGAAAGACTGGACAAGAAGGGGTTATTTAGCACTCATTCCTATAGTATATTGTAATTAAGTTGATATATTCAACTAGACAAGAAAATTAATTTAGTTAAAACTAATTGTTTATTATTAAACCACTATAAAAGAGAGTGTAAGAAGATAAGCACTCTCACCATTTACAAAATTGCTCCACACTCACACTCCACACTCACGCTATTAATATCACACTGCAGTATACCCAGACAATGAAACACAGATTCAACCACCCCCCTGTATTCCTGGCCAGTAACAGGATACGCTGGCTTCAGGTGACAGGGATGGTTTATATACTGAGTGACACGTCCCTTGCAGCTATTAAGCTAAAGCGTGAGTAACAAAAAGTTAATTTAAAAACACTATGCTACATAAGCATACTGCTTTGCTGCGCACAAACGCGTTTCGGCCGAGTGGCGGCCTTTCTCAATGTGCAAATTCAGTTTGACAAGACGAGTGTCTCGCTGTGAGGGCCTGATATACCCCTCTCCTATGTCCTTTACCCAATCGTAGCGTGCATATCATTCACGCCCACCTCTTAGCCACTCACACGCGATTTGGTATTAGCGTGTCATAGGGTGAGAATCAGTTTGTGATTGGTTACTAGTAAAATCCTCTTAACCAATTGCTGATCCCTTTAGTTCTCTACAATGTTTACGAGGCTTGGATAATAGGATAACTGTAGCGGTGATCACTCTCAATAGTGCGATTCCATGTGCACCCAGAAAATATTAATCCAAGGGCCAATTATGTTGTAAGGGCAAGAGTGAGCTTATGCGGTGTACAAATAATATCTACACAGGGTGCCACTTGGTTCTTACATAACAATAATAGCTCATTGTTAGATTTGTGAAAATGATAGCGTACACGTTATAATACATAACATATTGGCTGCTTGGTAACTGCAAACGAATGAAACAGATATCTATAGTTTTTACTGTCTCATTGAAATAGATCATTTATTATTACGTAAAAAGTAGCATTTACCCAGATGATTGATGATTTTATGTAACCACACAATAATTATTTATTTAATCTTTGTACAAACTCAAAAAACAACAAGTCAAAAAGAACTAAATATAATTAATCTATCTGACAAAATTTTAACTGAGACTCAGATCTAAGTTTTAAAAAAAGGCCTGTCTTTTGTTCCCACAACCCAACTTGAGAAGTTTGAGACAATCAAAGATGTACATTTATTTGCAAGGAAAATACTACTTAAGAAATACTTCTCTTCTAGTTCAGACACAGAGGGTTTAGATAGTAATGATACAACAGCAATAAAAAATCTTATCTCCCTCCTAGAAGAATCAGAAAGGGATCCCAAAGAGACAATATACAGTGAGACAAAGTGGCGTGACATACTAAAGACCAAATCTCAATTCATACCTCCCACCAGCACCTCACATAACACTGTAACGTTTCTTGATTTAGTGTGCAAAGACATATTAGCAATTTCACCAGAAAAGGATTGACCAGCAAGACAATTTTTCTGAAGAAGAAAGATTGGCACTGAAATCTATGAAACAATGGACTGATGTCCAAATCAAACAGAGTGATAAGGGAGGTAATATTGTATTATGGCCCACTGAAATGTACACCACAGAGGTTAAAAAACAATTGAGTAACCCTAAAAATTATAAAAATCTTTTTGGAAACCCAACAGAAGATTTTCTTAAAAAGTATAAAAAATTGATCTTTTCAGCAGCTAATGAAGGCATTATTGACAAAAAAAGAGCTACAATATCTAGATGTCAAACACCCCACAACAGCAACACTATATTTATTACCTAAAATCCACAAAAATCTGGAATGCCCACCTGGGAGACATATTGTCTCTGGCATTGGGTCAAGGACTGAAAAAGCCAGTAGATATGTGGATGCCAGACTTAGGTACATAGTGGATGCTTTGCCCTCTCATACCAGAGATACTATGCACATACTGAACAAAATTGACAGTTTGACTGTAAGTTCGGAATCCATATTAGTAACTTGTGATGTGGAGTCTTTGTATACAAGTATAGATAAAAAGTGGGGCTGCACAGCAGTGTCCTATTTCTTATCCAAAAATAAAGACCTCACAGATGAAACTAAGCAATTCATCATTGACTTGTTAGAATTTTTGTTAGAACACAATTACTTCGTTTTTGATGGGAAGTTTTATCTCCAACTATGTGGAACCGCCATGGGGACATCTTGCGCCCCTACTTACGCCAATATATACCTGGGCTGGTGGGAAGAAACTGTAGTGTTTAATACCAATCTTCTACAATTTACTAAGCACATCACCCACTGGTCCAGGTATATAGATGACATTTTGTTTGTATGGGAGGGCTCTACAGAATTATTAAATGAGTTTATTTCGATCCTCAATGATAATCCCTTTGGATTACATCTTACCATGACATATGATGATAAAAAGGTAGAATTCCTAGATTTATCCATTTTAAAATGCAACAACAATCTAGAGACGGAAACCTTTAGAAAGCCTACGGCCACAAATAATATCCTTAACGCCAATAGTGCTCATCATCCAAACACCATTAGGGGTTTACCAATGGGGGAATATTTGAGGCTGCGTAGAAATTATTCATCATTAGAATCTTTGCAAAAGGCTGCTAATGAATTGAGGAATAGACTACTTTTGAGGGGGTATTCTAGAAAGTCTCTTAAGAGAGCCTATCAAAAAGCACTATACAAAAATAGGGAGGAACTTCTTAAACCCAAAAAGATAGAGGCAAATTCAAATCCGTTCAGATTCATTTCCACATACTGTAACCAAAGCCAACAGGTATCTAATATACTATCAAAACATTGGCATATTTTACAACTAGATGAACAGTTAAAATCCATTATCCCAGAGAATCCTATGTGTACTTATAGACGTGCAAAAAATGTAAGTGATCAATTAACCGCCAGCCATTTTGACAGAAATGCTAAAAAAGCTCCATTATACAAAGGATCCATAGCATGTGGTAATTGTAAAAATTGCACATATATGGTCAAAAAGAAATACATGATCGGTAGATTCAATAGAAAGTGGACAATTCATAATCACATCACTTGTAAAACCTCAAATGTGATCTATTGTCTGTCATGTAGCTGCAACTGTTTTTATGTAGGTATGACTACCAGACCAATGGGGGTTAGAATCACTGAGCACCTCAGTAATATAAGGAACGCAGCAAAGGATGTAGAAAAAGGCAAACAAATTACCAGTGTTGCCAGACATTTTCTAAACCATCATAAAGGAAAGATCAATACTTTTAAATTCTGGGGACTGGAAAGTATACGCCCTGGCATACGGGGTAGTGATATGGAACAAATCTTGCTCAAAAAAGAAGCGAGATGGATATTTAATCTGAATACTGTCATGCCCAATGGCATGAATGAGAATAACAATTTTTGGGCATTCCTCTGATTTCTAACTATACAGGGAGTGCAGAATTATTAGGCAAATTAGTATTTTGACCACATCATCCTCTTTATGCATGTTGTCTTACTCCAAGCTGTATAGGCTCGAAAGCCTACTACCAATTAAGCATATTAGGTGATGTGCATCTCTGTAATGAGAAGGGGTGTGGTCTAATGACATCAACACCCTATATCAGGTGTGCATAATTATTAGGAAACTTCCTTTCCTTTGGCAAAATGGGTCAAAAGAAGGACTTGACAGGCTCAGAAAAGTCAAAAATAGTGAGATATCTTGCAGAGGGATGCAGCACTCTTAAAATTGCAAAGCTTCTGAAGCGTGATCATCGAACAATCAAGCGTTTCATTCAAAATAGTCAACAGGGTCGCAAGAAGCGTGTGGAAAAACCAAGGCGCAAAATAACTGCCCATGAACTGAGAAAAGTCAAGCGTGCAGCTGCCATGATGCCACTTGCCACTAGTTTGGCCATATTTCAGAGCTGCAACATCACTGGAGTGCCCAAAAGCACAGGGTGTGCAATACTCAGAGACATGGCCAAGGTAAGAAAGGCTGAAAGACGACCACCACTGAACAAGACACACAAGCTGAAACATCAAGACTGGGCCAAGAAATATCTCAAGACTGATTTTTCTAAGGTTTTATGGACTGATGAAATGAGAGTGAGTCTTGATGGGCCAGATGGATGGGCCCGTGGCTGGATTGGTAAAGGGCAGAGAGCTCCAGTCCGACTCAGACGCCAGCAAGGTGGAGGTGGAGTACTGGTTTGGGCTGGTATCATCAAAGATGAGCTTGTGGGGCCTTTTCGGGTTGAGGATGGAGTCAAGCTCAACTCCCAGTCCTACTGCCAGTTTCTGGAAGACACCTTCTTCAAGCAGTGGTACAGGAAGAAGTCTGCATCCTTCAAGAAAAACATGATTTTCATGCAGGAAAATGCTCCATCACACGCGTCCAAGTACTCCACAGCGTGGCTGGCAAGAAAGGGTATAAAAGAAGAAAATCTAATGACATGGCCTCCTTGTTCACCTGATCTGAACCCCATTGAGAACCTGTGGTCCATCATCAAATGTGAGATTTACAAGGAGGGAAAACAGTACACCTCTCTGAACAGTGTCTGGGAGGCTGTGGTTGCTGCTGCACGCAATGTTGATGGTGAACAGATCAAAACACTGACAGAATCCATGGATGGCAGGCTTTTGAGTGTCCTTGCAAAGAAAGGTGGCTATATTGGTCACTGATTAGTTTTTGTTTTGTTTTTGAATGTCAGAAATGTATATTTGTGAATGTTGAGATGTTATATTGGTTTCACTGGTAAAAATAAATAATTGAAATGGGTATATATTTGTTTTTTGTTAAGTTGCCTAATAATTATGCACAGTAATAGTCACCTGCACACACAGATATCCCCCTAAAATAGCTATAACTAAAAACAAACTAAAAACTACTTCCAAAACTATTCAGCTTTGATATTAATGAGTTTTTTGGGTTCATTGAGAACATGGTTGTTGTTCAATAATAAAATGAATCCTCAAAAATACAACTTGCCTAATAATTCTGCACTCCCTGTATGCTTCAATTTTATTCCTTGCTTAAATATTAATATGATGTTCTCTAGTTAGCTGCATTTTCTTGTGCACCCAGAAATAATTCCTTAGATAACACTATGATATGCATAACGGCATCATGCTATCACTGCATCGGTTATATAGGTCTGTTTTTTATTTGTTTATAAATATGTTAAAATATTTGAATTCTTGTATGTTAAAAACCATAATGCATATAATAGACCCTACGTATAAAGAGTCAAGTATTACTCATTATCTTTTACATTAAATCATGTCTTCATAGTAATGCTATGTTTAAGTTGGAATTTCTTGCTGCATAGACATTGCTTTGTTTTTTGAGTTTGTACAAAGATTAAATAAATAATTATTGTGTGGTTACATAAAATCATCAATCATCTGGGTAAATGCTACTTTTTACGTAATAATAAATTATCTATTTCAATGAGACAGTAAAAACTATAGATATCTGTTTCATTCGTTTGCAGTTACCAAGCAGCCAATATGTTATGTATTATAACGTGTACGCTATCATTTTCACAAATCTAACAATGAGCTATTATTGTTATGCAAGAACCAAGTGGCACGCTGTGTAGATATTATTTGTACACCGCATAAGCTCACTCTTGCCCTTACAACATAATTGGCCCTTGGATTAATATTTTCTGGGTGCACATGGAATCGCACTATTGAGAGTGATCACCGCTACAGTTATCCTATTATCCAAGCCTCATAAACATTGTAGAGAACTAAAGGGATCAGCAATTGGTTAAGAGGATTTTACTAGTAACCAATCACAAACTGATTCTCACCCTATGACACGCTAATACCAAATCGCGTGTGAGTGGCTAAGAGGTGGGCGTGAATGATATGCACGCTACGATTGGGTAAAGGACATAGGAGAGGGGTATATCAGGCCCTCACAGCGAGACACTCGTCTTGTCAAACTGAATTTGCACATTGAGAAAGGCCGCCACTCGGCCGAATCGCGTTTCTGCGCAGCACAGCAGTATGCTTATGTAGCATAGTGTTTTTAAATTAACTTTTTGTTACTCACGCTTTAGCTTAATAGCTGCAAGGGACGTGTCACACAGTATAGAAACCATCCCTGTCACCTGAAGCCAGCGTATCCTGTTACTGGCCAGGAATACAGGGGGGTGGTTGAATCTGTGTTTCATTGTCTGGGTATATTGCAGTGTGATATTAATAGCGTGAGTGTGGAGTGTGAGTGTGGAGCAATTTTGTAAATGGTGAGAGTGCTTATCTTCTTACACTCTCTTTTATAGTGGTTTAATAATAAACAATTAATTTTAACTAAATTAATTTTCTTGTCTAGTTGAATATATCCACTTAATTACAATATACTATAGGAATGAGTGCTAAATAACCCCTTCTTGTCCAGTCTTTCCCCCCATTCTCCCTATTTTTGAATAATTAATATAAAGGGTTAGTACCAGGGAATACTATATCCCTTTTTCCTATATTAACACTTTCACAGTGCCAGACTTTTTCTTTCTTTTGTACATATTATATGGATACTAAAATAAATTGTACCCATATGATAGAGTATTGCAACAGTAGTAGTATGGCTAGGTATTGATACCTTGTAAGTTACGTGTAGTTTACACTTATATATACAAATTACTTGTTAGTGTGCCCGTAGGTCACAATGAGAATATTGGTTGCTCCACAGATTAGAGGTATATCCCAGCCGTCATTTGTACAGCCCAATATCCAAAATGGAGCATGTGTATATAAATGAAACCACAGGAGTTACCATGTATTCAAACATTAAGTTACAGTGTAACCAACGACTCACCACTAACTTTGTATCGGTTGCTATTGATTAATTATAAAGTTACATATTGTATACTTATGTTATAAGATTTTCAGCAACCTCTAAAGGAGTGTAATACTTAGCGAGGAGGCTTATACAGATTACTTGTTAGTGTGCCCATGGGTCACACTTAGAATATTCATTGCTCCACAGATTAGATTAGAGGTATATCTCCAGTCATATGTACAGCCCAATATCTAAAATGGAGCATATGTATATAAATACCACAGGAGTTACCGTGTATTCAAACGTTAAGTTACAGTGTAACCAACGACTCACCACTAACTTTGTATCGGTTGCTATTGATTAATTATAAAGTTACATATTGTATACTTATGTTATAAGATTTTCAGCAACCTCCAAAGAAATGTAATACTTAGCGAGGAGGTTTATACAGATTACTTGTTAGTGTGCCCATGGGTCACAGTTAGAATATTCATTGCTCCACAGATTAGATTAGAGTTATATCTCCAGTCATATGTAAAGCCCAATATCTAAAATGGAGCGTATGTATATAAATTAAACCAGTGTAATACTTAGCGAGGAGGCTTATACAGATTACTTGTTAGTGTGCCCATGGGTCACAGTTAGAATATTCATTGCTCCACAGATTAGAGGTATATCTCCGCCGTCATATGTACAGCCCAATATCTAAATTGGAGCATATGTATATAAATACCACAGGAGTTACCATGTATTCAAACGTTAAGTTACAGTGTAACCAACGACTCGCAACTAACTATGTATCGGTTGCTATTGATTAATTAAAAAGTTACATATCGTATACTTTCATTATAAGATTTTCAGCAACCTACAAAGGAGTGTAATACTTGGCGAGGAGGCTTAACACTAAAGCTTGCCACCAGGCAGGTATGTGCATGATATGCAATTTATTTATTACAGCAGTAACCTAAATCAGCTGGTTTTAGAAACGCCAAACAGCAAGACTCCTATAGAGAGGCCTCTCACCCCACTATGAATTGTATACGCTTAGTATTGAATGTGCAAATAAATAAGGAATATCTATATGCCCTAAGGTCACACTTAGATCGTGCAGTGTTCCACAAGTTAAGGAATACAGAGGCCACTATATATTGAGCTCAACGTTTAACCTGGGTATACGTAAATGAAACTTGTTTATATAGATTGTACTCAGGGCACTGCCGTGTGTCTAAGCACTATACGGTACAGTTTACCCCAGGTTTGTCAAGTGTTGCCACTAAAAATACTTATTGTTAGTTGTTAAATATCATAACATATGCTTGTAATTTGTACTGTGGGCAACCACCACAAGAGGTTAGTAAAAGAAATAGTATCGGATAAGCCCGAACAACAGATCTCCTAAGGAGATACCACTTTCCCCATAGTTGATTAATACATAAGAAATACCACTTAGACTAGTGCAAAATTAAAACTAAAGGACACCCAACAATCCTCTCATTCCTCCCTTAACATGTTTCGCTTACTGGCTTTGTCAGTTGATATATTTTAAAACCTATAGACACTAAGCCCATACGTATGAGGGTAGAGTGCTTTTCCGGTTAGTATCCTGTCCAGCTCTCTTGCTGGAATTGTTCTTGTATAGATTACAGGTGGAGTCAAAGTATTATCACAGCTTCAGACTTAGCATAAAGTGTAAGGGTTAAAAAATTTGCTCATAACCCATCACATTCTGATCATAAAAATATTAATAAAACATTTTCAAGAGCTAAAAGCGATATGGCATATGATAAGGTATTTGAATGGGAAGGGCTATTGTGTATATGCATACATGAGTATTTATGTGTTTATTTGTGCAGATATGTATATACATATATATATATATATATATATATATATATATATATATATATATATATATATATATATATATATATATATATAAAAGTATAAACTTGACTTTACTGTCCCTTACTGTTCTTTGAGAATAAAAATAAGATGAAGCCTGAAAAAATATATTAAAAAATAGGGGCAATTGATTTTTCTCTATAGATTTGACACATTTGAATGCATATCTGTTATCAGTTCTATAGTTAGTATAATAATATTTTTATGGTGCTTTGACTAGAATACATTACTTTTTGAATCTACTTTAAAAAATTGCAACTTCTGTAAAATGAAATGACTCAAAATAAATATAATATATATATAATATAATAGAGCTATTAAAAGACAAAGGAACAGCTGATGCTCATCTAGAAGCAATTGTACAAAATAGCGTATACCATGAATCCATCTTCATTCTGTTGTAGCATTTAGTAAAATGCTATTAGTACGAGGAAATGTGTATTCTTGACCAAGATGGGAAGTTATCACTAAGGATGAATTAAACAAAAGTTGTAAAGCAACAAGATCTTTCAGTAGCCCAGTTTGTTGTAATGGTTAACGCAGAGGCTATACTATGTAATACAAGATTATGAAATTATGATTATTGTAATACAAGATTATTAAATGATGATTATTATTACTTAGTGGCTCGGCACATAATGGTGCATATATAGGCTGACCATATTGCCGCTTTAAAAAGGGACACATATGAAAAATACATGTCAGGGTTCTCATAATGTAACATTATTCCAAACCATTTCTTTAAACAGCCCTGACATATGTATTTGTCATATACATATGTGTCCCTTTTTAAGCGGCAATATGGCAGCCTATGCATATATGTTATTTTACCTACATCTACATAATTATATACGCAAGAAAAAATAAAGAGGATTGAGCATTTAAGTTACTTTATTCTAAATTGAACGTGGGTTGCAATTCAAGCTATTAACTTCCTAAAGAGAAACATTGAAAAGCGAACTCTGAACTGATTCTTGATGGGAACATTAAAGAGATATGAAATCCAACATTTTTTTTTGCAATTCAGACAAAAAAAAAAACCTTTCCAATTTACTTCTATTAGAAAACTTGCTTTGTTTCCATGAGATTCTGTGCTGAAGAGCTACCCAGGCATCTGGGGCACTACATGACAGGAAATAGTGCTGCCATCTAGTGTTCTTGTAAATCGACAACATTGTTACAAAGTTGCTGCCATATAGTTCTCCAGAAGTGGGCCAGCTCCTAAGCATACATCCCTGCTTTTCAACAAACGATACCAAGTGAATGAAGTAAACTGATAATAGAATTAGAAAGTTGTTTAAAAGCACATGCTCTGTCTGGATCATGAAAAAGAAATGTTAGGTTTCACATCCCTTTAATAGGAGATTATTTTGGTTATTTTGAACTATCTTTGTATTTAAGTATATAACAAAATTACGTGTTGCATCAATTGCATTTTTATTCATATTGTGATACCAGGGCAATAATAGTTTGCAAAATCTTTGAATCCAGCTAAGCTGTTTTTTGACTTCCTTTTCATTGGAATTACAAACCTTTGATTTAGTTTAGCGACCCCAAATTCTAAATATGATCTAATCAGATATTCTTGTACTGAATAAACACACTAAACAGTAAGAAACCTGCTTCTCCCTAGGGGGTTTGCAGTAGAATGCGCAAACTTACACAGAAGCTAAATATGTGGGGCCGTTACAAAATGGTAACATGGTGGCTAATTGATTCAGTATTGATGATGGCTACCTAAGTAGTTTGAACAAGTTTGAATGTAGTTTTTTTCCCCACTGAACTAATAATATAAAGTCATTTTCTGCTTAACATTTTTTTAAACATCTAAACACTTATTTACAATCATAAATTAATATACTGAACATTCTGATGATTGTCATAAGCTATATTTTTAATATTTTAGCAAATCAGGAGATGATTTTGTCTATTAACATGTTAACTGAGCATGGGTATGTGAACAATAGCCCAAAAGTGGTTTTATGTGGTCCCCCAAACCATGTATCAATCAAATATTCTTAATGGCTGGAATTGCGTTGAATTTGAAAACCATGAGAGAACGTGCAAACCAAGTCACAGATCTTGTAATGGATTTCAGTAGCTACAATGGACCTTTATCATACTTTACTCTTGTAATTACCATCATTTTAGAACTTAATTTTTCTGCACTTATTCAAGGAGAGTTGCTGCACAGGTCAGCACTGGAAAGCAAAAAAATCTATAATTCAACATCGCAGCACCCATGACTATAGGCAGGTGGGGAATAACCTCAGTGGCCCCTTTAAATTTTCTGCCAAACACAGTGGTATTTGTTCTTGTTCATGTTTACCCTCCAAACACATATGTGCAACCACACAAACATGCACACACACACAGACATATATGATAAGGAATGCAATCACATCAAATGCAAACTTTTAATGCCGGTGCTTCACTCTTCAGGTGTCACTGAAGTCAGAAATCTTAGGAAAAAGCAAATCACAGATAGTGTATTATCCCTTAGACAATTTCCCACTAAATGGAAAGTACTTAAAGGGAAATGTGTTCCAAAAAAAGTTTATTAAATCTTTAACAGGACAGACTTTATCCAAAAGCAACGATTCATGGGCATCAACAGAAATGTTTTCATGGTGGGGAGTCAGAGTGACAAAAACAATAAAATTTCTCAAACATAATCATATTCCTGGCAACATACAGCAGGAGAGAGTTGCATGTTGTGTAAAATGGTAGCTCGTTGGGATCAAAAGAGTAACCGCTCCTGACTCTATGCTGTGAGTCTTTCATCATTTAGCTCACAGAACCAGAATGATCTATTTAACTTGTTGATGAAAGATCTTGTGCTTTTGGCAGTATCAGACTCTTAAATAATTTTGCAGCTGAAAAAATTTGGAACAATTATTCTTTTTAAAATGTGGGTTCTGATCAATTCTTCAAAACATTTAAAGGAACATGAAACCCAACATTTTTCTATCATGATTCAGATAAAATATAGAATTTCTTCTATAAGGTACGACGAGTCCACAGATTCATCCTTTACTTGTGGGATATTATCTCCTGCTAACAGGAAGTGGCAAAGAGCACCACAGCAGAGCTGTCTATATAGCTCCTCCCTTAGCTCCATCCTCCTGTCATTCTCTTTGCCTACTATAAGTACTAGGAAGGGTAAAGTTAAAAAAAGGTGATAAAATATTAGTTTTTTATTTCTTCAAGCAAGAGTTTTTTGTTTTAAATGGTACCGGTGTGTACTATTTACTCTCAGGCAGCGGATGGATGAAGACTTCTGCCTGGAGGATGATGATCTTAGCATTTGCAACTAAGATCCAGTGCTGTTCCCACAGAGGCTGAGGGGTACAAGAGACTTCAGTGTGAGGAACGTTTTCATGCTATATAGCGGTGAGGTATGTTCAGTCATTTTTTCTGGAGAGACTGTGTATTTCAGAAAGGCTGACAGTATCCCCATGAGGGTGAGGGTAAGCAGTAATCCTAAGCTATAGAATGGCATTACTAAGCTTGCATAAGGGGCTAATTACAAATTTGGTTGACACTGAGTTTTGAATGTTTGTGGGCAAACGTTTTTATGAACTGGGAGTGCTGTTAACGTTTTGTGGGCAATAACGTTTTTTGGGTAACTTTATTGAGGGTACACTTGGCTTAATTTTTGGGTCTCAGAACCCACATGGCTAGTTTTAAACCGCTCTGGTGCGGTTCCTTGAGGCTGTAGAGACATCGAGTGAGATGGGCGGGACCTATTTTTGCGCCTCAGATGCGCAGTTGTTTTCATTCAGCAAGCAGCAAGCTCCAACTCCTGAGGGCCCTTGTGAATGTTTTGGGCCAAATCGAAGCTTTAACCCCATATTTAATATCCCTGAGGGGCCACAGCAGGGCTGTGGCAAGGTGCTGGCGGTGTTTTTTCTGGATTTAGGCCTAATTTCAATCCGGTTTGCACATTAAAGGGTTAAATGTTAAATTTCCTTGTGGGGCAAACTTAACTACACATATTGCGTCTGCTTGCAAAAAGAACGTGTATGCTTTTTTTCTCTTAAAGGCGCAGTACCATTTTTTAAGATTGTTATTTTTTCACTAAATGTGTTTTCAAGCTTGTTTGTGTTCATTACTAGCCTGTACAACATGTCTGACATTGAGGATAGCCAATGTTCAATGTGTTTAGAAGCCATTGTAGAACCCCCACTTAAATTGTGTCCCTCATGCACTGAAAGGGCAATAAATTGCAAAGAACATATTTTAGCTAATAAAAGTATGTTGCAGGATGATTCTCAGTCAGAAGGGAATCAGGTTATGCCATCTAATTCTCCCCAAGTGTCACAACCATTAACGCCAGCACAAGTGACACCAAATACTTCTAGTGCGTCTAATTCTTTCACCCTGCAAGATATGGTAGTGGTTATGAATACTACCCTCACAGAGGTTTTATCTAAGCTGCCTGGGTTGCAGGGGAAGTGCAGTAGGTCTGGTGTGAGAGTAAATACTGAGCCCTCTGACGCTTTATTAGCCATATCCGATGTACCCTCACAATGTTCTGAGTTGGGGGTGAGGGATTTGCTGTCTGAGGGAGAGATTTCTGATTTAGGAAAGATGTTCCCTCAGACAGACTCAGATATGACAGCTTTTAAATTTAAACTAGAACACGTACGCTTATTGCTCAGGGAGTTTTTAGCGACTCTGGATGATTGTGACCCTATTGTAGTTCCAGAGAAATTGTGTAGAATGGACAGATAGCTAGAGGTTCCTACCTACACTGATGTTTTTCCGGTCCCTAAGAGGATTTC
Source organism: Bombina bombina (assembly GCF_027579735.1). Lineage (NCBI taxonomy): Eukaryota > Metazoa > Chordata > Amphibia > Anura > Bombinatoridae > Bombina > Bombina bombina. Next base: position 424,417,379 of record NC_069499.1, read on the forward strand.
GGACATTGTTACTAAGGAATGGGATAGACCAGGTATTCCGTTCTCTCCCCGTCCTACTTTTAAGAAAATGTTTCCCATATCAGACACCATGCGGGATTCGTGGCAGACGGTCCCTAAGGTGGAGGGAGCTATTTCTACCCTGGCTAAGTGTACCACTATACCTATTGAAGACAGTTGTGCTTTCAAAGATCCTATAGATAAAAAATTAGAGGGTCTCCTAAAGAAAATATTTGTTCATCATGGTTTTCTTCTGCAACCTATAGCGTGCATTGTTCCTGTAACTACTGCAGCTGCTTTTTGGTTTGAGGCTCTGGAGGAGGCTCTTCAGGTTGAGACCCCATTAGATGATATTCTGGATAGAATTAGGGCTCTCAAGCTAGCTAATTCTTTCATTACAGATGCCGCTTTTCAACTGGCTAAATTAGCGGCAAAGGGAGGGGCGGAGCCAACACTGAAACAGAGAGGTCGCATGCCTACATAGCTATGCTAAATTTCTACTTTTAAACCTCATACTGACTGATCTGATCAACCTCAATTTTAAACATGACAATCAGAGTTCCAAGGAACCAGCATGGGAATCCTGGAGTCTAGAAAACCCCTTCAGCTAGCGAGATAACCTTTTTCAAATGAGGCCCTTTTTGCAGATACTCCAGGGAGCGGCCATTATCAGAATCCCGGCCAGATCTACTTTTTGAGAACAGCTTGCCACGATCACCGCTCTTATTTATTTAGACAGTGGGCTTCTATGGACTTTAGCGCAACAATAAATAAATATAATGGAGCTCTTAAGCTATGCTTTTGTGGAGTCGCTACAAGACCTGTTGTGCAATCATTTCTTGAGCCTTGAAAGAAGCATGATGGTGGCTTGGAGAGGAGCTGCAGACACAGATGCACAGAGCACTGAACCAACATCTTCAAGGACCACTCCTATTATGAAGCCTGAGGTCGGATGGTCGGACCGGGCGATATATGGAACTGCTCAGCTTGAACTCGGGCAAGGTCTGACTACAACGCAGGCACCAGCCCTTAACCCAGCTCAACAGCGAAAGGTGACTGCAACAGACGCAACTGCACCTGCTGGGCCACAAGATCATGGAGGGGAAGTATTGAGACCGGAGATGAAATACAATCTTTTATTAAGCAGTCGAAGTTCTACAACATTGAAGGTCTGGGCTGCTGTCATGAGCTCGCAAGAGATTTGCCCATATGTTGGTACGGACAGTCTTCAAGCATGGGACTCACTTTGCTGTGGCCTCCTACATTTGGTGTTGTCACTGCAGGTTGGCTTGCTTGGGGCCACTCAGCAATGCGGACTCTCCTTGATATCAGCACAAAATGTCGCTAAACTAGGCATTGGCTGAGTTTACTGTAGAAATTTGTCTTAGGGCAAGCTAGAGGCAAGTAAGGTATTGACTGAGCTGCCCATACCGAGCGCTCTCTAACTAGCTGATTATACACTGGGACACAAGGTTAGATCGCTATACGCATGTTAAATGTTAGTATCACTGACAAATTTTTCTTCTCTCACCTCAAAATTTGTTTATTAGCCTTATGTTAACCCTGTTTCACGCTGTTGATGTTTGTTATATATTTCACATGTTTTGATGCCTATATATATATATATATATATATATATATATATATATATATATATATATATATATACAGTCCATTGGTATGCCTTATTTGACTGTCTTTCAGCTTAAGTCTTCTTAACTCAGATTCCTCACTTAACACAATAGGCATTGAAAATGTTATATAGATAACTGAGGGAAAGTTGAGTGAATAACTAAGTGAACTGCACGCCTATTCATGCAGTTGTTCTGCTTGTTGTTTGGGCATAGGGCCCGTGTCTGGACAACAAGGTTTCTAAGTGTGTGGAAAAAACTAAATCTTACTCTTTGTTTATACTATAATGCCTAATTGATCATCATGCCTAAAATGCTGGAGTTATTTTTATCTCTCTATAACTAGGTAGGCATTTTAGCCTGTTAGTAGAGGATTTAATTGCTGTAGACATACATATATAGCTATATTGGTAAGTGAGGAAGGCATTACAATTAAACTTGCAGCTCCCAAATTATATCAAGAGGTAAGTAGTAGGTATCCCTTACTAGAGTCTAACAAGATCCTTAAGAGCCTAAAAATAACATATATGTATAGGAAGGCTGGGCAGCTTATACTTTCTAGCAATTTTTGGCTTAATATGTTCTATAGTTTAAACATAGCCATCTTATTGAGAGGCTAAATATTATTCCACTACTCTTTGTATCTCTGTTACTTGGCCTATTACTGCATGCTTGACTCCTTAATGCTAATATTTTATGTAACATGAGCAATCCTGTACGCCTTTTTCTATGAGCCACTACTCCTACACTTAAAGTAAAAAGCAGCAAATGGGAAGCCTATCTCTAACTTGGCATACATGACTGCAATGTAACTAATATGATAAGGTATGGTGGCAAAGTGACTAGAGTGTATTTACCGGTTAAGCTCTCTGCTCTCTGCATGTGATATTATATGCAAAACGTGCAACTTGTTGTTATGATCGTAGCCTGGTTGGCTTCTGCAGCCTTATCCCAAAGTCTGGAATATATGTATAGTGCAGGCTGGACCTGCACCTTTTGTCATATATGCTACCTCTCATATCTATATGCAACCTCCTCCCCCTCACCTCTCCACCCCCATAATGTACCTTCTAATTTAGGAGTGCTAACTAAGCGACTTCTATAACTTATGTTGCATTCTCATAATTTCTAATACTACCTACAAACTGAGTTAAAGCTTTTTTTTTTCAAGCCAAACCTACTACTTATCATCACACTCTCTCATTAATATAGCCACCCATAACCGATTAAAAAGAGGTTTGTTTTGAGGCCCAAAAGTGGTCTCTCATCCCATATTAACCTTCGCTAGTTGTTTTATTTTGCTTATGTTTGAGGTTCAAGAGAGGCCTCTAGAGCTTATTAGAAGGTTCACATTTAAATTGGCAGCTCACAATTGTAAAATAGAGTTATTTAATAATGCTTATTCTTCTTTTGGACTGTTTGTATACACCCAATATTGTAATGTATTTGACACTCTTTGCAATGACTAACTGTTCATACTGTTTTTTTTGTCTTGTTATTTTGTGAGTTGCTTCTCGAAACCTCAATAAAAATTCATATTAAATAAATTAGCGGCAAAGAATTCAGGTTTTGCCATTTTAGCGCGTAGAGTGTTATGGCTTAAGTCCTGGTCTGCTGATGTGTCATCAAAATCTAAGCTTTTAGCTATCCCTTTCAAAGGTAAGACCCTATTCGGGCCTGAACTGAAAGAGATCATTTCAGACATCACTGGAAGGAAAGGCCATGCCCTTCCTCAGGATAAAACAACTAAGATGAGGACCAAGCAAAATAATTTTCGTTCCTTTCGAAACTTCAAAGGTGGTCCCTCTTCCTCTTCCCCCGCTGCAAAACAAGAGGGGAAGTTTACTCAATCCAAGTCAGTCTGGAGACCTAACCAGGCTTGGAACAAAGGTAAACAGGCCAAGAAATCCGTTGCTGCCATCAAGTCAGCATGAAGGGGTAGCCCCGATCTGGGACCGGATCTAGTAGGGGGCAGGCTTTCTCTCTTTGCTCTGGCTTGGGCAAGAGACGTTCAGGACTCCTGGGCTTTAGAAATCGTAACCCAGGGGTATCTTCTAGATTTCAAAAATTCTCCTCCAAGGGGGAGATTCCATCTTTCTCAATTGTCTGTAAACCAGACAAAAAGAGAGGCGTTCTTACGCTGTGTAGAAGACCTATATACCATGGGAGTGATCTGCCCAGTTCCAGAAAAAGAACAGGGGCAGGGGTTTTACTCCAATCTGTTTGTGGTTCCCAAAAAAGAGGGAACTTTCAGACCAATTTTAGATCTCAAGATCCTAAACAAATTCCTCAGAGTCCCATCCTTCAAGATGGAGACCATTCGGACTATATTACCAATGATCCAGTAGGGTCAATATATGACCACCGTGGACTTAAAGGATGCATATCTACACATCCCTATCCACAAAGATCATCACCAGTTCCTCAGGTTCACCTTTCTGGACAAACATTACCAGTTTGTGGCTCTTCCCTTCGGGTTGGCCACAGCTCCCAGAATTTTCACAAAGGTGCTAGGGTCCCTTCTGGCGGTTCTAAGGCCGCGGGGCATAGCAGTGGCGCCTTATCTGGATGATATCTTAATCCAGGCGTCAACTTTCCAACTAGCCAAATCTCACATGGATATCGTGTTGGCTTTTCTAAGATCTCACGGGTGGAAGGTGAACGTAAAAAAGAGTTCGCTTCTTCCTCTCACAAGAGTTCCATTCCTGGGAACTCTGATAGATTCGGTGGACATAAAAAAATTTCTGACAGAGGTCAGGAAATCAAAGATTTTAACCACCTGCTGAGCTCTTCATTCCATTCCTCAGCCGTCAGTGGCTCAGTGTATGGAGGTAATTGGACTAATGGTAGCGGCAATGGACATAGTTCCGTTTGCTCGCTTACATCTCAGTCCACTGCAACTATGCATGCTCAATCAGTGGAATGGGGATTATGCAGATTTATCTCCTCAGATAAATCTGGATCAAGAGACCAGAGACTCTCTTCTTTGGTGGTTGTCACAGGATCATCTGTCCCATAGAATGTGTTTCCGCAGGCCAGCATGGGTCATAGTGACGATGGACGCCAGCCTATTGAGCTGGGGTGCAGTCTGTAATTCCCTGAAAGCACAGGGTTTGTGGACTCAGGAGGAGGCTCTCCTCCCGATAAATATTCTAGAACTGAGAGCAATATTCAACGTGCTTCAGGCGTGGCCTCAGCTGGCTTCGGCCAGATTCATAAGATTCTAGTCGGACAACATCACGACTGTAGCGTATATCAATCATCAGGGGGGAACAAAGAGTTCTCTAGCGATGATAGAGGTTACCAAAATAATTCGATGGGCAGAGACTCACTCTTGCCATCTATCAGCAATCTATATCCCAGGAGTGGAGAACTGGGAAGCGGATTTTCTAAGTCATCAGACTTTTCATCCGGGGGAGTGGGAACTCCATCCGGAGGTGTTTGGCCGCGCAGGACTTGGTATGCAGACCTGGTGGACATGTCATCTCTTCCACCATGGACGCTGCCACTGAGACAGGACCTTCTGATTCAAGGTCCGTTCCAGCATCCAAATCTAGTTTCTCTGCGGCTGACTGCCTGGAGATTGAATGCTTGATTTTATCCAAGCGGTATTCTCTGAGTCGGTCAAAGATACCTTGATTCAGGCTTGAAAGCCTGTCACTAGGAAAATTTATCATAAGATATGGCGTAAATATCTTTATTGGTGCGAATCCAAGGGCTACTCATGGAGTAAGATCAGGATTCCTAGGATTTTGTCCTTTCTCCAAGAAGGATTGGAGAAGGGGCTATCAGCTAGTTCCCTGAAGGGACAGAAATCTGCTTTATCAATTTTACTGCACAAGTGTTTGGCAGATGTGCCAGATGTTCAGTCATTCTGTCAGGCTTTAGTTAGAATCAAGCCTGTGTTTAAACCTGTTGCTCCACCATGGAGTTTGAATTTAGTTCTTAAAGTTCTTCAAGGGGTTCCGTTTGAACCTATGCATTCCATAGATATTAAACTTTTATCTTGGAAAGTTCTGTTTTTAGTTGCTATGTCTTCGACTCGAAGAGTTTCTGAGCTATCTGCATTGCAATGCGACTCGCCTTATCTGGTTTTCCATGCTGATAAGGTGGTTTTGCGTACCAAACCTGGATTCCTTCCTAAGGTTGTTACCAATTAGAATATTAATCAGGAAATTGTAGTTCCTTCTCTGTATCCTAATCCTTCCTCTAAGAAGGAGTGTCTGTTGCACCACCTGGATGTAGTTTGCGCTTTAAAATTTTACTTGCAAGCAACCAAGGATTTCCGTCAAACATCTTCATTGTTTGTTGTCTATTCTGGAAAACGTAGAGGTCAAAAAGCTACGGCTACCTCTCTTTCTTTTTGGCTGAAAAGCATCATACATTTGGCATACGATTCTGCTGGACAGAATTACAGCTCACTCTACTAGAGCAGTGGCTTCCACATGGGCTTTTAAAAATGACGCTTCTGTTGAACAGATTTGTAAGGCTGCGACGTGGTCTTCGCTTCATACCTTTTCCAAATTTTACAAATTTGATACTTTTGCTTCTTCGGAGGCTATTTTTGGGAGAAAAGTTCTTCAAGCAGTGGTGCCTTCTGTTTAGCCATCTGTCTTGTCCCTCCCGTTCATCCGTGTCGTGTAGCTTTGGTATTGTATCCCACAAGTAATGGATGAATCCGTGGACTCGTCGTACCTTATAGAAGAAAAGTAAATTTATGCTTACCTGATAAATTAATTTCTTCTATGGTACGACGAGTCCACGGCCCGCCCTGTCATTTTAAGACAGATTATATTTTTTTATTTCAAACTTCAGTCACCTCTGCACCTTTTAGTTTCTCCTTTTTCTTCCTGTACCTTCGGTCGAATGACTGGGGGGTGGAGCTAAGGGAGGAGCTATAGAGACAGCTCTGCTGTGGTGCTCTTTGCCACTTCCTGTTAGCAGGAGATAATATCCCACAAGTAATGGATGAACCCGTGGACTCGTCGTACAATAGAAGAAATGAATTTATCAGGTAAGCATAAATTTACTTTTTAAACAATATTCCATTTTTTTTCTATTATCTAATTTGCTTCACTCTTTAGATATCCTTGGTTGAAGAAATAGCAATGCACATGGGTGAGCCAATCACATGAGGCACCAATCAGCAGCTACTGAGCTTATTTAGATATGTTTTTCAACAAAAAATATCAAGAGAATGAAGACAATTTGTTCATAGAAGTAAATTGCAAAATTGTTTAAAATTGCATGTTCTTTCTAAATCATAAAAGAAAAAAAATGGGTTTCATGTCGTTAATGTTTTACTGTACATAGGGGATTTTGCAATTAGTACAGTTGATAACAAATATCTGGTCAATGAATTCATAAAATGTTGCTTAGTGATTTCAGTGCATTGTGTTAGCATTTCATTTTAATGGAATAACAGAACATGGAGACTATGTATTGACACTGCTTATTATGTTTTAACAGATATGATTCTAGATCAGCAAGTAGCCTCAGGACAACTGAGTGAGGATGTCCGCCAAAGGGTACATGACGCTTTGTTAAAACAACATCACCATCAAAATCAAAAGAAGCTGAGCAATAGAATCCCAATAGTGCGATCTTTTGCAGACATTGGCAAGAAACAATCGGAGCCACATTCTATGGATAAAAATGGTAAGTTTGATATCTTTTATTTTTAGAAGTTATTGTGAATTGTAAAATGAGTTTGTCTATTTATGATAGTACCGTGAATATATGTATGTATTATTGTCAAAATGTATTTATTGACTGATTTATGTGGAATGCAGAAAAAGGTTACAATAAATACACAAATTAAGGGTTTTATTTTATATTTTGATCAATATTACCATGATAGTGCACCAGGGAGAGCAACAATTATATATATTACAGCTGAAAAAGGGAGGAGAACACCGAAATGCTGTGTAATATTATCACTGTTTATTACGTATACTTAACACAGCAATACTTATACATTCAGCAATACTTAGCTTCGCCATAGAATGGTAGCAACAGTTACAAACTGAATGAGCCTCATCATTGGTTGCTCATCATTGGTTGTTTTTAACTTTTTTTTTCAGACCCCCAAGACTCACACTGTTGGAAAGTTTGGACGATTACCTTTCCAATGGTGGGTCTTGGGGTCTGTAGCTGCTTAGAGGCCTGAGATACAGGCTTCTATAATATAACCAACACAGTTATATTAATATATGTTTTACTTCTGTGATTACCTTGTATCTAAGCCTCTGCAGACTGCCCCCTTATCTTAGTGCTTTTGACAGACATGCAGTTTAGTCAAGCAGTCTAGACTTCTAAATAACTCCATGGGAGTGAGCACAATGTTATGTATATGAACTACTATATAAACTATATGAACTAGTACTGTCTAACTGTGAAAAACTTTCAAAATGCTCTGAGCTAAGAGGCGGTTTTCAACGTTTTACTAATCAGTTCAAGCCTAGGTTTAGCTTTTGGAAAATACAACCAAGGGAACAAAGCAAATTTAATGATAAAATCAATTGGAAAGTTGTTTAAAATGTCATGCCCTATCTGAATCATGAAAGTTTAATTTTGACCAGACTGTCCCTTTAATTTCCACAGAGACTGTGTGTACAAGTTGATGCTTAAAGGGACACTAAACCCAAATTTTTTTATTTCATGATTCAGATAGAGCATGCAATTTTAAGCAACTTTCTAATTTACTCCTATTATCAATGTTCTTTGTTCTCTTGCTTTATTTGAAAAGAAGGCATCAAAGCTTTTTTTTTGGGGTTCAGAACTCTGGATAGCACTTTTTTATTGGTGGATGAATTTATCCACCAATCAGCAAGAACAACCCTAGGTTGTTCACCAAAAATGGGCCGGCATCTAAACTTACATTCTTGCATTTCAAATAAAGATTCCAAGAGAATGAAGAAAATTTGATAATAGGAGTAAATTAGAAAGTTGCTTAAAATGTCATGCTCTATCTGAATCACAAAAGAAAAATTTTGGATTCAGTGTCCCTTTAATAAAGAAAAACTCCACACACAAACTCTGCTCACAGATTCCCAAAATCAACTCTTCTAAGAACATTTCTTCTAACTATTTAGAAAACTGTAAAGCACTGTTCCCCGTCAGCAGGAAGTCCTTCCCTCAAATTGTATTAAAACAAATAACAAAGGATTTTTTTCTCATAACTGATTATACTGTTAAAAATGTAATATTAATGTATTAAAACTATAATGCGCTGTGTATCATGTTCAAAGACAAGCTAAACTTCTCCCAACCTTTCGAAAAGCAGAGTTAGCCTGCACGAATAAGCAAGAAAATAGGCATTAATATTAATTTATGATCAACTCCTTCTAATTATTATTTGTGTTTGGAATCATAAATTCTCTGTCCATTACACTTGGTAAAAAACTCCAATTAAGAAGGGACTAACTCTAGCCATAGCTTGTTTCAAGTGATGACCTTTCAACGCTAACAAATGGTTTCTAGGTCATGACCTGGAGGAATGTTGAGTGAGTTGGTGTTCTAGCTAATTGTAGAACCCTTTTAAACACAATAACCAACATGTGTACAGCATTGCTTTCCAAAATATAGCTAGCACAACACAAAGTGACGGAAAATGAACTTGGCTTAAACAACTTGTACATTGAAATAACATGAAACATGCTCCCTGATATCTGGCACTTCTAAGGTTACAGAAACCATCAAAAAAGTGAACAGGCAAATACTGTAAAAAAAGTGTAGTGTTAATGCAGTGTTGTCATTGATTGAAAGTTGTAGTGTGTGTGTTTTTGTGTTTGTGTTCTAACTTAAAGGGACAGTAAGTTAACCAACACTGCTATATTAATATACTTTTTACCTCTATAATTACCTGTATCTAGGCCTGTGCAGACTGCCCCTTATCTCAGTGCTTTTTACAATCTTGTTTTTAGTGCTGGTTCTTGCATGACCATTATCATTCTCCATGGAGTGAGCACAATCATATCTATATGGCACACATGAACTCGCAGTGTCTAGCTGTTGTGCTATATTTAAAAAGTGCTAGAAAAGTGTAGACCTGCTGGGGCTTAGAAACAGGCAAACTTAACGGTTATAAAGTATGTAAATATAATAATGTTGGTTATTCAAAGCAGGGGGATGGGTAGTAAAGGCGTTATCTATTTTTTTAAGAATATAAAAATTCAATTAGACTGTCCCTTTAATAACTGTTGATACCATCAGCGTTTCAATTTCTTATAAACTCTAGTAGATTATTTGCATAACAAATCTGTTTTAATGATAATCTTACCTGTTTTTTTTTTGTTTTCTGAAAAAGGCTGCAGCTTCAATAATAGCCAAAAACTGGAGAAAGTCAAAAGAACCCATGAATGTTATTAAAGGGACATTAAACCCAACATTTTTCTTTCATGATTCAGATGAATTTTAAACAACTTTGCAATTAACTTGTATTATCATATTATCTTTGTTTTCTTTTTATACAGGGATGTAAGCTCAGGAGTGTGCATGTGTATGCAGCAACAGTTTTGCAACAATGTTATACATTAGCTAGATGGCAGCGCTATTTCCTGTCATGTAGTGATTCAGGCATGTGCACACTACCTATCTAGATAGCTATTCAATAAAGAATAACATGAGAACTAAGCAAATTTGATAATTGAAATACAGTGGAATCTTTTTTTTAAATCTAAATCATGACAGAAAAAAAGGGTTTTATATCCCTTTAAGGATTATATGTAACAACTGAGGAAAAGTGAAATAAAAAAAGTTTAGGAAGTACAAAGTAAATTTTATGTAATATTTACAATTTAGACTTAATTTCTTTTAAAGGGACAAAATTTTAATTCCACATACATTTTAATTATGTACAAATAAATGACTTTGCAATACACTTTTGTTATTTACTGTGCCTGCTTTTCCTTTAATTTAACGATTGTAGGTTTTCCACTCCTTAGAGAGACTGGAGTGCAGGCAGAACCCTGCCACTCCTACATTCTGCACAGAGATTGGCTAATATATATGGAGGAGCATGTTTATATAACTGGCCACAGCAAAGATAGTAATATAAATAGCATTCACGGCTATGTGTTTTGGACCTGCAAAACAATGCCTATTTTTCTAGCAAATTGGCAGGTTTTAAAAGCGTTTAACACATTTATTTTGCATGCAGATCTTTGTAATCCATAAATAAACATTTGATTTTAATATCCCTTTAATTTAAAATGTTTCAAAATCTGTATTAAAGGAAAATTAACAATTAAATGGATAGTAAAGTCAAAATTTTACTTACGCGTATTGGATAGGGCATGACAACTCCTTTTGCTTAGTTCTCTTAGTATCTGTTGTTAAAGAATAATCCTAGGTGAGCTCAGAAGTGTGCACATGTCTAGCCATTTGGCAGCAGTGTTTGCAACAATGTGTATAGTAATGTTATACATAACTGCAAAAATTGCTGCCATATACTGCTAAAGACACATGCATGCTCCTGAGCTTTTATCAGCCTACCTAAAATGAAATTTCAACAAAAGATACCAAGAGAACAAAACAAATTGATAATAGAAATAAATGAAAAAGCTGTATAAACTCACGTGCTCTATCTGAATAATAAATGTTTCATTTTGACTTTAGTGCCCTTTTAAGCAAAAGTAAATATTCTTTTATAGCTAACTGCAATTTTATTTCCTCTCAATATATCTCTTTGGAAACATATATACCTTTTTGGTTATTGTGTCAGTCTCTAATGTCTAACTCTATGACATACAGCACTAGTAAATTGTAACGTTTTAGCTGTTGAGATGGTAACTTACAACAATACCTAACCAAAATCTTCACCTTGAATTTATCTTTCAGTTTTTGAACACTCAGCATTTATTCTGTATAGTAGTGCAGTCTAAATCTATTCTCTCACACACAAGGACCACCATGACACTGAACATTGTGAAACTGACAATAGTGGGATAACTTGCAAGGCAACAAGTGAGCAGATGGCATTGTGGGTGGGGGATTCAGTTCTCTCCAGTCTCAATAGCTTTGCATGTGTCCTTGTAAAATAATAAAATAAAACATAACCAAACATGGAACTACTTTCTTTAAGATGTTATTGTGATGAGAGCAGGAAGTGATGTCACTAGTATGTGGGCGGGGCTTAGGTCCGGTAGTCTGTGTCGCAGTTAGTTAGTGAAATCAACCTGAATAGATGTATGTTTCCATGCTCTGTAATAAAATAGAGTTGTACCATCATTGCTGTGTCCTGCATCTCATGACATGGTGTCAGAAGTTCTTGCCTGCGCTTCTGTTCCTGATCGATGACAATGTCAAAGTTTACCCCACCTGAGCCTTTTGACTTCTCTCAGCCTGCAGCTTGGCCCACATGGCGTCAGCGGTTTCAGTGCTTCAGGATCGCTTCCAAGCTGGACAAGGAGAGTAGTGAAGTACAAGTTAATTCTCTTTTATACTCTATGGGGAAAGCTGTGGAGCCAGTGTTCAATGCTTTTACTTTCCAAGAAGGGGAAGAATTTAACTTTGATATAGTTATGGATAAACTCAGTGCCCACTTTGTGCCCAAAAGAAATGTGATTCATGAGAGAGCTTGTTTTCACAAACGTAATCAGCGTGTGGGAGAATCTGTGGAGTCATTTGTGCGCAGCCTGTATGAACTAGCTGAATTCTGTGAGTTTGGTGTTGCTAACGAAGAGCAAATCAGAGACAGGATAGTTATTGAAATTGCAGATGCTGAAGTCTCACTGAAGCTGCAGTTAGAGCCTGATTTAACATTAGATGGGGCTATTAGGATTGCCCGCCAAAGTGAACTGGTGAAAAAGCAAAGTGCTGATCTGAGGTCTGAGTATTGTGGATGAAGTGCAACAGTCTAGGAAAACTACTAGTGAAAGGCACAGTGTGAGCGGTAAATCTAAAATAATGGATAGACCTAGAAGTGGATGGGCGCAGCATGCCCGATGCACACGGTGCTACCGTGCCCATGATCAGAGTGTTATATGCCCGGCCAGAGATAAAAGATGCAGAAAATGTAACAGAATGGGCCATTTTGAAGTGGTGTGTAAAACTGAATACATTAAGGAGATGCAGGTGGACAGTGACCAGGAGGGTCAGGAAGTGTCTTTTGTGGGGTCTGTTGTGGAACGGCCAAGCTCAGAGGCAGATTGGAAGGTTACTTTTACTGTAATGGGAGCCAAAGTTGATTTTAAGATTGACACAGGAGCAGATATCACTGTAATGTCTCTCGCTGCATTTATGAAACTGCCTCGACAGCCCTAGCTGGCGAAGGTTACTGCAAATGTCCATAGTCCTGGTGGCCGCATTGATTGTGCGGGGAAATTTCTCGCCAGCTGTGAGTACAAGCAAATGAAATTCATCATGTGGGTGCATGTGATTCGAGGTCAGTGTGTTAGCAATTTATTGAGCAGAAAAGCAGCCTGTGACTTGGGCCTCGTGGCCAGAGTGAATGAGATCTCCGAAGATATGTTTGGCGAATTGGGCCTACTGAATTGCAAGCCAGTCCGTATAGCACTTAAAAGTGACGCAGTCCCATACAGTATTTCTACTCCCCGTAGAATTCCGTTCCCGCTCATGCCTCAAGTGGAGAAGGAGCTTATGCGCATGAAGTCTATGGGGGTTATTGAAAAGGTTGTTGAAGCGACTGATTGGTGTGCCCCCATTGTTCCTGTTGCTAAGAAAAACGGAAAGGTGTGCATCTGTGTGGACCTGAAAAGGTTGAATGAGGCTGTGAAGAGAGAAAGATTTGTGCTGCCGACATTAGAAGATATAGCTCCAAAGTTGGCTGGGGCGAAGTTCTTTTCTACATTGGACGCTTCTAGCGGCTTTTGGCAGATCCCCTTAGATCCAAAGTGCCGCAAACTGACTACCTTTATCACACCGGTAGGTCGGTTTTGCTTCTGCAGACTCCCCTTTGGGATATTCTCTGCTCCAGAAATCTTTCAAAGGGAAATTAGTTCTCTCCTGAGTGACCACATGGGCACGGCAGTCTTCATGGACGACATTCTAGTGTATGGGTCTACAGTGGAGGAGCATGATCAGCGTTTAAGTTGTGTGCTGCAGACTATCAAAGAGTCTGGGCTGAAGTTAAATTAAGAAAAATGTCATTTTATGAAAACTGAATTATGTTACTTTGGGCATATTATTAATGGGGATGGCATCAAACCAGACCCCGAGAAAATTCATGCTATTGAACAGATGAAAAGTCCTTCTGATGTACATGAGCTGAGAAGAATATTGGGCCTTGTAAATTATGTGGGCAAGTTTCTTCCAGATTTATTGACAGTTCTACACCCTATCACAGAGTTGCTAAAAAAAGATGTTGCCTGGGTCTGGGGAACTTCACAAGAAAAATCTTTTATGCAGGCCAAGTCCCTGCTGGGGTCTGCCCCAGTGCTGGGGTTCTACGACCCTTCTAAAAAGACTGTGGTTAGTGCTGATGCAAGCAGTTATGGGTTGGGGCTGCTCTCCTGCAGTTAAATGAAAATAAACTACAGCCCATTGCCTACTGTTCCCGCACACTGACGGCTGCTGAGTCAAAATACGCTCAAATTGAGAAAGAGTGCCTGGCTGCTGTTTGGGCCTGTGAGCACTTTCAGCGTTATCTAGTGGGTTTAGAGAAATTTAGTCTGGAGACTGACCATAAACTGCTAGTCCCTCTAATCAACTCTTATGATATCGATAAAACACCCTTAAGATGCCAGAGACTTTTAATGAGACTACTCAGGTTCAATGTTCAGGCAGTGCATGTGCCGGGGAAACAGATACAGATGTGGCAGATACACTATCCAGGCTCCCGCTGGCTGCTGCTGAAGAATCCTCAACCAAATCTGATGTGAAAGTGTATGTTGATTCGGTTCTGGCCTCAAAGTCTATTTCTTCAAGGAAACTGGAAGAAATAAAGAAAGAGACATACTTGGACACAGATCTGCAAGAGGTTATAAAGTACATAAAAGAAGGCTGGCCCGAAAGCCGGGCAGCCTGGATGTCTTTAAGCTCTTACCAGTCAGAGAGGTTGCAGCTCACAGAGCTGGAGGGGTTGGTGCTGTTCCAAGACCGCATCGTTATCCCTGTCAGCATGAGGAAGGAGATGTTAAACAGGATTCACAATGGCTACTTAGGCATTACAAAGTGCAGAGAAAGGGCAGCTACAGCTGTGTGGTGGCCTGGGATCAGCTCCGACATTGCAAATCACGTGTCTAAATGTGCCTTTTGCCAGGAACGCCGGCCTACTCAGAGAAGGGAGCCCTTGATTTCTACTCCGCTGCCTGTGGGGCCGTGGCAGAAAATAGCTGCTGATTTGTGTGAACTGCACGGGAAAAAGTTCCTTGTTGTGATCGAGAACTATTCCAGGTATTTGGAAATTGCACCTTTGAATGATATCACAAGTCAAGCCGTTATCATTCGTCTGAAGAGCTTGTTCGCCCGATGGGGCATTCCGATGGAGCTGGTGAGTGATAATGGCATGCAGTTCGCTTCTACAGAGTTCAGTGCTTTCAGCAGGGAATATGACTTTGTACATTCCACGTCAAGTCCACATTACCCGCAGAACAATGGCTGAAAGGGCAATTAAAACAACAAAGTTCATTTTAAAGCAATCTGAGCTGTACCTAGCCCTCTTGTCATACAGGGCGACGCCCATTCAAGCCACTGGGTTTAGCCCGGCACAGCTGATGCTAGGACGCCAGATTTGCACCACTTTACCCTCAGTGGGTGTCTTCAAGCCGACTGGCTCTGTTCCTTGGGACGAAGTCCTTAGGAGGGATGAAGAGGCCAAAAAGGGCTATTGTTTCTTCTACGACAGGAGACATTCTGTCAGGCCCTTACAGGAACTAAATGCAGGGCAAAGTGTCAGAATTAAACTGGATGATGAGAAGAAATGGAAGACGCCTGCTACAGTAATTGGACACTCTCCAGAACCAAGGTCTTATGCAGTCCTTACTGATGGAGGGATGGTTACACGCCATAACCGAAGACATCTTCAGCCTGTACCAGAGAGTCTGGAACTGGATGCCTCAGTACCACCGCAGGTGGGATCCCCTGTTCTAAGAGAGGTGCTTTCCCCTCAGCAAGATCACAGCGGGGATATGTCTTTGCCTCCAGCGGACTCTTATTCACCTCCTTCTGTATCAGAGGACAGTTCATGCAAAGTTACATCAAGCGGAAGAGTGATGAAACTTCCGGCCCGATATAGGGACTGACTTTAGCTAGAACAGAGACCGGAAGTATGGGCAGAATAATCCCATGGTCACTGTGGACTAGGGTAGTCTACCCCGATGTCCAAGTCAGGATGTAATTAATGTTGTTTATTTTTCTGTAACCAATTTGCTATATACTGTTCAAAAACGTTGTTGTATACTCTTTGTATACCCTGTTATTTGTTATATTTAAATGTATGCTTTGCCCTTTGAAAAGGGGAAGATGTGATGAGAGCCGGAAGTGATGTCACTAGTTTGGGGGCGGGGCTTAGGTCCGGTAGTCTGTGTCGCAGTTAGTTAGTGATGTATGTTTCCATGCTCTGCAATAAAATAGAGTTGCACCATCATTGCTGTGTCCTGCATATGTCCTGCATCTCATGACAGTTATCACAAGGTATTTAGAGCTGTAAATCATATATACAGAACAACTATTCACCTAACAACCAGAGAACCACAGGAACTATGTAGAAGGTCCTCTGAAATAGTGGCTAAATGATATGTTTGTTGGTGACAAACTCCCAGATGTACAGTAAGTGAACACTGATTTACTGCAGTTGCATCAGGTAAATAACAACAAAGAATTGACTGGGTTTTGGTTCCTTCTATTTTCATTTAAAGCCAGACCTCCCAACTGTCCCTATATGAGAAGGACATTCCCTGATTCTGAGCTCTGTCCCACTGTCCCTCTGAGACAGAACTTCCTTAGCCCTACTTGAGAGCACCCAGACATGCCCACAAACTGCCTGGGAACACCCACAGACCACCCAGACACGCCCACAAACTGCCTGGGAACAGCCAATGACCACCCAGACACGCCCACAAACTGACTGGGAACACTCAATGACCACCCAGACACACCCACAATCCCTCATACTAACTACACTTGATCCCACTCCTCCCAATACAGCTCCACCCACAAAAGAGTGACAGGCCACCATCAACCTCCTGAGTCCCTGATACACAGCCACAAATGTTAGAAGGTATTTATATAGCTGAGCTTTAATATCCAGCAACTCAAATCAAGAAAAAAACATTTTTGGGCTACATAGAAACCTATTAGAACATCTGCCCCTTTATTTTGTCATTTTATTTTAGATCATTCTTTTAAGTCAGTACATGTT
This sequence comes from Bombina bombina, assembly GCF_027579735.1. Taxonomy (NCBI): domain Eukaryota; kingdom Metazoa; phylum Chordata; class Amphibia; order Anura; family Bombinatoridae; genus Bombina; species Bombina bombina. Next base: position 424,434,329 of record NC_069499.1, read on the forward strand.
TGCATTATCCATTAGCCATTTTTCCCACATCCTATAAAAGTTTTACTTTTTATTTATTTTTACTTTTGTTCTTCTTTTGTACTTTGAGCTTGGCTGGTGCCACTAAACCCTTTCCTGATGTTAGTCGTATGTTGGTTGTTGTAGGTGAGGAGTAAAAACTAAAATATATTTCTAGGTGACATGCTACACTTTACAAAATATTTATTTACAAATAATTTGGATTTGGAAAGTTTGATCCCTCACATATGAAGAACTTCAAGGTAACCCCTAGCTATAATGTGAAACAATATATTTTAGCATAAATGTTATGGGGTTGTATCATGTGTGCTTGTCATACAATGAAAACAATTGGCATTTCAGTAATATAGTAAAGGGGATTAACTGTTCCTATATTCTGTAGCATATAGTTCTTAATATTTCAAGACATGAGTAATTCATTAGCATTAAAGGCCACGTGTCAGAAACAACATCCAGCCTTGTTTATCCACGTTATACATTTGATGCAATAAAAAGTTGATAAATTCCATATTTCATATTCAGCAAATTTGACTGGATAATAAACTTTATAGTTTTTAAGGATAGTCCTCTGATTTACTTCTCTACAATGCATATTTCAATGGCTTAGATAATTGTGTATTGAGTTATTGAAGACCACACTTGGAGGAAGAAATAAACTACAGATTATACTGTTGTATCTATAAGAGTTAGTTCCCTGTGGATGTTGGCAGTGCACCTTTCTTATGCATTTGATTATGATGCATTGTTTACTCACCTGCTTTCCTCCATGACTGTCTTCATTTTATCCGCCTCTGTTTCATAAAGATTTGTGGAATTTTTTATTCTGTCTGTCTGTAGCCCTGTGTCTCCTTTTATTCAGTCACATTCTCAGCGCCACTTTAATATGCTATTAGAATGTATGAATTATAATTTCTTTTGCATCTTCGAACTGTATACTGTCTGGTAGTCAGCCTGGTTTTAGCTGTGGGCTTATACTCCATGTATTTTTTATATACTTATGGAATAAACTTCATGTTTTTAATATAGTGTACAGCAACTAATCTCTTTTTCTGTAGCCTGGTTTTATGCCCTGAATAAATGTATATTCTAGTCAGTTTACATATTCCTCAAATATCTTCAAGTAATATGAATTATTATTATAAAACAAAGCTTTATTATTATTACTATTAGTAGTATAATATTGTTATTATTGTTATTATTATTATTACTAGGCAATAAGGCTGCCCAGAGGGCATTCTATTTAAAAAAAAAATACAAACCCCAAAGCTAAAATTACACAAAATAAAAAATGTAAAATTACAGAGAAAAATAAACAAAGCTATCCAAAATAAAAAATTCAAACCTAAACTAATACCCCTATAAAAAATCCCCCCAAAAATAAAAACACCCTCTAATCTAATACTAAACTACCAATAGCCCTTAAAAGGGCTTTTGTAGGGCATTGCCTCAAGTTAAACAGCTATTTTACCTAAACAAATTACCAATGCCCCCTAACAGTAAAACCCCTCACCCACTAAACCCCCTAAATAAATAAAACCTAACACTAAAAAAACTCTAAACTACCCATTGCCCCTAAAGGGGCATTTGTATGGGCATTGCCCTTAAAAGGGCATTCAGCTCTTTTACTGCCCTTAAAAGGGCAATCAGCTTTTTTACAGCCCATTAAATCCCTAATCTTAAAAAAAAAAATCCTAACACTAAGCCCCAAATAGGTACTCACCGTTCCTGAAGTCCGGCGGAGAAGGTCTTCTTCAAGGCGGCTCCATCATCTTCTGTCTTCATCCAGAATGAAGGCGGCGCAGAGCGGAGGTGCGGAGCTGTCTCCCCCGATGCGTGGATCCTCAGTGGCAGTCCTCAACGGTGGCGTTCCTTGGCAACATGGAGGCTCTTCTTCATCTGTTGTCTGTTGTACGCTGAAAATTAAATGCAAGGTACCGCAATCAATTTGGGGTACCTTGCATTCCTATTGGCTGAAAAATTGAATTTTAAAATCAGCCAATAGGAATAGAGCTACTGAAATCCTCTTGGCTGTTCAAATCTGCCAATAAGATTTCAGTAGCTCTTATCCTATTGGCTGATTTTAAAATTTCAGCCAATAGGAATGCAAGGTACCCCAATAAATATGGGGTACCTTGCATTCAATCTTCAGTGTGCGACGGATGACAGCATGAAGAGGAGCCTCCACCGCCGAGGACCGCCACTGTTGAGGACCGCCGCTGAGGATCAAGGCTTTGGGGAAGTCAGCTCCGCACCTCAGCTCTGCACCTCCGCTCCATGCCGCCTTCGCTCCGGATGAAGATAGAAGATGATGGAGCCGCCTGGAAGAAGATCTTTTCCGCCGGACTTCAGGAACAGTGAGTACCTATTTGGGGCTTAGTGTAAGGATTTTTTTTTATTATTTTTAAGATTAGGGATTGAATGGGTAGTAAAATATCTGAATGCCCTTTTAAGGGCAATGCCCTTACAAATGCACCTTTAGGGGCAATGGGTAGTTTAGGTTTTTTTAGTATTAGGTTTTTTTATTTTGGGGGTTTGGTGGGTGGGAGTTTTTTATTGTTAGGGGGGATTTAGTAATTTTTAAATGTAAAAGAGCTGTTTAACTTAGGGCAATGCCCTAATAAGGTCAATTTTAAGGGATATTGGTAGTTTAGATAAGGGGTGTTTTTATTTTGGGGGGCTTTTATATTTTCATAGGGATTAGTTATATATATTTTTTATTTTTGATCATTTTGTTTATTTTTTTTGTAATGCTAGACTTTTTTATTTTTTGTAATTTAATGTTAGGATTCTTTCACCACCCTGCATCGCGCAGCCAACATTCCTTTGAGGATGCATGAACAATTGGCGATGGCGACGGACGCATAACAAACACGATTATAGTATAGATTAAGAGCGAACAAATGTATACTATGCTGCTTGCTTCACTTGTTTATTAACCAGCTGTGCAACATTTCTTATCTGCATGTTTCCTAACAAAGTAAGGTTATAAAATAAAAATTAGATTGCTTAAACAATAAGTGCAGTCTATACATTAATTTAAAACTTTCTTTTTTACATGATAGCTTTCCTTTTACACTGGAGATCTTATTGGTAGAGTTAAGATATTAGCACTTACATATTTTTAGCATGGTGCTAACTTTTCAAGTGAATTTTAATTTAGAAAAATTCATAAAGCACCAAAACGTGTGTTATTTGTTGCATTCATCTGAAAATGATAAAAACTCAGTGCCTAATGAAAAATTAATGAATGTATGTGACAATAAGTATGTAAATTTTACTTTTGTTAATTGCAAATCCTGACCCTGTTAAAAAAAGTTAAAATAAAAATGTTTTATTTTTGTGTCGGCCGCTGCTGGCTTGTTTCTGTAGCACTAGATAAAGCTTTCACTTTATTTTTGTTTAATCTGCTGTTCAGCTGACCCTCTGCAGCGCTATAGTATTCCCCATAAGAAACAACAGGTGAAAGGATTTTTACCAACAAATTCTGACCCTATGATTTTTTTTATTTTATTTTTGCTGGCTTGTAGCAGTCACTCTTGCTAATACTTTCACTTTATTTATGTTTAATCTGTTTTAGACATATACATATGGTTTTCAATTCATAATGGCTACCTTTAAAAGGCTTTCTGAGGTTAATACTAAGCAGTCTGTTCCAAACCTCTTATTTGCTTTAGTATTTAATCCTGCCATCTAGTGGGTGATTTAGATATTTACTCATAGGTGCAGAAAATAAAAATCTATGAGCAAGAAATAAAAATGTATTTATGACTATAAACTTTTTTTCAAATATAAGTTAAAATATTTGAAAATATTTATATATCACTTGCATAATAGAAATTACATATCAAGCAATTCTGAGACTAATTGCAATAACATATATTCAGTACAACATAATACCTGTTATTTAGCAAGGTCAGTTTATTTTGTGCTAGTGTTTTAGGTTCATTGCAACATTTAGAACAATGAGAGGTAACTATAATCTTCACTGTACGTTATTGTGACTAATCATTTTTTTACAGAGTGTTTGTATTTGTTTGCCTAATCAATTCCAATCATTTTCATACTGAATTTAATGTGCCTAACATATTCACAAAATCTGTTTCTTTTATAATATCTTAAAGGCATGGCATTAATTCCATTAGTGATCTGATCATCAGCAAATAAAATAAAAACTACATCACTTGTGGGGTTAACCTCTAGGTCCATATTTACTAAACCAGGGGCAGAAAGCTCAAGCATCAGTCATTTTCTGCATGTGCACAGGTGGTTAATTATTATTATTGTTATTACTTGACCCAAGTATGAATTCTAGGAATCAATCTTCCATCCTTTTGTTCATTGCAATAATAATTTACTATATTGCTTGACAAATCATTTGGGCTAATCTACAAATATCTATATACAAACACCTTTATCTGCATAGTACAAATATGTATTTGACTCCTCAGTATTTCTACATACCCTTCAAATTGAAGTAAATGTGAAAACCCCTGAGCTACTAAATATGGTTCATTCCTACTTAATGATTTAGTCATTATGGACTTTAATGTATTGTATTGTATGTTTTGTCATTCATCCTTATCTTTCTTTTATTTTACTCTGTCTTTGTTGTATGTGTCTCTAACAGGCTCATCTCATCTCTGTACTTCCCTCATCTCCTACCCCTTGGGCTCTCTAAAAGTCCGTTGAAGTTTTCGAGGTAGTGTAAAAATAATAATGATAACACTGTAGGTTAAATTAAATGTATGTCTGTATGATTATGCTCTTGCATGTAAATATGGCTGCAGCTCAAAAATAAGACACTTTATAATGTATAGATAATGCATATAGGTGTATTAGTTGATGTTTCAATTATTCATAATTCTCACATTTTATTCACATATAATTATATTTAACCACTTAGCTTGCACTGGATAGCAATTCACTGCAGCTCTCTCTAGCAGCCAATGGGTTAAAAGCAATATGAGGCGGTACAATATGACATAAACAGTCTTGCACTACTTAGTGACTATATAAATAATACAAATATGATATGTATATAAATGGAATATAATTTAACATTATTACATAGAAAGAAATACTGTCATCTGCAAACAGAGATTTGTTTTACCTGTATGTTTTCACTACTAGATCACCTTACCCCCATCAGCAGGTACATCCATTTCCTTTGCCATATATAAAAGACATTTTTAGTTGTAGCTCTGCATTTACCTATCTTCATTAATAATTGAAGATAAAAAACCTCTTGTGAGATTAAACTGTCTAATTCCTGCTAACCAGTAGAACTTAGAACTTATGTATCTGGCATGTGTGGGAGCTTTCCAAATAATCAAATAGTTGCAATCCGAGGTATTTGTCTTCATTGGAGAGTTCTCTGATAGGTTTAAAGATTCTTGTCCTGTGGTTCATTTCCTATTCAAATATTGTAACTTCTTAAAGGGGCAATTTGTTTAAAAAGGTGCATTTCAGGATTTTATTTTTCTTTGTTTCTGAATAAGCCAACATTTTCTTGCCCGGCATGCAGAGGGGTGTCCCTGAGGGAGTTGTCTTCATCAACCAGTGGGCATTTCCTTTCCCCAGACCAAATTACATTTTCAACATATAAGTGAGACTTTATTTTTGTTGCAAACATATAAAATGCTATTTTAAACATATCTAAATAGCGTTCTTTCATATGCATGAGTACAATATATCTTTATTTAAGAATTGAGTACAATATATCTTAAATCAAGTAATGAGTACAATATATCTTTAATCAAGTAAAACTGCCATTTTATTTGTGTTCAGTGCAAGCTCCGGACTTTCCTTAGGAGTGATGTGGAACCCATGTTTTACCATTTACACTGTCACTTCTTTAACTGTTCCATAGATTTTTTTTAGGTTGCATTTTTTCTATAGTGTTATCCAGATAATCCTGATTAGCTTGTTTTTTGTTTGTATGTACCTTGGTTTTAGTGAAGCACATTAAAATGATCAGTGGCTCATTATGGGAGAGGGAATCAAAATGGAGATATATTTGGGTCAAGGAAAAGGAAATCTCTGATGCCAGAGCTCCATGAGTTTATGTGCCCAATCCACACAAATCTATTGAAAATAAAACTTATGATATAGTTATTACAGATTTCAATATCACATATATGGGCTGCTTTGCTATTGGAGTTAAGTGCAGAGTTCTTTCCTATTATTCACAAGCACTATTTTCCCCCTGCAGCTTGGCTTTGCACATGTAAAACAGAGATGATGTGGGTGTGCTTTTAATTGCTATGGAAGTTTATTTCTTTTGTAAAATCTTAATCGAGTGCCATCTGTCACTGAAATACAATGAATTGTAACTAATTAGCAGAACGTTGTAATGAAATGTATCATTGATAATGACTTAGAACCAGAGAGGGTGGATTTATGTGTACAGATACCACAAATTAAACGTGCCCTAGAACATTATAATGTATTTTTGTTTTAATATTGTTTCTAGGATCAGTCAGCTGTATGGATTCTGTTTATCTTTACTTTTTTTTCTCTGTTTTCTTGTTAGCCGCATCCTTTACCATAATTCTGCATGCCACCCACCCCTATTTTCTGTCATTCTAGATTCCTTTTTGACCACCACTATTTTTATCTTTCACTTATTTCCTTATCAAACTTACTTACTTTGTCAGCATTCTACCACCATCAATTTAGGGCCAGATTACAAGTGGAGCGCTAACTAAAGCTCACACTCAAGCGTTAACTGTGATAAAAGTAAGCTTTTTGCCCTTGTCGGGTTGCGCTCGTATTATGAGTTGAAAGTAAACTGTTTTCGCTCTTGCACTAACCTGACAAGTGCAAAACAAGGAACTTAGAATATATTGCGTGTGTGTTCACGTATTCCCCATAGAAGTCAATAGAGCAAAAAAAGTGGAAAAAAACACCCAACTCGCTTGCAAACCTGATTGCATTTTCTCATATAAGCAAACCTGACATGAAAATATGAATATTTCACATTCCATAAAAGAAAATGTTCTGTTTAGGGCTCCAATGCACTTCTATATAAGTCTATATATGTGTACATAGGTATTTATATCTTTATATGTGTATATATGTCTGTAAATACATATATACACATATAAGTACATATGGGCATACACACATACATACATATATATCTCTATGTTAAAGCCCTTTGCCTGCCTGAGACCTCATATCTTTGAGCCCTTATAACTTTTGTGCACAATTTTTTTTTTTAAATAATATTTCTTCTTTGGTATTATTATGAGTGTAACTTCTTTGTAATGTAATTTTTATGTATTTTGTGACACTTTTTTGTTTTGCAAAACAGTTAACCAGAGCTCTGAGGATGCAGTAATCATTCTAGCATAAATTGGGATTGCACTCAAATGATCGTGTTTGCTTTCAACTTTTAACAGGAGTTGTAAACCTGACAAGCGCAAACACCCACGATAAACCCCTTATCGCTTGCGCGTAACTGTTAGTGCTCCACTCGTAGTATGGCCCTTAACTAGTTTGCACCATCAGTGCAGTGTTCACAATCACTTTAGATGTAGAATTCAAACAGTGGTATAAGCAATGTGGCGGAGTGGAAGATGAGAAGAAAAAAGAGAAGAGGGCAGAGAGGTGAAGGAAGAGTGAAACATAAAGCTATTTGATATTATATTATTTATATTTTTACTACAATAAGAAGCTACAGTTGATTTTAAATTAATCTCATAAAAAGGTGACCCATTCAACAACAGCAATCTTTTCTTTTTATGCTTTTATCAACCAGTGATCAATTTTTCTCCAAGGAGTTGTACATACTTTTTATGTTAGTTTTCAGAATATATATATTATGGCAGCACATTAGTTTGGTTGAGCCATTCAAGTTAAATGCTTTTTTATAAATGCTTAATGCTTTTAAAAAACAAGGGTGAGCCCAAACAATTTGAAGTAAATTGCTTGAAAACCCCACTATGGGCTCGATTTCTAAAGCACTTTGCCTCTCTGCGACTGCAGGTTTTCAGAAGAGAACCTGCAGTCACGATTTATCAAGCAGTGGTCATTAGACCCCTACTTCCTATCCTCTTCTCCACCTCTTATTTGGAGAATTTCAATCTCCCTGGTCTCGTCCCTGTCCATTGTTGCTTGATGAATCAAGCCCTATATGGTTATTATATGATATATTTTAGGCAAAGTTATAGCAAAAATTACTTGACCAATCTTCATGAAATTTGTCATGGGGATAGATTTCCTGGAGAAGCTTGATACTTTTTTAATGCATTTTAACTTGCAGTGGAGCAAACACCCAGAATTAATTTGGTAAGTATGCAGGATTGTCATTTATAAAAACCAGATCAGTATAGCTTTTTTTTTAATTTGTTTTCATCCCCAGATTGCAATGACTTTTATATTTACATGTTTTATTGTATCTGTTATATCTGGATTTTAGAAAGACACTTGAACTTTCATTAGGAAGAGGGGGACACTTTCACACATATGAAGGCTGTTTTTATGTGTGGGGAATGTTTATCTTTATAGGACAGATACCTTATATAAACTAGTGCCTAGTGATCATAATGTCCATTTAACTAAATGAGACAGGGTGATAGGGACTCCATTAAATCCACTCACTTCCATAAACCCCCTGGATTTTCCATTGGAATAGGTGTCATCATTTCTTATTGTGATCACATGCATCCAATAAGGGAAATGTGTCCTTCTAGATGATACAGATGAGGAGATAATAGCTATACCTGCTCCTTACTAACATGTCACTGTTTGTATCATAATCAGATACATCACAGAAAGACATGAGACTGTCAGGCTACCTGTGACTAGAGGTTTTCTCCCTAATTCTGTACCGCTAGTTTTGTCAGGTGGAGAGACACACCCATAAGCACCAGTGATAAGTTCAATAAACAGGCAAAGACAACATGAACGGCTGAGTTTAAATTAGCTAATGACAATTGCAAATGACCCACAGCTGCAGTTAGTTGAAGCCAGAGATAACACAAAACAAGAAACTAACAAGAAAATACTAGGTAGTAGCAAAAGTCCACAAGTGGCACAATAGCAAACTGAAGACCTTGGTTCAACTCCAGGCACAACAGAGACTCATTTTAAAGGGTGGATTTGCATGGGCCTTTTGCTGAGACAGCAGGCTGCCAAAATAACCCTTCCTCTGCACTGAAACAAGAAATGGACAAGGTAACAGCAAATGTCCACAAGTGGTCCAACACCTAGGCAACAAACCAGCAAGTTGAAGACCGCGTTTTGACTCCAGGCATGACAGAGACTCATGTTAAAGGGTGAATTTGCAGTGACCTTTTGCCTTTTTTTTCTTATGCTCCTAAGACAGCAGGCTGCCAGGATGATCTTTCCTTGGCACTTCAGAAGTTAAAAAATAGTGTGTTTCACAGTTAAAATATGCTGCCTCATAAGGATATATACATAAAATGCACTACAATGCACTTTTGTAGATATATTCAAAAAACATAATATAACAAAACTTATGAAAAGACTTCACTAAAAAAAAAAAAAGGTTTAAAACTCAAAAAGACAGTCAAGTAAAAATGAAACTTTCATGATTCAGACAGAGCACACATATTTTTAAACCTCTTTCCAATCAACTTCCATTATCTAAATGTGCACAAACGTTTTATATGCACACTTTTTGAGAGCACTAGCTCCTACTAAGCATGTGCAAGACTGAAAGAATATACATACCTGTACGTATATGCATTTTGTGATCATGTCACATGATGCATTAGTAAGAATAATATAACTACCTTTACCATTTATCAAAATAATGTACTACTTATTTGAAATTCAAACTAAGTGATTTTGCATTGTCTCTTTTTATTCATTTACTGATTATTATATTCTATTGTGTTTAGTGGTCCTTCAAGCTTTTTGGGGCTAAAATAAAAAATAATAAATAAACATCCAATTTCCCTTTTACCAATTTTCTTCATTAAATTTTCTTAAAAGCCAACAGAATTTAAAATTAGTGATAACTTTGCATAAATATTCACCAACAGTTTTATGTGTTGAAATATCCTAAATTTTACAAAACAGTGTAAATTAACATTGATACCTTTTACATGCCTCCAGGGGCCATATTTAAGATGATGATTAGTGTGTATATTACAGTGCTTTTTGTAAAAGAAAAGGTGCCAGTACTAAAAAAAAGATGCCTGTACTCATTAATTTTTTTCTTGATATTTTCTGCTTAGTAACTTTGAGTAAAGTAAAGGGACAAGATTATTTACAATGTTTGATGCATTTTGCAGCCCCTACTTGTAAAAACTAGAGTATTTACATGATGATTACAAATATTACCCCTTATGAGTTGGCTGAGGTGGGGGTACTCAGTACTGGTGAGTACCCCCACAAAAAAACCCTGGTATACTATGGTAAAAGGGTGTGGTTGGAGGACCAGAAAGCATGTGGTGTGCACACACCAATCAACATCTGTCTAGGCTTCAAAATTGGCACAAGGCACGTACACAAGATGCCAATTTTGAACTTAAAAAGGCAAAACATTGTATTGGTGCCAAGTGCATAGAGGAGACTTACCAGCCAGTGTCTGTAGTAGCATAAAGATTGGCACAATTTGCTTGCATGTGAAGTTGACCTCAAAATCAAAAAAGTCTAAAGCAGCATTTTTAATGCTACTTAGTGCCAGCAGCTCTACCGTCTTTAAATTGCAAAGCGAGTAATATTGGACCAGTTTAACCTCAGAATCCTACTGACATTTGCTCTTTTGATACACAATGAAACATTGGCATTTCATTAATATTTTTCAAGCAAAATCCTATGAGGTTTGACAAACCTTCCAAATTTCATCATCGTAAAATAGACTACGTTTGAGTTTTTTAAACAGAAAGGGCTACATTTGTGCATTGCAGTTTGCTGCTTCTTTCTAAAAAGCATTTTTTTATTGCCACATATTTTTTGAAGAGAATATTACTCCATCAAATTTTCTTCACCCATATCAGAGCCTACAAAGGAGACATTATCGACAAGACATATATTTTGTAGACAAATACCTTTGATTCTGATTTATCATAAGCATAAGTACTGTATCTTAAATGAACAATGTATTCCAAGAATAGACCGACTCAATAAGTAAAGAAGTTAATGTTCTTGTAAACAACCTACATAAACTGGTATTGCTAACTAGTTAAGAAATACAGTTATGGTTGGTGGTTTAAAACCTGATCGTATTACTTAACTAGTAAGCAAAGAATGATTCAATTAGTATATGAGGATATGAGGTGTGAGAATATGAGAGTGCTATGTACATCCTGTATTTATTATATGAAGATGTGTTTATGGTATCAGGAGGTATAATACCTCCTGATACCAAAAACAGGTAGGGGAATAAGGAGTTTGGGCTGAGGAACCCCACACATTTGTCTTGCTCAAAGCCTGCAAATGCTAAGGGTGGCCCTTTTCTGGAGTACAGTGTGTCTGTTCTTTCTTGGTTGCAAAGAATACTTTTAATTTCTGTTGATCCTGCAAGTGACAACCATTTTAATAAATACTTGCCTAACAATATCATTAAAAAAACAATATTCAACACTTCTTTGTTTAATTTAAGTGTACTTATCCTATGCTCCCTAGAGCCACCAACAAGCACATTCTGTAACCGGCAAATGCGGCAAATCAAACAGCCAATTTAGGCAATTTGCAGCATTTTAAAAACTAGAGTTACAGATTTTTTTGCCTATCTTAGGAGTGTGAAACAAATCATCAATTTTAAACAAAAACAAGTGGTGTTTAATCTTCCTTTCAACAATAAATCTGTTATGTAATGTTATTCTAAGGTAATCATAAAATTCCTCAGTAACATAAATTCTTTATCATGCTCTATAAAGTTATGTATAATACTATTATATAAAAGGCCAAGTGTGTTTGTCCGAAGCTGTCATGCGCAGTAGAAACTGCGCGAGGACAAACACACCTGGCCTTCAAGAAGACTGACCTGGCTGGCATCTGGGACGACCGTGTGTGATGGGGGCGGGGGCGGCAGGACGTGGGCATGACCTGGTCGGGGCTGGGCGGGGCCGCCCATTGCGTGGACAGTGCCGGGTGTGACGTTGGCGGGGCGTGGGCGGGGCCGGACAGATGTCAGAGAGAGAGAGAGCTCAAAAAAAGAGGGGGGAATGGGATAGAGAGAGAGCTCAAAAAAAGAGGGGGGTAGAGGGAGCAAAAGAGGGGGGATAGAGAGAGCAAAAGAGAGGGAGAGAGACATCAAATAGATAGGGGAGGGAGAGCAAAAGAAAGGGGAGAGAGCAAAAGAGGGGAGATAGAGAGAGCAAAAGAGAGACAGCAAAAGAGAGGGGGAGCGAGAGCAAAAGAGAGGGGAGAGAGAGCAAAAGAGGGGAGAGAAAGAGAAGGCAAAAGAGGGGGGGAGAGAGGGAGGAGAGACAGAGCAAAAGAGATGGGAGAGATAGAGAGCAAAAGAGAGGGGGGGAGAGCACAAAAGACAGGGGGGAAAGAGAGGAGAGAGATGGGGGGGAGAGAGAGAGCAAAAGAGAGGATGAGAGAGAGCATAAGATAGGGGAAGAGAGAGCAAAAAGGTTGGGGAGAGAGACAGCAAAAGATAGGGGGAAAGAGAGCAAAATAAAGGGGAGAGAGAGAAAGCAAAAGAGGGGGAGAAAGAGAGCAAAAGAAAGGGGGGAGAGGGAGAGAGAGAGAGCAAGAGAGGGGGGATAGAGAGAGCAAAAGAGGGGTGATAGAGAGAGCAAAAGACAGGGAAAGAGACAGCAAAATAGAGGGGGGAGGGCAAAAGAAAGAGAGAGAGACAGCAAAAAAGAAGGAGCGAGAGAGCAAAAGTGAGGGGGGGAGAGAGATCATACGAGAGGGGGTAGAGAAAGAGCAAAAGAGAGGGGGAGAAAAAGCAAAAGAGAGGGGGAGAGAAAGAGAAAAAGAGAGGGGGAAAGAGAGCAAAAGAAAGGGGAGAGAGAGAGAGCAAAAAAGGGGGGATAGAGAGAGCAAAAGAGAGGGGGGAGAGAGAGGGCAAAGAGAGGGGGGAGAGAGAGAGAGAGAGAGAGAGAGAGAGAGAGCAAAAGAGGGGGGATAGAGACAGCAAAAGACAGGGAGAGAGACAGCAAAAGAGAGGGGGGAGAGAACAAAAGAGAGGGGTGAGAGAACAAAAGAAAGGGGGAGAGAGCAAAAGAGAGGGAGAGAGAGAGCATAAGAGAGGGGGAGAGAGAGTGAGAGCAAAAGAGGGGGGATTGCACAAAAGAGAGTGGGAGAGAGAGCGCAAAAGGGAGGGAGGAAAAGAGAGGGGAGAGAGAGAGCGCAAAATAGAGAGGTGGGGAGATAGAGAGCAGAAGAGGGGGAGAGAGAGAGCAAAAGAGAGGGAGGAGAGAGAGAGAACAAGTGGTGGAACCGCCGTACTGCAAAAAATGGCCTGTGTGCACAGGCTTTAGGACTAGTAGTATTATATTTATATATCTCAGTAACAGCACATGCATAAATCTGTAAGTAGTTTGGTGAGCTATTTTTGTTTATAGGAGACTCAATTTATTTTATTATAATATTGTTTATACCACAACAGTGTGAACAATTCACCTGTCTAGAGAGCACAGTGAAATTTGTAATAAAACATCCAGATCCTCTGTTAGATATCAGAGATATTTTCTTCTATTTATTTATTTGTTTATTTATTTTAGCACACAGTAAAAGATAATTTTCTATACAGTTTGCAAATATAAAATTGCCTGTCATTATGAATTCTAAAGTAATATGTACTTTTTAGCAGGTCAGCTTATCTCTCCGCAGTCTGCTCCCTCCTGTATTGAACATAAAAATGATGTTAGCAGGGAAAACAGTACTCTTGATGTTACTAAGGTGAGTGGAATAATTTTCTTAGAAAAGTTTTCATATATTAAAAAAAATTGATATGAATACATTTTGGGCCAGATTACAAGTGATGCGCTATTTACTGCTTTCACTGCTGGAAGTAAACTTTTAATGCGAGCAGTTTAGCGCACGTATTACAATTTGAAAGAATGTTTGCACATAAGTGAAACCTGAAGCGCACTTACTTTAGCACTTTGAATATTGCATTAAACATATTTTACATTCCAATGTTCTTCACATAGAAGAAAATGTTTATATATATATATATATATACATGTTTATATATATATTTTATATTTAAATGTAATAACAAAAGTTTTCATTTTTAAGGTATTTGAGTGGAAAGGGAAGTATATGTTTGTTTGCACTCCAGCGGACGCATTTACTTTCAACCTTTAATATTCTTGCAGGTAAACTCAGATGCAATATTGTTTATCGTTGGGGAGCCTTATAATTTCACATCTATATTCCTTGTTTTCAGTTCTCATGAAAAGGGGAAGGTTTTATTTTCATGGTGTTATTGTTTCCTTATTTATACTAGAAGGGGGCAAAATGATAGTGATCAACTCCTAAACTTGTTGCAGTTTAAATGATTCATTCATCTCATTCCATGTTTTAAAATTTCCAGAAAAGGTTAAATTTGCATTATGTTATCAAGCCCTAATTTATACCAGAACTTATACAACTATGGACTAAAGGGGATGATAAATTCAGAATGATGGCCAATTGGCTGCTAGCAGGGGTGTCAATCATCCCGATCAGATCGGGATGATGGAGAAGTTACGGAGCAGCGGTTTTACGACCACTGCTTGTTAACTTCCGTTTCAGGCGAGCCAGAAACGCTGGACGTAGAAAGCAGCATCCGCTGCTTGTTAAATCCACCCCAACGACTCTTTCCACAACAGCAGAACTTGAGATGTTAAGGGTAGGTTTGCTCTTTTCAATTGAAATGACACTTATTTTTAATATAATTGTATAATGTGCCATTCAAATGCAAACAGATTTTATCTTCTGAAGCTTTTACTCACATCTCAAAAACTGTGGTGGATTTTACTATTTATTAATCATATTAGTTAATGATAACTTTTTAAAGTGTGGTAAATGGTTGAATTAAGCATTTGGCTGCACATTACAATTTCTTAGCAGAATGTGTATATTCATTACTCAAGCAAGAAGAAGCAGCGGCCATTCTTCATTTCATGAGGCCCATGTATCAAGCTCCGAATGGAGCTTGGGGGCCTGTGTTTCTGGCGAGCCTGCAGACTCACCAGAAACAGCAGTTATGAAGCAGCGGTCTAAAGAGCGCTGCTCCATAACCCTGTCCGCCTGCTCTGATGAGGCGGACAGGAATTGCCACAATTCAACCCGATCAAGTACGATCTGGTTAATTGACACTTCCCTGCTGGCGGCTGATTGGCCGCAAGTCTGCAGGGGGCGGCATTGCACCAGCAGCTCTTGTGAGCTGCTGGTGCAATGCTAAATACGGAGAGCGATCAGGTCCGACAGACATTTGATAATTCGGCCTCCATGTTATAACTTAATTTGATTCAAGCCATGTGGAAGAGCTAATGTTTTTCATTAAAAACAAAATCAAGTGTTGTGTACCATGCTCCACAGGAAAACCCCAACTTGTCCATGCACATCAAGTGGAAGCTTACATGTGACTATTTCTGCAAGCCAGGAAAAACTAGGTTCACAATATTTTATGCAATTGTATATTTCCTGAGACCCTCAGAGGTGTTCGTTAATGAAAAAACTTTGTATGACTTCACTTTCATCTCAGTATAACACTAGGTTCTAACTTTGCATTGTATCTCAGACCTGATCAAGTTTATAAGGGCTAGAAGATTTAAAAAGGAACACTTGCGCACCATGCTGCCAAACTAAGTCATGGTTTCTTTATATTTGCAAGATGTATCTTTACAAGAGCTTATTTGAAGTACCTAGGATTTTCTATGGAAAATATGGAAAAAATATTTCCAGGAATATGAAAATGTTTAACTTCCTTTACCTGTACTATGTTCTGTTGCTAACCCTTTCAGATCTGAAAGCACACAGAAACGAATGAATGGTTGAATGATCAGTTGAGAGAACAAATATCTTCAAGACAGATGAGGATTTTTTTGGTGAAACATTTAAGAAAGTTCTTTGTTTGTCTTCCTAAATCAATATGATCCCAGTAATACAGAAAAGAAAGAAGCACATTCTGCTTAGAAAAAAAAATCTTAGAAAAGGG
Organism: Bombina bombina; assembly: GCF_027579735.1. Lineage (NCBI taxonomy): Eukaryota > Metazoa > Chordata > Amphibia > Anura > Bombinatoridae > Bombina > Bombina bombina. Next base: position 424,450,431 of record NC_069499.1, read on the forward strand.
TTTTTGTTAAAATAGTAACTGGTAATGATCTCTCTGAATTGCACTCACCTAGGTCGGGGATAATTTTTGAATCAAGGTTCAATTTAGGTCCTTGTCGGTTTGTAGTGTATAATCTTATTAAGCAAAAATTATTTAATTAGAATTCGTAATAACTAACTATCACAAATTAAATAAAGATTATCTAGACTCAAATGCTGCAATTGCTTCTTCAAACAAACACCTTTTACTCAAAATCAATTCTTATTTCCATTAATCATTCAGATCTCAAAACAAATGGGCAGCATGCTGGTGTGAAAATGAGATACAATTTTGTATTTCAGTTTATTAAAAACAGTAGAGAATCAAGACCACAGGGTTAATAAGAAGTCCTCAGATACTTGTAGATGTCCTCGAAACTCTGCTTAGAAAGACCAGAACAAAGACTATTTCATATTTCATTCAAACTGTTAGACAGATCATTTAGTATTTTTTTGTCAGTGGAATAGAATATGGACAGTGTCTGTGTTCCAAAGGATAGTCTTATTTTTAAAAAGGTTTTGATAGATTTTGGAAGTTGGAAAAAAAAAACATTTCTAATGACTCCTAAAAAGGATGTTTGTTTCATCTTTTCTTCTTACATTTCTGTTCTCATATCACTTTAGCAGGCCAGATTGTATTTCCTTTGTTTTGCTGTCTTGTTACTCAGGCATTGTGTTTAACTGACTTGTTCACCAGTAGGCAAATCCTAAATCTTTGGTATATAAGGGGTACTTCTGCACACTAGTTTCTTTTAAATCTTAATATTAGAATGATAATTATAAAAGCAAAGTATCCACTGATCATCCAGTTCTTGCAGGTGTTTATAAGGTTCAAACCCACTACCAGTTAACAACTGATGTACACCTTGGAATTTATCCTTGGTTCTGCATGTTTTAACTATTCTTCTTTTTGATCCTTTGAGAGGTGGCTCTCTCTGTAAATTGACTTAAAGGGACAGTTTACTCAAAAATTTTCTCCCCTTTAATTTGTTCCCAATGATCCACTTTACCTGCTGGAGTGTATTAAATTGTTTACAAGTAGCTCCTTTACCCTTATATTGGCATTTGAAATTGTTAATTTAGCATGTGGTATCCCCACCTATTCTGAAAGTTTGTGGCCGCGCGTACCAACTATAGATAAGCTTTGTAAACACAGCCAGCAGAAGAAATTACACTCCCAGTCGGATATAGCAGAGATAAGGTAATACAATGTTGATTTTCCATTGTTCTGGTGATTGTTTTAAGGACAGATATAAGATAAAGAAGCAGATATATGTGCACAATGTGATACAGTATTGAGATCTGATTATACCTACAAGCTCAACCCATTTTATTAGGTTGTGGCTTCAAAACACAAAATCAGAGCTTTAATATACACAAATAAGCCTTAAAAAGCTCATTTTCATTCTTTTTTTACTCTGCATTTGGTAAAAAAAGCAATTGTAAACACATTAAGAGAAAAACTATTTTACAGTATACTGTCCCTTTAATGTTATCAATAGAACCTTAATTATGGTACTAGGTTAAAGTGATTTTGAAATGAGCTTCAGCTTTGCTAACCAAGGCAGTCACTAAATTTTATTTTACAATATTAATTTCCTTATTTTTGTCCTATATCTTCTTTATCTTAAGGACGAAACTTTCATGGGTTGTGTGGCGGTATGATTACTTAGAGTAACACTTCTCATATTGAGCAGTTGAATATAGACTATGTGTTAACCCCAAGTCTTAAGAAACAAGTGTCTCCAACAAAAGCTACATGGGCAAGGTATTAAGTTAACTAAATCGTATAATGTATAGAGCAACCAGGTCCCCCAGGGGTTAATAACGCTCTACAAGCAGAAACTAATCCTTTGGCACTGCATACCTTTATAAAGCGCTACAGATTTGATGTCCAGACAAAACTTAAGATGCAAGCTTGTGGAATAAAACCTCTACATTCTATGTTGTATTGTGTTGAATATCATTTACTAATGAATATGGTTTTACTGTGAGTAAATAAAAATTAATTTCTTACCTTACATGCAGTAGATTCTGCTTTCTTACACAGAGTTAGAATGATCCTTTTAAAACATCTGTGGGTTTTTTTCCATTTTGTTTCCCATTTTAACCAAGTTTCCCAGTGCTTTTGGTGCTCAGTAGACTTGTGCAGCTTCGAAAAATATGTTTCGGTTCGGTTCGGATCGATTCGAATTTCGGTTCGGATCTATTCGAATTCAGAAAAATTCGCATGAATTCGTTTCGGATTCATTCGGATTCTTTGGGATTCGGAAAAAATTTGGTTTGATTCGAATCGATTCGGAAATTCGGAATTTCGGTAAGTGTTAGGTGGGATGTGCTGTGTATTACACTAGTATTATGTACTGTATATTAGGTTTAACCCATAGCAGAGTGATAAAACCTAATATACTGTACAATACTAGTGTAATACACGGCCATCCGAATCTACCGAATACATCCGAATCGATTCGGATGTATTCAAATCGATTCGAATGTATTCCATTCGATTCGGATTTATTCGGTAGATTCGGCAGTATTTTAATTCGGAAATTCAAATCGATCCGAATCTCCGAATTTTCCGAATTTTCCGAATTTCCGAATCGATCCGAAACGAATCGCACATGTCTAGTGCTCAGCATCTTTCTAGTAAATAGTTTTGTTTTAACTAATATGATAGGAGATGCATTTTTGCAGGAGCAGGATTTGTACAGTGAGATACAGTTTTGCTCATAATGAGGGGCTCATTATTAGTTTCAATGGTAGAAATTGCACTTTTTTTACAAATCACTTTTTACAGTGTGACAAATGTTTCAAAATAAATGTGACTGGGCACAGCCACTGGCATTTGTTATGTGCGATATTAATATCTCCTTCTGTTGATCGTTTTCTAAACCAAAACCGCACTAAATTAAAAACAACCTTAGAAAAAATGTATAATTTACAGTATAAGGCATTAACATTATACATCATAGACAGATCATTGTAATACCCATAATGCCCCAGCTCAAATGTATGACTAATTCATTTACAAATTGTGCTATTTTGTTGGAAGTGAAAGGGTTAATTTTACAGATGTTAATTGCTATTGCTCTTTCCCACTGTAAATACTTGTATTGTAAAGGATATTCATGCTGAATGGCCATTCTATTAGTGATTTGCATTTGAATAGGACATAACTGGTACGTTTCTGGTAACTTCATAATGGGAATCACAGTTTACTCCAGCTCTGGTAACTTGCGATTGAGTGATATTAACTCTTGAATGGGAAAACTTTATGATTAACTGGTAATACAAGCACACAGATGCTCTTGATAATACTTGTGGTTTCACCCAATCACAATTTATGCTAGAACTCTTCCTCAAAATACCGCTTCACTTGACATCCAGGCCTATTTGTTTTAAACTGTTTCATTTCAATTTTGCATCATCTAAAAATAAATCAGAGAAACTTAGGTTTGTATTTATTCAACTTCCTTTATATGTATTTTTATTTTTATTTTTGGAACATTAGATGTATAAATATTTGACTAAATACATAAATCTTTGGGACTACATTTGCAAACTCTGGTTAAATGCCAACAGAATTTGCATGAGTTATTTTGTAAATGTTAGCTGAGAATATGTGCTGGTATTGGAGACAGATGGCTTTGGAAATATTAAAAAAAAAAAGTCAATTTTAATAGTTTATGTTGTTACTTGGTCATTGCAATTTGTATTTAAGATCAATAAAAACATGATAATAACATCAAAATGTTTGTCATTCGTAGATGAATATTATTGTATTACAAATAATAAGATGCAATAAATTGTACTTATTTGTTTTATTAAGCAGTGGAAACAAAATAGAACAAAAACCCTAAGGGCTAAATTTCAAGTGGAACGCAAGAAGTGCGATATTTGTGCTCCACTCGTAATACCAGCGCGCGCAAATGTGCACTGCTATTAGAAGGGAAGCACAATGCGGTAGACACAGCATAGAACCTAGTGCAGCAAAGGGGGTAAGTCGTGCGGCATTGGGCAGCAAAGTTTAAATATATATGTATCTGAATAGATACATATATATTTATGTGTTAATATGTGTATACACGTTACCACATAAATATATACTTTATGTTTATAAGCATATACATATATATTAACAGTTTTAACACAGTCCCCATAGACAGCAATGTAAAGGCACTTTTCACACACCACATCCCCTCACTTTAACCCCTAATAACTGCTTTGTGCCGCTATTTAAAAAATAAAAAATAAAGATGCTACTATTTGTTTTATTTTTTATTAAAGTGAAGGTCCATTTTGATGAATTAGTGTCCGATTTTTAATAAACCTATTAAAAACAAGGGCATTTTAATTCATCAAAATTGACATTTCACTGTTTTCTTCAAAAACTTACCTCCAGCGATTCCCCCGGCCGTCGGAAGCCTCTGCAGACGTCAGAAATGATGAATTAGGCTTCCTCCAATCACAGCTTTACCCCTGGGGGAATCTTGGCCTGATGCAACGCCGTGTTTGGAGGAAGCCGGATTCGTCATTTTGGACCCACGAAGACGGCTTTTGACGGGCGGAGGAAGTGCTGGAGCGGCTGCCAGGATTAAAAGGTAAGTTTTGAAGAAAACAGTGAAATGTCAATTTTGATGAATTAAAGTGCCCTTGTTTTAAATAGGTTTTTTAAAACCCAGCACTAATTCATCAAAATAGACCTTCACTTTAAAGAACACTACACTTTATTTCGGAGCAAATTGGGAGACATTTTTTTCATTAACCAGAGATCTGATTGCTGGTTAATGAATGCTAGTGCCAAGTGCTACTGCGAGCTAGCGGTAGCATTAACCATCCACTCATAATGGCTGGTTATTTAGCATGCACCGTAAAAGGGCAAATTGAAAGGTACATTGAAGAAAATAAAACTGTGATTTACTGGAGAGAGACAGTTTCTTTATATGTGTATACTATTGCACGTGCTATTGTATTTAAAGAGTAATATGATGAATGAATATGCATATACCTGGAAATATATTTCATAGTTGTCTGCATTTGAAAAATAGTTGAGGGAGAATTAGACCTTTGTCTCCTTATACACAAGAACAGATTAAGTACTGTAGGAATAGCATCAGAATTTATTGAAGAACTTCAGACAAGAAATGGTGGAGTTCATTAGTAACAACAGCTTTACTTTAAGCTCTATTAACATTTCAACAGATAAACTGTCATTTTTAAGAGCAATAAAATATAATATGCAACAAAAGAACTATATTTCCTCAAGGTTTAGCATACATTATACAGGGGAAGCTGTGTATATAGTTTCCTGCTATATAATATTGTGCATTGGCTGAATAGCTGTGTATATCAGCTGGACCCTTTGATTTTGAATACTGCATCCTGATTTGTAGGCAAGTTTTGACACATATCATCAGGTTTGCTTGATTTAGAATAAGGTCCTATGTTCTACTTGTGTTAATGTTTGCGTCATTTTTAACTATCCCTTTAACTGCATATTCATTTATCTGTCAATTCTTAGAATTTTATAAAACCAGTGATAAAATAATAAATGGGTTTTTTTTATCTTATATATTAGGAGGTACCAATGTATTTATTCTGCATACTTGCAATTTTAGGGATATATGCCAATCTCATGTTTACTTTCATTTCAGTTTGACTTACATTTTATGAAAAAGATTCCTCCGGGAGCAGAAGCTTCTAACATTTTAGTTGGTGAACTGGAATTTTTAGATCGAGCAGTAGTTGCATTTGTTAGACTATCTCCAGCAGTCCTTCTTTCAGGGCTCACTGAAGTTCCCATTCCATCCAGGTATTTTTCATTTTTTTTTCTGTGTGAATGAAAATTAAAGGGACAGTCTACTCCAGAATATGTATTCATTAAAAAGATAGATAATCCCTTTATTACCCATTCCCCAGTTTTGCATAACCAGCATGGTTATATTAAACTGACATTAAACACTTTGAGATGGTAATATAAAATGATAAATTGTATATAATAAAACAACTCTGTAATATACTTTCATTATTTATTTTGTCCTCTTTGCCTGTAATTCCATTCTGAAATTGTGAGCTTTTCAGTTCCTGTTAGAAATGGAAGTGCAGAACACTGTTAAATCCAGCACAACCATTGGCTGCACACTCTAGTGACCTATTTATAACTGACCCTAATTGGCCACAGCAGAGAAGGTAACACAAGTACAACATGGCAGCTCCCAGTGTTTTATAGACACTAAAACTTTACACTTATTTTGTCACTTTTCAAACAACTAATGAAACTTTAAAAAATAAATCTACATTTTAGTCATGGACTAATCTTTTCTTTGAATGCATCATTCTATCTAGCATATATTTAGTGTTTAATGTCCCTTTAATATACATTTTACCTCTGTGATTGTATCTGAGCCTCTGCCGACTGCCCCCTTATTTCAGTTATTTTGATAGACTTGCATTTTAGCCAATCAGTGCCCTCTCATAAGTAACTCCACCGACGTGAACACAATGCTATCTATATGGCACACATGAACTAACGCCCTCTAGCTGTGTCAAATGCATTCAGATAAGAGGTGGCCTTTTAGGAGTTAGAAATGAGCATATGAGCCTACCAACGAAGAATACCAATAAATTTGATGATAAAATTAAATTAGCAAGTTGTTTAAAATTACATGCCCTATTTGGATCATGAAAGTTTAATTCTGTCTAGACCGTCCCTTTAAATGAAAATTTAAGTGAGAAGTAAACATTTTTAGTAAACATTCAGTTTAAAAATATAAAAAATAAATGATATATATATATATATATACACACACAGTATATATATATATATATATATATATATATATATATATATATATATATATATATAAAAATAACAAGAGTATTGCATTGAGCAATGATACTTTTTTATTGGACTAACTATACATTTATAAGTTGACACGCTTTCGGAAGAGTTCCTTCCTTTATCAAGTCGGAAGCAATACTGACCAATTCAATGGAATTTACAGATTATATTTTAAAACACAGAATAGCTAAGAAGACAGAAAGTGCAGGAAGAGGAGGAGGTGTCGTAAAAATCATGATGGGGGCTTAGGTAACAGGCAGACAGTGTCCAGTGTAGGAGAACAGACAGGGGAAATATATAGCTTTACATAGAGCATATACTGACATAAAGTTATATATCAACATTGAATCAATATCAATGTCAATATTGATTCAATGTTAATATATAACTTTATGTCAGTTTATGATCTATGTATAGCTATATATTTCCCCTGTCTGTTCTCCTACACTGGACACTGTCTGCCTGTTACCTAAACCCCCCTCATGATTTTTACGACACCTCCTCCTCTCCCTGCACTTTCTGTTTTCTTAGCTATTCTGTGTTTTAAGATATAATCTGTAAATTCCATTGAATTGGTCAGTATTGCTTCAGACTTGATAAGGGAAGGAACTCTTCCAAAAGCTTGTCATCTTATAAATGTATAGTTAGTCCAATAAAAAAGTATCATTGCTCAATGCAATACTCTTGTTATTTTGATATCTAAATCTCTGGACTAACACGGCTACTCCAATCAACGTATATATATATATATATATATATATATATATATAACACATAGAAACATCCAGCACTCACCAGCTAGCTCACAGCTAAGATAAAATCACAACTGGAAAGGTTAGTTACCGCATCTGGCCAAATGGGAAAGCTCAGGCACCACGTCAAGGTCCTTTCCACTGCCTGAGTCCCTAGCACAGCCACACCATCATGAGAGCTCACAAAGCCAAACAAACTGAGAACAAAGAAGGGGTGCACAGGTGGATGTAATCACCCAGAGAAAATACAAAACATGGAAGGGAACTGCACTCCAAGACCGGACCAGGTACACATCCTATGACTCAGCAACATCCAGCCCTGGGTGCTAAATAGCACTCCAAAAAGCTGTGAGGTCACCAGAGCCACAGGCAGTTAACCCCAGTCCGGAATGGGTGCAAGAAACAAGGGGGATTACAAACAAAAAGTAATACAACACATAGAAACACCCAGCACTCACCAGCTAGCTCACAGTTAAGATAAAATCACAACTGGAAAGGTTAGTTACCGCATCTGGCCAAATGGGAAAGCTCAGGCACCACGTCAAGGTCCTTTCCACTGCCTGAGTCCCTAACACAGCCACACCATCATGCGAGCTCACAAAGCCAAACAAACTAAGAACAAAGAAGGGGTGCACAGGTGGATGTAATCACCCAGAGAAAATACAAAACATGGAAGGGAACTGCACTCCAAGACCGGACCAGGTACACATCCTATGACTCAGCAACATCCAGCCCTGGGAGCTAAATAGCACTCCAAAAAAGCTGTGATGTCACCAGAGCCACAGGCAGTTAACCCCAGTCCGGAATGGGTGCAAGAAACAAGGGGGATTACAAACAAAAAGTAATATAACACATAGAAACACCCAGCACTCACTAGCTAGCTCACAGCTAAGATAAAATCACAACTGGAAAGGTTAGTTACCGCATCTGGCCAAATGGGAAAGCTCAGGCACCACGTCAAGGTCCTTTCCACTGCCTGAGTCCCTAACACAGCCATACCATCATGCAAGCTCACAAAGCCAAACAAACTGAGAACAAAGAAGGGGTGCACAGGTGGATGTAATCACCCAGAGAAAATACAAAACATGGAAGGGAACTGCACTCCAAGACCGGACCAGGTACACATCCTATGACTCAGCAACATCCAGCCCTGGGTGCTAAATAGCACTCCAAAAAAGCTGTGATGTCACCAGAGCCACAGGCAGTTAACACCAGTCTGGAATGGGTGCAAGAAACAAGGGGGATTACAAACAAAAAGTAATATAACACATAGAAACACCCAGCACTCACCAGCTAGCTCACAGCTAAGATAAAATCACAACTGGAAAGGTTAGTTACCGCATCTGGCCAAATGGGAAAGCTCAGGCACCACGTCAAGGTCCTTTCCACTGCCTGAGTCCCTAACACAGCCACACCATCATGCGAGCTCACAAAGCCAAACAAACTGAGAACAAAGAAGGGGTACACAGGTGGATGTAATCACCCAGAGAAAATACAAAACATGGAAGGGAACTGCACTCCAAGACTGGACCAGGTACACATCCTATGACTCAGCAACATCCAGCCCTGGGTGCTAAATAGCACTCCAAAAAAGCTGTGATGTCACCAGAGCCACAGGCAGTTACAGGCAATACTCTTGTTATTTTGATATCTAAATCTCTGGACTAACACAGCTACTCCAATCAACGTATATATATATATATATATATATATATATATATATATATATACATATATATTGCATTAAAAAGACCAACAAAAAAGGCAAAATATTTTCTTTTAAAAAAGGTGTCCCATTGATGAATCAGCCCACTTTTTCTTCTCAAGCTTGTGTAGCATGTCTCTATCTAACAACACCACTTACAGAGATCTCCATAACTTATCGTATGGGATTGTCTTACTTTAATTTGTGCACATAAAGTCTATGAATATATAGGTTGGGGCAAATAAATTATCCCCAACACCAAGCCAGCCCAGATTCTTTTATAATTGTCTACTTCATTTGATATTCTTATGTGTTTCACTTAGAGGTCAGTAATAACCATCATGCAATAATAATCATGGCATGAGTAATGCTCTTCAGTGGAAACATATTTTAAAATTAAATAATAATTTATAAAATTAAAAGTACAGTACTATACTTTTAAAGTTAACATATCATATATCTTGCTTTTAACATCTTAACATTTAAGATTTAATTATTTATTTTCACAATCCGTGTTACTATCACAGACATTGTGAAGTTTCAGTTGTAATTTCATTATATTTTATTTAATCTGTGTAACAAAATAACATATTTATTGATATATTTATTTATTTCCAGGCTGAATACAAAGTTTTAATGACTCTGTTTATTACAGATTTTTGTTCATACTTTTGGGACCACTTGGAAAGGGACAGCAATACCATGAGATTGGTCGATCAATTGCTACGCTAATGACCGATGAGGTGATTGGATTTTTTGAGCATTTGTGTGAAATGTTTAAATAATAAAAAACAACACTACTTGTGTTACAGTCCCATAAAGTATTCTAACCCAAATTATGATAATCCCGACCTATTAGATTACATGGGATCTACTAACATTTACTTTCATGAGAAATACATGTGTCTGGCATTTACAACAGTTTTTTTCAGAGATATGAACAGTGCTCAACAACCTAACTGTATTGAGGTTTAAAGGGACATTAAACACTGTGCAAAAATTGGCAATACAGGGGTATTGTAGGTCTCAATTGAGACTGGTCCTTCATCTCTAGGGTGCCCATCTGTCCCTGTAGTCAGTAGTGATGTAACTATATGGGTGTGTTGTGGGGCCTGGTCTCCACCTGTATCATATCTGCACTCTCCTGTGAAAAAAGGTGTGGTGGCAGGGTTTCCAATATGGCTGTCATAGTGTTGCTGTACAGACACAAATCTGTCACCATATTTTTAAGTATATCACTTCTTTAGTGGAGACTGGTCCATTTAAATGATAACATAAGGGGTTTTACCTATTGTGCATGCCGTTATTATTAAAGCTATATTAATTTATGACAACCATGTGCAAAGCAAATTTTGGTTTCAGTTTTATTCCTTTGATACTTATTTATGGGTCATAAGAGCAAGTTTCATTTTCTTACAAACAAAAGGCATTGGCTCAGGTGCTTTACATATAATATTTCAATATACTGAGAGAATATTCATTTCAACTACTGAATGCAAGATAATAAACTTTAACTATGTGGAAGATTAAACCAAATATTTCCAAGTAGGATCAATCAATGTAGAGCAGTATTGTCACGTGAAAGTCGAAATGCTAAATGAATCTTCTATGCTCTGCTATAAATTTTTCCTCTCTCTCGTGGTATTCTACCTTTATTAATATTTAGCTCCTTTCGATGACAGTATACTGAATCAGGCCCTGGGAGCGTGCCTGTATCTTGAATACTATATGGCAACCACTGTTGGCAGCAATGTTTTTAACAATAGTATACAAATATGCTCGGGAGCCTACCTCACTAAGCTCTCATTGAGTCAGTTAAGTATCAACAATGGATAACAAGGTAAATTTGATAGAAGTAAATTAGAGAGTTTTTTCTTTTTTGTTTTTGTTTTTGCAATTGCACTTTATGTCTGAATCATGAAAGTTAAATTTAGATCTCCCTACCTCTTTAAAACAAATCACAACCAGTCAACGAATTTATCACTTAACATATGAAAATATTTATGGATACATAAATATTAAACATCATTGATCCATTAAAAAAAAACTATGATTATCAAGTACTGAAGTTGCCAAATTTGATATGTTAGCCTGTGTGCATAATACATTTCCATCTTAATGGGAGGAGAGTCCACTGCTTCATTCATTATTTGTGGGAATTAAGAACATGGCCACAAGGAGGAGGCAAAGACACCCCAGCCAAAGGCTTAAATACCTCCCCTCATCCCCCAGTCATTCTTTGCCTTTCGTCACAGGAGGTTGGCAGAGAAGTGTTGGAAGATTTGGAGTAGTCTCTTATGGAGGGTAGTTTTAAGTAGTCCTGTCAGCCTCTCAGTGAGAGCATGGATGAATGTTAGAGTCCAGAGATGCAGGGATCGTCTTTCTGTAAAATCATCCTGACTCAGATTAACAGCTCTATAAGCAATCAGTGTTGACGAGTTTCGCTGCCTGCTTTTCTGCTCTCAAGTCCATGTTAGGAGCGATGCTACTACCATGTCACACTTGAAAGGCCGTGTTCTTGTTCCACGGAATAGATTCTGGTAACATTGTTTTATTTCTACATATATGATAACGTAAGAAAACAGGGTCACAGTGTGTCTCCTTTATCTGTATAGCATCAAGGGCAATACCCTCAGAAGGGGGGTTATTGAACAGGGGGGGGGGGGGATTTGTGCATAATATTATTTATTGTGTTTTAATGCTGTGACATGTGTGAGATGAGGCTCTGTCAGTGTGTGAACAGTCAGTTTCTTTGCGAGAGATCAATGCAGGTTTTTTTTTGGCGTGTTTTCTCTTTAGTGCAGGGGCAGTCCTGCATGGCACTCCATGTGACCGGGTGTGGCCTCTTTAACTTCCTCTTTCCTGACCAGCGGTTGTAGGAGACGAAGCAGTTTCTCTGTGGTCCGGGTCATAGGAGGTGGTGAGTGTCCTGGCCATTGGTGTATAAACGTGCCATTTAATTTCTATCTAGTCCGCAATAAAGGTGCAAGCTATGGAGGACTCTGATATGTTAGAGGGTACTCCCTCTTTAATTAAACCTAATATCTGTGTCTATTGTGAGGAGGTTCCGGTTGATCCGCCTGCTTAACTCTGTTCCACATGCTTTGACAAAATTGCAATATCTAAAAAGAATAAGATACTTAGTACAACTGAGCCATCCACCTCTAAAGTGTTCTCCATCCCGCGAGGTGCGTTCCCTACATTCATCTCCGATTGCACATGCAGCTCCCCAGGGAACTACTAATCCTCCCACAAAAGAGCACTTTGGCCGCCAAATTTCGCTGATCAGTTACAGTAACAGTGGTTTCTGCGGCCTTCAATGCCTTACCATGCCCTGCTAAGCGCAAGCAAAAGGTGAAACATAGCTATCCATCCCAGGGGTCATCTACTCCGCTGGATGTCTCTGACAGATTATCAGCTGATGAGGACGACTCTGACTCTTCAGGGGACCTTCTTTCTGGATCAGAATTGGCGACTTCTAGACCTCCGTCTGTGAAGGAGCCAGACTTTAAATTTAAGATGGAGCATTTGCCCTTTCTGCTGAAAGAGGTGCTTGCTACGTTAGAGGTTCCTGAACCGAAACTGCCGGAGGAATCTTTGATCCCTAAGCTAGATAAGGTTTACAAGGACAGGGTGGTTGCCTCAAGACTTTCCCGGTCCCCATTAAAATGGCTTTAGCAGAGATCCACAATTGTTCGCTCTCTGCGATCCACATTCCGGGTATGGACAACTGGGAAGCGGATTTTCTAAGCAGACAATCATTTCATCCAGGGGAATGGTCTCTCCATCTCAAGGTGTTCGTAGAGATCTGCAACAGATGGGGGACGCCGGAGATAGACCTCATGGCGTCCAGACTCAACTTCAAGCTACCCAGATATGTGTCACGGTCCAGGGATCCCCAGGCAGAGATGATAGATGCCTTAGCGGTGCCCTGGGAGTTCAACCTACTTTACATTTTTCCACCGTTGCCTCTTTTTCAAGCAGGAGCGAGCTTCGGCTATTCTGATTGCTCCGTCGTGGCCATGGAGGACTCCTGGTTCAGGGTCCTTTTCTACACCAACCTCGATTCTCTGAGGCTGACTGCATGGAGATTGAACGCCTAGTCTTAGCCAAGAGAGGATTTTCGGAGAGAGTGATTGATACTCTCATTCAGGCCAGGAAGTCGGTCACTTGGCACATCTATCATAAGGTGTGGAGGACCTACTTGTCCTGGTGTGAGGAACGTGGATATCCCTGGCACAAGGTTAGGGTATCCAGGATTTTGGCCTTTCTCCAGGATGGTCTGGATAAGGGTCTTGCCGCCAGTTCCTTAAAGGGACAGATTTAGGCTTTATCTGTACTGTTGCACAAGAAGCTAGCGGAGCTTCCTGATATTCAGTCCTTTGTTCAGGCTCTGTCTAGTATCAGACCTGTCTTTAGAACTTCTGCTCCTCCTTGGAGCTTAAACTTTGTTCTTAAGGTCTTGCAGAGGACTCCGTTTGAGCCTTATTATACGCTTGACATTAAAATTCTTTCCTGGAAGGTTCTATTTCTACTGGCGATTGTTTCGGCTCGCAGAGTCTCTGAGTTAGCAGTCTTGCAATGTGAGCCTCCTTAACTGGTCTTTCACGCTGAAAAGGCGGTTTTTCACACTGGATTGGGGTTTCTTCCCAATCCTGTGTCGAATCGTAACATCAATCAGGAAATAGTAGTTCCTTCTTTGTGTCCTAACCCTTCTTCGTCAAAGGAAAGGTTGCTTCATAATTATGGCTCACTCAACTAGGGCTGTGGCCTCTTATTGGGCTTTTAAGAATGAGGCTTCTACTGTATAGAGCAGATTTGTAAGGCGGCTACTTGGTCTTCTTTACATACTTTTGCAAAATTTTACAAATTTGATGGTTTTGCTTCGGCGGAAGCTGCTTTTGGGAGAAAGGTTCTGCAGGCTGTGGTGCCCTCAGTTTAGGGTCTGCCTCCTTTTGCCCTCCCGTTTTTTTTAATTCAGTGTCCTCTAGAGCTTGGGCATTTGTTCCCACAATTAATGAATGAAGCAGTGTACTCTCCTCCCAATAAGATGGAAAACTTAAATTATGCTTACCTGATAATTTAATTTCCATCTGTGGGAGGAGAGTCCACTGCTCCTGCCCGTTTCTCTGGTGGGCGGACCTAAATGTAATTTTTTCTTCTGGCACCATTTATACCCTGATATTTCTCCTACTGTTCCTTGTTCCCTTGGCAGAATGACTGGGGGATGAGGGGAGTGGAGAGGTATTTAAGGCTTTTGGCTGGGGTGTCTTTGCCTCCTCCTGGTGGCCAGGTTCTTAATTCCCACAAGTAATGAATGAAGCAGTTTGTGAAACGCTAGGATTTACGATTGGAACAAATAAAGGGGACTTTCAGTCATGAAGTATAAAATACTTCATGCTGAGAGTTCCTTTATTTGTTTGCAGCATTCACTGCACTGAGCAGCTAAGGCAGCCCATGGCAGACTTTCACGCTAAGTGGAAGCGTCACCTCTCAGCCATTAACCATGTGTGAAATCTGGCGAAAGTTGGCGCCAAGCTGGATTTTCCGCATGGCTATTGGCCAAATAGCTTTCTGCCGGGGGCTGCCTGAGCAGCTCAGTGCAGCGAACACTGCGAACAAATAAAGTAGCTTTCAGCATGAAGTATTTTATACTTCATGACTGAAAGTCCCCTTTATTTGTTCCAGTGGTAAATCCCAGCATTTCACAAACTCTAGGATTTACTATCATTTTAATAGATATTAAATTAAATATGTGATTGTTGTTTTATTTTGATGTTTATGGTAATTTTGACACATTTTGAAATATTTTCAACCATCTGATTATGTGAAACCAGGCTTTAAAAAATATTTCACAGCATGTCATGCAAGCTTGTAAAGCTTCTTAGCTCACAAAACAGTATTTAGCTTTGCTCTGTTGGAAAACTACCATAGGAATTTCTCATTTATGTCTGAGCTAAACAATATTTTGCCAGAAAAGTAGGTCAATATGGAAAAAAAAACAAAAAACATTTTCCTTGTTGAGACATAATGCATTTTTCTGGTTATAGATGTAAATATACAATATATAAATGCATACAAATCCAATTGACTCATAAATCAAACAAAACAAAAGCAGGAAAACAGAATCAAGAGTGTTATCTGTCGCTAACATAAATACTGCTGAGTGCTCCTGGCCAAAAAATCACAAGAATATGTTTTTTTTGCTTTTTTGTTTGTTTTTATAACAACTAAACATCTAGTTGTAAATATGTTCAAAAAGAAATCTAGTTAATGCACTGCAGAGCCATATTCACACAGCAATCCCTTAAACAGAGCTCCTCAAACAGATGATATATTTTATGATAAGATTAATTCTGTATTGATGTTCTGGCATAATGACATGCACTTTAGCTTACTAAGTCAAAAGTCATTTATGGGTTGCCATCTGCGATTGTTTATTGTATTTAAAGTGTTTAAAATAACATTTGAAAAATATACAAAAAAAAAGTGCTAAAAGTGTTCAGAAATGGGATTGCTAGAGGCTGATGACATATATTTAGAAAAGAGCAGCGGACCAGCCAGCTTTAAAGGGACATACTAGTCAAAATTAAACTTTCATGATTCAGACAGGGCATGCAATTTTAAACAACTTTCCAGTTTACTATTATCATCAAATGTGCTTTGTTCTCTTGGTATTCTTTGTTGAAAGTTAAACTAGGAGGTTCATATGCTAATTTCTAAGCCTTTGAAGGCTGCCTCTTATCTCAGTGCATTTTGACAGTTTTTCACAGCTAGAGGTTGTTAATTCATGTGTGCCATATAGATATCATTGTGCTCACAAATATGGAGTTACCTAGGAGTCAGCACTGTTTGGATAAAATGCAAGTCTGTCAAAAGAACTGAAATAAGGGGGCAGTCTGCAGAGTCTTAGATACAAGGTAATTACAGAGTTAAACGTGTATTAATATAACCGTGTGGGTTATGCAAAACTGGGGAATGGGTAATAAAGGGATTATTTATCTTTTTAAACAATAAAAAACGCCTGTGTTCATGGCGATGTTTCCCCATTAAAATACGGGTTATTCCCAAGGAACGCCCATGAAACTCCCATTGGCGTTCCATAGGAATATATTCATTATGTCTGCTATCTACCTTGTTAATAAGCATACAAAAAAAAACGTACTATTAAACCTATATGTGTATATAATGTTTTATTTATATGTATTATATTGTATAATGCTATAATATGTATTTAAAGTCTTGCAGTGATTTTAAAAATCATGTTTTTTTGCGTTTGGCTTGTTTTTTTTTTCTTATTTTAGGAATATAGTATTTGGGAAAGTAATATTTTGTAGAAGACAGTAACCAAGGCTTTCTAGGTTTAGCAAAGTGTTTTTTTTTACCTTGTGAAACATTAACAAACATGTTCTATATTAATAACATGTTTGTTACAGTAGGGTTGCAATATTATAAGTAAACCACATTCAGGACAGTGAGAACTTATATCGGCAATAAAAATAGAATATTTAAAAAACGCTGTCAATTGGGATCATTTACATTACACCTTCAATATAGATCGAGATGCTGCTTTTAATCAGAAAAGCATTGCCACCCACAGAGATGTACAGTAAAACTCCTCTTGGCGAGACTGCCTTCAAACACTGATTGGATCCCTTTTTTTAAAAAAGCCTTTACCACAATGCTTTTATCATTGGGCCCTACATTTCTGTTTCTTTATAATGTCATATGATTTAAAAATAGATAGTTATCTATCCATTAAATCAAAATGAATAAAGTATTCACATCTAATTTTATTACGTAATGTATTGTATTGTCAACAATACATTAAAACACAAACAGGTTTAGGGGCATATTTATCAAGCTCAGTATGCCCCGTGTTTCCGGCGAGCCTTCAGGCTCGCCAGAAACAGAAGTTATGAATCAGCGGTCTAAAGACCTCTGCTCTATAACCTGTCCGCCTGCTCTGAGGCAGCGTACAGAAATCAACCTGATTGAATACGATCGGGTTGATTGACACCCCCTGCTAGCGGCCGATTGGCCGCAAATCTGCAGAGGCGTTATTGCACCAGCAGTTCACAAGAAATGTTGGTGCAATGATAAATGCAGAGAGCGTATGCTGTCGGAATTTATCAATGTGCGGCAGACATGATTCGCTATATCGGATCATGTCCACTCGCACCATAATAAATATACCCCTTAATCTCTGCCACTGATAATAGTTATTTTCTGTTTCAAAGATTTAGAAAGCTACAATATATTGTTTGGAAAATCTGAAATATGGATTTAACTACTTGCAGTCCCAGCATAGCCTTTTCAAATTATTGCTAATAGATTACTTTTATGGCTAAACAGGTGTTCCATGATGTTGCTTACAAAGCTAAGGATCGAAATGATTTAGTTTCGGGAATTGATGAATTCCTTGATCAGGTCACAGTGCTTCCTCCAGGAGAGTGGGATCCCTCAATTCGTATTGAACCACCAAAAAATGTTCCATCACAGGTAAGTGACAGGCAAGCCTAGTCCATTCTGGTTACAATGGTGGATTAGGCAAATAAAATGTAAAAGTACTAAATAGTAAATTGTAATAGGTGGTGACTATTAATGAATCCCACATTTTTTTCAATTCTTCTACAGTGGTGTTTGTTAAAGCTTCTATGGTTCTTTTAGTTTGTCTTCTATAAAATATTATTCAGTATAGCCATTTTTATCTGCCCCACTCTTTCCTAAATTGAATAATGTATAGGCGTGAGCCACACAGGTATTTTGCTGTTTTTGTAAAGGGACTTAATGGCATCACAATCTTCATATGCATCAATGATAATTTTGATGAGCAGGAAATGGATCCCACAGCAAAGGCAGGGTACAAAACATAATAACTCTTCACCAGGAAACTGGTCGTGGATGGTATGACAAAGAAAAATTAAACTAGGAGATCACAGAGAGATAAGTGAGGAGATACAATTGTGCCAAAGATAAATAAGTTGGGGCACAAATAAAAGTCTGTGATTAGGATAAGGACACAGCTAGCACTTTGATGCAAACAGCATACAAGGCACATGAAAGAATCACAAGGCCACATTTTTGGAAAAAGGTATATTTACTGTTTGCTCATTTATGAATGCAGACACAGCCATATCCCCTAAAGGCAGAATACACTGTGTATGCATAGTACCACTCATATAACGTGATTCTTTAAAGTGGAGGGATTAAAGCTATAGAAATCCACTAGGTCACTAGGTCACTTTGGGGAATTCTGGATTATAAATACATTCTCCTATGTATGTCCAGTTTCCAGGTGTTTGCCATAGGTATTACAAATGCCTCAGACATTAGGCTTTTTATGGCCCCTATCTGCCATAACCAGATTAGAAGACCCTTTATTTGTAGCCATTACAATAGAAGCTTGCTTAGCAAAGATTATTAAAACCAGGGCCTATTTTTTAAGTATAATTTGCATTTGAGTAAGAAGAGATGGCCCCACTATATTTTGGGGGTAAAATACTGTGTTATAATTTTCTAAGGGGAAATATATTGCTGAAATAAAACCACTATGCTAAAAGGTAACAACAGCAGTTTTTACACAACAGTACCTCAATTAACATTAATCATGATTGGCTCCCAAGCTTCAAATATTTATAGTTCTCCAAACTAAACTAACCTGGCCCTAACCTATTAAGTTACCGACCAACAAAATACCCCTTAGCTCTCAATAGTCAGCCCTACTCAACCCCAGATCACTGATAGCAACCATACAGAACCAAATAAGCAACCATGTAAGATAATTCAATGATATGTTGAGGATTTAAAAAAAAAAAAAATAATCCCCTTTATATAAATAAGAGTAATGATGTTTATTTAATGATTATTAGATTATGACCTTAATAATACCCTTTTCAGACTCTATTAAAATCAAAAGTAAATTGATAGCATTATCAAATATGATCAAATTTTTATTTGGCAATATACATAGAAAAATGGGATTATATATCATGTACCTTCCAACCTTGCATCTTTCATTCCTCTTTTTATTAGGTAGGAAAGCTTATTAAATTTGACATGATGAATGATGACTCAGTACTACAAAGTTAAAAGTTTTTATTCAAAAAATATATATTTACAGAGAGAGAGAGAGAGAGAGAGAGAGAGAGAGAGAGAGAGAGAGAGAGAGAGAGAAAGTGATTGACAAAGATATGATTTGGGTTATTTTATGGCAGATATCCCAGGGGTTTATTGGACATAGCTAAGGAGACATGAGAACAGGCTACTTCAAATCATAGTGTAATTGAACTTATTAGTCAGATGCATGTGCATATGGTAACCATTAATCCTATAAGAAACATATGAAAAAGGCCCAAACAAGATCAAAAGAAAAGCTCCAATAAGAATGGTAGGGTGCGTGTGTTTCAGACAGGACAGAGTTTTAGTTTTGGTTCCCACTGTGGAAAACATATTCTTGCCAACTGGACCCTATGAAGTAATTAAAATGAAGTCAATTCTAAAGTATGGCAGCCATGTAGAAGAAATAATAAACATTTATGTTGTGTACATTTATTGAAGCCTCAGAAAGAAAGGGATGTCTAGTTCACTACAGAAGGGACGAGTCACTTACACTATTGAAGATAACAGTGATCCTGAAGTTAATATTTCAGAAACCTAGTCCGTACATCAGACAAGAAGTAAAATGACTTCTCATAATAAAGAGATAATTAATTTCCACACAGGTAGTCTACAGGGAGTGCAGAATTATTAGGCAAATTAGTATTTTGACCACATCATCCTCTTTATGCATGTTGTCTTACTCCAAGCTGTATAGGCTCGAAAGCCTACTACCAATTAAGCATATTAGGTGATGTGCATCTCTGTAATGAGAAGGGGTGTGGTCTAATGACATCAACACCCTATATCAGGTGTGCATAATTATTAGGCAACTTCCTTTCCTTTGGCAAAATGGGTCAAAAGAAGGACTTGACAGGCTCAGAAAAGTCAAAAATAGTGAGATATCTTGCAGAGGGATGCAGCACTCTTAAAATTGCAAAGCTTCTGAAGCGTGATCATCGAACAATCAAGCGTTTCATTCAAAATAGTCAACAGGGTCGCAAGAAGCGTGTGGAAAAACCAAGGCGCAAAATAACTGCCCATGAACTGAGAAAAGTCAAGCGTGCAGCTGCCAAGATGCCACTTGCCACCAGTTTGGCCATATTTCAGAGCTGCAACATCACTGGAGTGCCCAAAAGCACAAGGTGTGCAATACTCAGAGACATGGCCAAGGTAAGAAAGGCTGAAAGACGACCACCACTGAACAAGACACACAAGCTGAAACGTCAAGACTGGGCCAAGAAATATCTCAAGACTGATTTTTCTAAGGTTTTATGGACTGATGAAATGAGAGTGAGTCTTGATGGGCCAGATGGATGGGCCCGTGGCTGGATTGGTAAAGGGCAGAGAGCTCCAGTCCGACTCAGACGCCAGCAAGGTGGAGGTGGAGTACTGGTTTGGGCTGGTATCATCAAAGATGAGCTTGTGGGGCCTTTTCGGGTTGAGGATGGAGTCAAGCTCAACTCCCAGTCCTACTGCCAGTTTCTGGAAGACACCTTCTTCAAGCAGTGGTACAGGAAGAAGTCTGCATCCTTCAAGAAAAACATGATTTTCATGCAGGACAATGCTCCATCACACGCGTCCAAGTACTCCACAGCGTGGCTGGCAAGAAAGGGTATAAAAGAAGAAAATCTAATGACATGGCCTCCTTGTTCACCTGATCTGAACCCCATTGAGAACCTGTGGTCCATCATCAAATGTGAGATTTACAAGGAGGGAAAACAGTACACCTCTCTGAACAGTGTCTGGGAGGCTGTGGTTGCTGCTGCACGCAATGTTGATGGTGAACAGATCAAAACACTGACAGAATCCATGGATGGCAGGCTTTTGAGTGTCCTTGCAAAGAAAGGTGGCTATATTGGTCACTGATTTGTTTTTGTTTTGTTTTTGAATGTCAGAAATGTATATTTGTGTATGTTGAGATGTTATATTGGTTTCACTGGTAAAAATAAATAATTGAAATGGGTACATATTTGTTTTTTGTTAAGTTGCCTAATAATTATGCACAGTAATAGTCACCTGCACACACAGATATCCCCCTAAAATAGCTAAAACTAAAAACAAACTAAAAACTACTTCCAAAAATATTCAGCTTTGATATTAATGAGTTTTTTGGGTTCATTTAGAACATGGTTGTTGTTCAATAATAAAATTAATCCTCAAAAATACAACTTGCCTAATAATTCTGCACTCCCTGTAGTATTCTAAAGCATTATAACAGAACTTTGGAAAAAGGTTAACCTTAAAGAGATACTAAACCCATTTTTTATCTATTATGATTCAAGATAGAGCATGCAATTTTAACCAACTTGGCTAAATGTAGCCACCAATCTAGAAAGTGCTATCCAGGGTACTGAACCAAAAATGGGTCGGGTCCTAACCTTACATTTCTGCTTTTTCAAATAAAGATAGCAAGAGAATGAAGAAAAATTACTAATAGGAGTAAATTAGAAAGTTGCTTAAAATCGCATGGTCTATCTGAATCACAAAAGAAAAAAAATTAGGTTTGGTATCTCTTTAAGCCCTAGAGTCCAGAGTACCTCAAGCCCATAAGGAGGCTATTAGAACAGATGTCAAGAAGATGGTATATTTGGGTATAATCCCTAAGTGACTGGAGCAGACCTATTGTGCTTGTATGAAATACCAATGGCACAATAATATTTTCTAATGATTATCATGAACAAATTTTTTTTTCAAACTTTGAGGCAAGGAAAAGCAAAATCAGAACTCCTCTACACATAAATCTACTTTAGGCTACTATGCCGAGAATTGATGAGTTAGTGGAGAGACTTGGGAAAGCCCAGTATACTACCATAATATACCTAACTAATGGCTATTGGCAGGTGTTACTCACAGAGCAGGCAAAAGAGAAGACTGCATTTTCTACACTTTGTCTATTTCAATGCACAGTTTTATTTTTTGGCTTATATGGGGAACCTGTAACATTCAAAATAATAATGGACAGAATATTAAAGCCACATGCATGCTATGCAACTTTATACTTAGATAACATTGTGATAAACAGTGAGGATTGTGACTCTAACCTTCCAAAAGTACAAGCTGTCCTGAATTCAATATGAAATGCTAGTTTAGTGGCTAATCCTAGTAAATGCACTATTGGCCCACAAGAGGCTAAATATTTGTGCTATTTAATTGATAATGCATTGAAAAACCCTACTTTGTTAAAGTTGGTTTGACAGAGCTCAGGGAATTGTATATAATGGCATATACAGTATCTCACAAAAGTGAATACACCCCTCACATTTTTGTAAATATTTTATTATATCTTTTCATGTGAAAACACTG
Source organism: Bombina bombina (assembly GCF_027579735.1). Lineage (NCBI taxonomy): Eukaryota > Metazoa > Chordata > Amphibia > Anura > Bombinatoridae > Bombina > Bombina bombina. The sequence continues at coordinate 424,473,150 of NC_069499.1, forward strand.
AAGAAATGACACTTTGCTACAATGTAAAGTAGTGAGTGTACAGCCTGTATAACAGTGTAAATTTGCTGTCCCCTCAAAATAACCCATCACACAGCCATTAATGTCTAAACCGTTGGCAACAAAAGTGAGTACACCCCTAAGTGGAAATGTTTAAATTGGGCCCAATTAGCCATTTTCCCTCCCCTGTGTTATGTAACTTGTTAGTGTTACAAGGTCTCAGGTGTAAATTGGGGAGCAGATGTGTTAAATTTGGTGTTATCGCTCTCACACTCTCTCATACTGTTCACTTGAAGTTCAACATGGCACCTCATGGAAAATTGGGCTAGTAATCATGTTGCTGCTGTTCAGAAAGAGTTTTGTGACCTAGGTAATCATTTAGAGACTGTGGCATCAACTCTATCATTTTCTGCTATTTTACCTGTGTATGACCAGGAAGCAGGAAAGATGGAGCGGATAACAACATTTAATTCTTGGTTAGATAAGTGGTGCAGGGAACGAGGATTTGGTTTTATTGGCCATTATAGCTCTGTTTGGAAAGATACTAGGTTATTTAGGAGAGATGGCTTGCATTTGGATGCTAAAGGAACAGAGTATCTGGGAGAGGAGTTCAAATACTTTATTAGAAATCATTTAAACTAATAAAGGGGGGTAGCATTAATATATCCACCTGCCCCCCACAGCATGCCAAAACTGTTAGTCCAAGTAACAATTCTAGAAATTCTAGTAGAAAAATTCTTCGTGCCATGAGCACAAATGCTCGCAGCTTAGAAAATAAATTACCTGAACTCATTTCAATAATGACTAGGGACAACTTGGATTTAGTAGCTATAACAGAAACATGGTACAATGATTTGCATGACTGGGACATAGTCATACCTGGATACAGGTTATTTAAAAAGAACAGAGTAGGAAAGAAAGGTGGAGGAGTTGCTTTGTATGTAAATGAAAATATAAAGGTTACTGAAATTGTAGGAACAAATGATGAGGTGGAAAGTATTTGGGTGACTTTGGAAATTGGAGATAAAAATGTTTTTAGAATAGGGGTTGTATATAGGCCTCCATTGCAGGATGAAAAACTGGACAATCTGTTATTAGATGAAATAACCAAAATGACCATGAAGGGTAAGGTTATAGTACTGGGGGACTTTAATTTGCCAGATATAGACTGGAAGATTCCTTCTGCTAGATCGGCTAGAAGCAGGTATATTCTTGAATCTCTGCTAGGGGAATCACTTGAACAATTAGTCAAGGAACCAACTCGTAAGGAAGCTATATTAGATCTAATACTTACAAACAGTGATACAGTTTCAGATGTGTCTGTAGGTGAGAACTTAGGATCCAGTGATCATCAATCTGTTTGGTTTAGTATTCATGTTCAGGAACTGTACACCCAGACTAAAACAAAAGTTTTAGACTTTAGGACGGCAGATTTTTCATTAATGGGAGAATACCTAAAAAACTATTTAAAGGGGAAAAATCTTATTACAGGGGTTCAAGAACAGTGGGAATTTGTGAAAGGTGCCATTTTAGATGCAACCGCACACTGTATTAGACATGTCTGTAAAAGTAAAAGAAAGCGGAAACCAATTTGGTTTTCCAAAGAAGTAGCACATGCTGTAAAGACAAAAAAGATAGCTTATAAAAATTACAGACACACACAAGCAGATGATGATATGAAAATATGGAGACTCCAACAAAAAAAGACTAAGCAGTTAATTAGGAAGGTTAAAGCTCATGCAGAAGAGAAGATAGCACAGTCAGTAAAACATGGGGACAAAACATTCTTTAGATATATCAGTGAAAGAAGAAAAAATAAGGTAGGAATAGTAAAATTGAAATCAGTTGATGGTAGAATAATAGAAGGAGATAAGCAGATTGCAGACTGTCTCAATGATTACTTCTGTTCTGTTTTCACTAAAGATTGTGAAGATACAATGTCTACATTAAGGGATGCTATGCAAAATAGAAACAAGCTTAACAGTAATCTTTTTACAGAGGATGAGGTTTTGTTAGCATTATCAAAAATAAATGTTACAAAGGCAGTGGGTCCTGATAATATTCATCCAAGGGTTTTAAAAGAACTTCGTTCAGTGCTAACTGTCCCATTAACTGATCTGTTTAATCAGTCACTATTAACAGGAGCTGTCCCAGATGATTGGAGAATAGCAAATGTAATACCTCTTCATAAAAAGGGCAGTAGAGAAGAATCTGGCAACTACAGGCCAGTTAGTTTAACTTCAGTAGTAGGGAAATTAATGGAAAGCCTCTTAAAGGAAAGAATTATGACTTACATAAAGACAAACAATTTAGAGGACCAAAATCAGCATGGTTTTACTTCAGGGAGATCATGTCAGACTAATCTAATTGACTTCTTTGATTATGTAACAAAAGTATTAGACAAGGGAGGAGCAGTTGATGTAGCATATCTAGATTTCAGCAAAGCATTTGACACCGTCCCACACAATAAACTTATTCACAAACTATATCTCCTTGGTCTAGATTCAAAAATTGTGAACTGGGTGGAATGCTGGCTTAAGGACAGAAAACAAAGTGTCTTAGTAAATGGAGTTCATTCAGCAGAGGGGGCTGTTACTAGTGGTGTTCCTCAGGGGTCAGTTCTGGGGCCTGTTTTGTTTAACATATTTATCTGCGATATCAGCAAAGGGCTACAGGGGAAAGTATGTCTCTTTGCAGATGATACAAAAATTTGCAACAGAGTGGATGTTCCAGGGGGGGTAGACAAAATGAGAAGTGATATACAACAATTGGAGGATTGGACAAACGACTGGGATCTAAAGTTTAACACAGCAAAGTGTAAAATAATGCATTTAGGGAAGAAAAATCCAAATGTTAATTACAGACTCAATGACACTTTACTGACTGTTACAGACGAGGAACAGGACTTGGGAATTATTATTTCAGATGATTTAAAACTTAGTAAACAATGTAGTAAGGCAGCGAGTAAGGCTAGCAGAATGCTTGGATGTATTGGTAGAGGTATTTGCAGCAGAAATAGTAAGGTTCTTATGCCACTTTATAGATCATTAGTTAGGCCTCATCTTGAGTATTGTGTGCAGTTCTGGAGGCCATATCTTCAGAAGGATATTAACAAACTTGAATCTGTGCAAAGGAGGGCTACCAAAATGGTACATGGTCTAAAAAATAAAACTTACCAGGATAGGCTCAATGACCTAAATATGTATAGCTTAGAGGAGAGAAGGGAAAGAGGTGATATGATAGCAACTTTCAAGTACATTAAAGGGTTTAGTAAAACTGAGGCTGTGGGTATTTTACATAAAATGGAAAATTCAAGAACAAGGGGTCATGAGCTCAAGCTAAAGGGTAGTAGATTCAGGAGTAATTTGAGGAAGCACTTCTTTACAGAAAGAGTGATTGATTTATGGAATAAACTTCCTCAAGAGGTAGTAGCAACAAACACTGTGGGGGACTTTAAAAATGCATGGGACAAGCATAGGGCTATCCTACGAACTAGATAAGTTTATACTGTTAGGTAAGGTGGGGCAGACTTGCTGGGCCTATGGCTCTTATCTGCCGTCAATATCTATGTTTCTATGTTTCTATGAAAAGAACTCTCTGAGGATCTGAAAAAAAGAATTGTTGCTCTACATAAAGATGGCCTAGGCTATAAGAAGATTGCCAAGACCCTGAAACTGAGCTGCAGAATGGTGGGCAAGAATATACAGCGGTTTCACAGCACAGGTTCCACTCAGAACAGGCGTCGCCATGGTCTACCAAAGAAGTTGAGTGCACGTGCTCAGTGTCATATCCAGAGGTTGTCTTTGGGAAACAGACATATGAGTGCTGCCAGCATTGCTGCAGAGGTTGAAGGGGTGGGGGGTCAGCTTGTCAGTGCTCAGACCATACACTGCACACTGCATCAAATTGGTCTGCATGGCTGTCGTCCCAGAAGAAAGCCTCTTCTAAAGATGATGCACAAGAAAGCCCGCAAACAGTTTGCTGAAGACAAGCAGACTAAGGACATGCATTACTGGAACCATGTCCTGTGGTCCAATGAGACCAACATAAACTTATTTGGTTCAGATGGTGTCAAGCGTGTGTAGCGGCAACCAGATGCGGAGTACAAAGACAAGTGTGTCTTGCCTACAGTCAAGCATGGTGGTGGGAGTGTCATGGTCTAGGCCTACGTGAGTGCTGCCAGCACTGGGGAGCTACAGTTCATTGAGGGAAATATGAATGCCAACATGTACTGTGACATACTGAAACAGAGCATGATCCCCTCCCTTCCGAGACTGGGCAGCAGGGCAGTATTCCAACATGATAATGACCCCAAAAACACCTCCAAGATGACCACTTCCTTGCTAAAGAAGCTTAGGGTAAAGGTGATGGACTGGCCAAGCATGTCTCCAGATCTAAATACTATTGAGCATCTGTGGGGCATCCTCAAATGGAAGGTGGGGGAGCGCAAGGTCTCTAACATCCACCAGCTCCGTGATGTTGTCATTGAGGAGTGGAATAGGACTCCAGTGGCAACCTGTGAAGCTCTGGTGAAGTCCATGCCCAAGAGGGTTAAGGCAGTGCTGGAAAATAATGGTGGCCACACAAAATATTGACACTTTGGGCCCAATTTGTACATTTCCACATAGGGGTGTACTTACTTTTGTTGCCAGCAGTTTAGACAGTAATGGCTGTGTGTTGAGTTATTTTGAGGGGACAGCAAATTTACACTGTTATACATGCTGTACACTCACTACTTTACATTCTAGCAAAGTGTCATTTCTTCATTGTTGTCACATGAAAAGATATAATAAAATATTTACAAAAATGTGAGGGGTGTACTCACTTTTGTGAGATACTGTATGTTTCTCCACAAATTATGGAATGTTCATGATTGTATTGAAATGTACTTTGATTGTTTATTACGGGATAGTAATCCACTCCACAGTTTGGATGTGGCAGAGAGTTGCAGGTGCGGAATCCAGTCCAGGTTTTCTCCACAATCTAGACTTCACTCACTGCACCTGATATTTGGCCATTATTACTTGTTAAATGGTGTGTGCTGCAACTAGGAGAAGAATCTGGGGCCCATTTATCAAAGGGCTTGCGGACCTGATCCAACACTGCGGATCAGGTCCGCAAGACCTCGCTAAATGCGGAGAGCAATACGCTCTCCACATTTAACATTGCACCAGCAGCTCACAAGAGCTGCTGGTGCAACGCCCCCCCCCCCCCTGCTGACTCGCAGGGAGCTGTCAATCAACCCGATCGTATTCGATCGGGTTGATTTCCGGCGATTCCTGTCCGCCTGCTCAGAGCAGGCGGACAGGGTTATGAAGCAGCGGTCTTTAGACTGCTGCTTCATAAGTTGTGTTTCTGGGGAGTCTGAAGACTCGCCAGAAACACGGCCCTTCAAGCTCCGTACGGAGCTTGATAAATGGGCCTGTCTGTGTGAGACAGAAATACATACTGTGATTTGGTTTTGAAGTTTTGTTTTTGGTGTGGATCAGACACCCAACTTTAGTTTGGATTATATTGTACTGTATAGTAAGCACTGTGGAGCAAAGTTTTTTTTTGTTTTGCTTTTTAAATTACTGCTGCAAATTGTCTAAAAAATAAATTGGTCAATGCTTTTACACCTAAACCAATATGTGGAGTACTTATCTGCTGTAAAAAGACTGTCTAAGCTTATCCTGGTACAAATTATCAGAGAGAGGGGTAATTTAAATATATTAACAAAATAGCAGATTATTATTTAATGAAATAATTTAAAGAAGGTTTTTAAATATACATAAGTTTATTTTTTATATCACTATGATTTATTTTATTTTTAGACAGCCTATGAAAGAGATACCTAGAAAGTTTCTTGGTCATGTGTTAAAATAGGTCCTGAACACTAATGATTTATCTATATAATTCACCATTAAAGTCTACTGCAATTTTTGTAGCTAAATCATTTGAAAATCATTTCTTAAGGATTGTTGTTATTTAATGTCTTAAAAATATCCAATTTCTACATTTTTAGGAGAAACGTAAAATTCCAGGAGTGCCAAATGGCACAGCAGCACTGGGTGAACTGGAGGAGCACGAGGGACATAGTGGGCCTGAGCTACAAAGGACTGGGAGGTCAGTTTTATTGTATAAAACCTGTTTATTTCACACAATGTTCCCTGAAATAACATGTGCATCAGTTAACATGGTTCACATAGTGACCAGACATACATTCATTTAATTTGGCTCCCATGACTAAAAGCTATAACTATTCTAAAGCATTTGAAAACATTTAAACAGAAAGCAAAAATTAAGGGCCAGATTATGAGTGGTGCGCTATGTTACGTGTGAGCGATAGGCAGGTTTATTGTGTTGGATGTAGCGCTAATAAAAATTATTTAAAAAAATTATTACACAAAAAAGTTATATGGGGAAGTCTCAGGTGTTAGAAAAAGAAAAAAGGCAGGCAAAGGGCTTTAACATAGAGATACATAGATACATATATCTAAATATGTTTATGTGTGTGTGTTCATATGTATTTATGTATTTATATGTGTATATGTGTTTACAGACATATTTACACATATAAACATATAAATACATATGTATATGAATAAATAGAACATTTTCTGCTATGTGAAGAGCATTGGAATGTGAAAGTAGTGAGTTAGGGTTTTTTCTACTTTTTTTGCTTCATTGGCTTCTATGGGGGAATACGTTAACAAGGTCCCGATATTCTAACTTCAGCATTTTGCGTGCATCAGAGCGAAAACATTTTGCTTTTAACACAAGCGCTACCCGTTTTGCGCAAATAGCTTACTTCTAGCGCAGTTATTGAGCGAGTGTTAAATACCGCTCCACTTGTAATCTGGCCCTTAATGTTCATGACTCAGAGGCCTGTATTTAACAAAGTCTGGTGGACCTGATCCGCCAGTGCGGATCAGGTCCGCCAGACCTCACTGAATACGGAGAGCAATACGCTCTCCGTATTCAGCATTGCACCAGCAGCTCACAAGAGCTGCTGGTGCAATGCCGCCCCCTGCAGACTCGCAGCCAATGGGCCGCCAGCAGGGGGGTGTCAATCAACCCGATCGGGTTGAATTGTGGCGATGTCTGTCCGCCTGCTCCGTGCAGGCGGACAGGTTATGGAGCAGCGGTCTTTGTGACCGCTGCTTCATAACTGCTGTTTCTGGCGAGCCTGCAGGCTAGCCAGAAACACGGGGCATCAAGCTCCATTAGGAGCTTGATAGATAGGCCCCAGAGTGTGTGATTTTAAACAACTTTCCTATATAATTCTACTATGAAATTTGCTTTGTACCTTCGGTGTACTTTGTTGAAGAGTAAATCTTGGCAGAACTGGATTAGAAAAAAAAAGAGCCCTGGAATTTTTTGAAGACCGTCCCAGAACCCCCACCCCATATATGGGTTGGTCAAATCCGCAATGTTTCATGCAAATCTTTAAAAAAAAAAAAAGAAATATGTGTGTGTATATATATATATATATATATATTGTTATGTCTGCTAATATTGCAACATAGGAAAGAGTGCAAGGACAGATCAATAAAAAAGCTACCTACCCCCAATGCTCTGCAACAGACACAGACACTCACATTCCATCCCCCTCCTCCCCGCTGTGCTATCTTGAAGCGGAGTGGCTGACTTGTGATATGCAAGTATACCGCTGTGCACTCAAAGCAGTAGCTCCCTTTCAGCTGCTCACTGCTGTGCTCTGCCACTATACTGATATAACCCAGCCAGGTGGCCCACAGGGAAAACTCTCAGTATTCCGGTAGGCCGATCCGGCCCTGAATCTAGGTAAACTGATATGAGCTCAGGAGTGTGGAGGTGTTTTTAGAATTCTATGTCAATTGTGTATAACATTGCTTTAGACATTGTTGCATACACTGCTGCCAGGTGGCTAAAGACACATGCATGCTTCTGTGCTCACCTAGGATTTCTCCTAGGATGTGAACTACTCAAATTTGATAATAAAATTAAATTAGAAAGTTGTTAAAAATGTACTGCTCTATCCAATCCATTTTTACATTATTGTACTGTCCCTTTAAGGTCAGACTTCTAGTTTTTTTAAACTAATAATTGCATTATGCAACTTAATATATAATATATAGATAATAATACATAACAAGGATGTCACAAATCATTAAGAAGCTATGTGATGGTAATACAAAATGGTCAAAATGAAGAAAACAAGGAATCAAACCTTTTTTTTTGTATTGCTTACATAAGATCACTGGTTTTCAAACCTGTCGTTAGGCCTCCCTAACGGGCCACATTTTGAGGACATCTGATCTGGAGCACAGGTGAAATAACCAGCTGAATAGTAAACATGGTTATTTTACCTGCTCTCATCCCAGCAATCTCAAAATATGAACAGAAAATACAGATTTTTACCAAACATTTTCAGCATTGATCACACAGTTCAATTCTGAACAATTCTGTAATCTAGAATTGGTACTATAATAAAGACAATAGGTCATCTAGTTTATATGTATATACAACTGCACAGTGTATTATTAATGTATCATAAGTGTAAGGAAAATAATATTTTTTTCTCTCTCCCTAGAATATTTGGTGGACTTGTACTAGATGTCAAGAGAAAGGCCCCATTTTTCTGGAGTGACTTCAGAGACGCATTTAGTTTGCAGTGCTTAGCTTCTTTTCTGTTTCTCTATTGTGCATGCATGTCTCCTGTAATCACCTTTGGAGGTCTTCTTGGTGAAGCAACTGAAGGTCGTATAGTAGGTGTTGTACCTTACCTTAAGCCTAAAATAACATATGATGCAGTTATTATTGTTATTTTGTTATTTTGATCCATGAATGCTTAGTATTTTTAAACCATTAAAATATATATTTCCTATTACCTAGAGTGCAATAGAATCTCTCTTTGGAGCCTCAATGACAGGCATAGCATTTTCTTTATTTGGTGGACAACCCCTGACCATCCTGGGGAGCACAGGACCAGTGCTTGTGTTTGAAAAGATACTGTTCAAATTTTGCAAGTAAGTTAAATTATTATTTTTTTATCAAAATACAAATATGTACACACAGTATAGTTTGTATTGTGTTTTGTTAGAAACATGGTACATAAATTATGTTCTAATGAATTGTGCATATTTATATAAACATAAAGGGACTGATGATCAAGATTGTTATGAATATTATGCTTTACTATTTCAGTGACGTACCCACTAAGGGCTAGATTATGAGTGGAACGGTACTTTGCGCTCCTGCTCGCACGTTAACTTTACTAGACAGAGGCTTTATGCACGCATCGGGTAAGGGAGCGTATAAGAGGTTGAAAGTAAAACGTTTTCACACAAGCTCTAACCCAATGCACACAAAAACCGAAAGTTCATTAACGTATTCCCTCATAGACTTCAATGAAGCACAAAAAATATAAAAAAGCCTAGCACCCTATCTCGTGTGCAAACATGATAGTGTTTTTTCAAGTGCACTAACCTGACTTGAAATATTAATATTTCACATTTGAATGTTCTTCACATAGAACTATTTATTTATAAATACATAATGTTACCACCATATACAGCAATGTGTAGAAATGTATGTCACAATGTTTTTGATGCGGTCATGCAAAGCACCTAGGCGGGGGCAGTTTAAGTTGGGAATTTCCTTGTTTTCTAAAGTTTCATTAAGAACTTAAACTCTAGGCATTAACATAAGTTTTTAAAAATTAATTTCCTTGTTTTTTTTTCTTTTTTTCTTGAATTCACACACATAAAAAATGCATATTTTTATACTAAAAATAATACACGGAGAGGATAACCAAAAAGATCAAACAGCAATTAGTAATTATTTATACAATGTACAATAAGTCTGACTCTGAGTTGTGCACATATACAAAATGATTGATTAATATACAACACTATACCATGGGGTCGATTTATGAAGCAGCAGATGCTGCTTCTGACCCACTCCGCTTCAGGTTCGTTTGAAGTGGAAGTTAAGAACGAGCGGTCGTAACTTGTCTGCCACCTCTGAGTAGGGATGGGCGAATGTGTTTATATTTAAATTAGAATGTTTGAACGAATGTTATTGTAGAAATTCGATTTACATAATAGATTGTTGATCAGAACCAATGTTCTTAAAAATTCTATTATCGAATGTTATTTACAGTTTTCGAATGTCACATTCGAATTTGAATATTACATTTAAAAAACACAGTATTAGACTAGAAATACTATTTCGAATTTGAATGTCACATTCAAATTTGAATATTACATTTCGAAATTGAATGAATACATAACTAAACATTCTATTATACAAACAAATATTTTCAAATTTTATTTAAAAATTCGAAAATGAAAATTCGAAAATAGAATGTAAGGATATTATATAAACATTCGAAATTCGATTTGAACGAACGAATGTTTTAAAATTCTTTTTTAATTTTGAATTTTTTAAAACATTCGCTCATCCCTACCTCTGAGGCGGTGGACAGCAATCAGCCTGATCAGATATGATCAGGTTGATTGACACCCCCTGCTAGCTGTCGATTGGGCCCAAATGTGCAGGGGGCGGCATTGCACAAGCATTTCACTAGAAATGCTTGTGCAATGATAAATGCCAACAGCATTTTAGTGTAAAATATCTCAAAAAACACTAATCAGACCAATTTTTAACCTAGGGTAACAGGAGATTCTCACAACAAAATCTATTCAAATACCAACTTTCAGGCAAATCCATGCAGCCAATTCTTAGATAAACACGTCCGTATCACCAATGTTAAGTCTATGGCATTTTCAACTCATACCCCTTTCAATATCAAATATCTCAAAAACTACTGAACGTAATCACTTCAAATTTTCCAGTTTTGTAGGGATTACAGATCTAACTAGCAAATGTCAACAAAATATGTAATTCCACTTCAAAGGTATGAGCATGAGAAATTTATAATGGAAAGCAGTTCTGAATTTAAACTATGGGACATGACCGTGTCCACATAATACACACACACGTACATATTTAGACGTGTATATATGTATCCTTATGATAAAGCCCTTTGCAGGCTTTTTTTCCCTAACAGCTGAGACCTCATATCTTTGAGCCCTTGTAACTTTTTAATGCAATATTGTTTTTTATATATTTGTTATTAGATAGTGTTTTTATGAACCAGAACCAGAGCTATCCCGACGCACTTAAGTGAATGTGTTTACTTTCAATTCGTAATACGCTTTTCTCGCATGCCACAGTTAGCGGGCCACTCATAATCTAGCCCAAAGTGTATTATGTTTTAAAACACACAAAAAAATATAACGGAACCTCTATATAATTGTATTAATGTAATTATATATATATATAAACTAGTGGTTGTCAACTTTGCAGATGCAGTGTCTGTAGTTTAATAACACTCTGTATTATATATTTAGCAAAGGATAATGTATATAAAACCTGAATCCTTTAAGTTCTGAAATGCCAATAAATTAAACCAATACCAGATCAATAAAAAAAAACATACACAGAGATTACGAGTTTTGCAGTAACAGGGGTGCGTTGCTAACAAGCATTTTTTTTTCCACCGCTCACTTAAGACAACGCTGGTATTACAGGTTCTTTTTAAACCCGGCGTTAGCCGCAAAAAGGTGAGCGTAGAGCAAAATTTAGCTCCACATCTCACCTCAATACCAGCGTTGCTTATGGTAGCGGTGAGCTGGCAAAACGTGCTTGTGCACAATTTCCCCATAGGAATCAATGGGGCAGAATTGGCTGGAAAAAAACTAACACCTGCAAAAAAGCAGCGTTCAGCTCCTAACGCAGCCCCATTGATTCCTATGGGAAAATAAAAGTTATGTCTACACCTAACACCCTAACATGAACCCCGAGTCTAAACAACCCTAATCTTACACTTATTAACCCCTAATCTGCCGGCCCCGACATCGCTGACACCTGCATAATATTATTAACCCCTAATTTGTCGCTCCGGACACCGCCGCCACCTACATTATCCCTATGAACCCCTAATCTGCTGCCCCCAACATCGCCTACGCCTACTTTTTATTTATTAACCCCTACTCTGCCGCCCCCAATGTCGCCGCCACCTAACTACAATTTTTAACCCCTAATCTGCCGCCGCCAACGTCGCCACCACTATAATAAAGTTATTAACCCCTAAATCTAAGTCTAACCCTAACCCTTACACCCCCTAATTTAAATAAATTATTCCTATTTAAAACTAAATATTTACCTATAAAATAAACCCTAAGCTAGCTACAATATAACTAATAGTTACATTTGTAGCTATCTTAGGATTTATTTTTATTTTACAGGCAACTTTGTATTTATTTTAACTAGGTAGAATAGTTATTAAATAGTTATTAACTATTTAATAGCTACCTAGTTAAAATAAGTACAAATTTACCTGTAAAATAAATCCTAACCTAAGTTACAATTACACCTAACACTACACTATCATTAAATAAATTAACTAAATTACCTACAATTAATTACAATTAAATTAAATAAACTAAAGTACGGAAAAAAAACCACTAAATTACATAAAACATAAAATAATTACAATAATTTTAAACTAATTACACCTAATCTATTCCCCCTAATAAAATCATAAAAGCCCCCCAAAATAATAAAAATCCCTACCCTATACTAAATTACAAATAGCCCTTGAAAGGGCCTTTTGCGGGGCATTGCCCCAAAGTAATCAGCTCTTTTACCTGTAAAAAAAATACAATACCCCCCAACATTAAAACCCACCACCCACACTGTCACCCAACCCTACTCTAAAACCCACCCAATCCCCCCTTAATACAACCTAACACTACCCCCTTGATGATCACCCTACCTTGAGCCGTCTTCACCCAGCCGGGCACAAGTGGTCCTCCAGAGGGGCAGAAGTCTTCATCAGATCCGGGCAGAAGAGGACCTCCAGAGGGGCAGAAGTCTTCATCCAGGCGGCATCTTCTATCTTCATCCATCCGGAGAGGAGCGGGTCCATCTTGAAGCCAGCCGGTGCGGAGCATCCATCCAGACCGACGACTACATAACGAATGACGGTTCCTTAAATGATGTCATCCAAGATGGCGTCCCTTGAATTCCAATTGGCTGATAGGATTCTATCAGCCAATCGGAATTAAGGTAGGAAAAATCCTATTTGCTGATGCAATCAGTCAATAGGATTGAAGTTCAATCCTATTGGCTGATCCAATCAGCCAATAGGAATGAGCTTGCATTCTATTGGCTGTTCCAATCAGCCAATAGAATGCGAGCTCAATCCTATTAAGGGGGGATTGGGTGGGTTTTAGAGTAGGGTTGGGTGTGTGGGCGGTGGGTTTTAATGTTGGGGGGGTATTGTATTTTTTTACAGGTAAAAGAGCTGATTACTTTGGGGCAATGCCCCGCAAAGGGCCCTTTTAAGGGCTACTTTAATTTAGTTTAGGGTAGGGATTTTTTATTATTTTTTGGGGGGGGGTTTATTTTATTCGGGGGATTAGATTAGGTGTAATTAGTTTTAAAAATAAAATAATTACAAGAATTTTAATGTAATTTAGTGGGTTTTTTTTCGTACTTTAGTTTATTTAATTGTAATTAATTGTAGGTAATTTAGTTAATTTATTTAATGATAGTGTAGTGTTAGGTGTAATTGTAACTTAGGTTAGGATTTATTTTACAGGTACTTTTGTCTTTATTTTAACTAGGTAGCTATTAAATAGTTAATAACTATTTAATAACTATTCTACCTAGTTAAAATAAATACAAAGTTGCCTGTAAAATAAAAATAAATCCTAAAATAGCTACAAATGTAACTATTAGTTATATTGTAGCTAGCTTAGGGTTTATTTTATAGGTAAGTATTTCATTTTAAATAGGAATAATTTAGTTAATGATAGTAATTTTATTTCGTTTTATTTAAATTATATTTAAATTAGGGGGTGTTAGATTTAGGGTTAGACTTAGGTTTAGGGGTTAATAAATTTACACTGTGTGCAGAATTATTAGGCAAATGAGTATTTTGACCACATCATCCTCTTTATGCATGTTGTCTTACTCCAAGCTGTATAGGCTTGAAAGCCTACTACCAATTAAGCATATTAGGTGATGTGCATCTCTGTCATGAGAAGGGGTGTGGTCTAATGACATCAACACCCTATATCAGGTGTGCATAATTATTAGGCAACTTCCTTTCCTTTGGCAACATGGGTCAAAAGAAGGACTTGACAGGCTCAGAAAAGTAAAAAATAGTGAGATATCTTGCAGAGGGAATTGCAAAGCTTCTGAAGCGTGATCATCGAACAATCAAGCGTTTCATTCAAAATAGTCAACAGGGTCGCAAGAAGCGTGTGGAAAAACCAAGGTGCAAAATAACTGCCCATGAACTGAGAAAAGTCAAGCGTGCAGCTGCCAAGATGCCACTTGCCACCAGTTTGGCCATATTTCAGAGCTGCAACATCACTGGAGTGCCCAAAAGCACAAGGTGTGCAATACTCAGAGACATGGCCAAGGTAAGAAAGGATGAAAGACGACCACCACTGAACAAGACACACAAGCTGAAACGTCAAGACTGGGCCAAGAAATATCTCAAGACTGATTTTTCTAAGGTTTTATGGACTGATGAAATGAGAGTGAGTCTTGATGGGCCAGATGGATGGGCCCGTGGCTGGATTGGTAAAGGGCAGAGAGCTCCAGTGCGACTCAGACGCCAGCAAGGTGGAGGTGGAGTACTGGTTTGGGCTGGTATCATCAAAGATGAGCTTGTGGGGCCTTTTCGGGTTGAGGATGGAGTCAAGCTCAACTCCCAGTCCTACTGCCAGTTTATGGAAGACACCTTCTTCAAGCAGTGGTACAGGAAGAAGTCTGCATCCTTCAAGAAAAACATGATTTTCATGCAGGACAATGCTCCATCACACGCGTCCAAGTACTCCACAGCGTGGCTGGCAAGAAAGGGTATAAAAGAAGAAAATCTAATGACATGGCCTCCTTGTTCACCTGATCTGAACCCCATTGAGAACCTGTGGTCCATCATCAAATGTGAGATTTACAAGGAGGGAAAACAGTACACCTCTCTGAACAGTGTCTGGGAGGCTGTGGTTGCTGCTGCACGCAATGTTGATGGTGAACAGATCAAAACACTGACAGAATCCATGGATGGCAGGCTTTTGAGTGTCCTTGCAAAGAAAGGTGGCTATATTGGTCACTGATTTGTTTTTGTTTTGTTTTTGAATGTCAGAAATGTATATTTGTGAATGTTGAGATGTTATATTGGTTTCACTGGTAAAAATAAATAATTGAAATGGGTATATATTTGTTTTTTGTTAAGTTGCCTAATAATTATGCACAGTAATAGTCACCTGCACACATAGATATCCCCCTAAAATAGCTATAACTAAAAACAAACTAAAAACTACTTCCAAAACTATTCAGCTTTGATATTAATGAGTTTTTTGGGTTCATTGAGAACATGGTTGTTGTTCAATAATAAAATTAATCCTCAAAAATACAACTTGCCTAATAATTCTGCACTCCCTGTAATATAGTAGCGGTGATGTTGGGGGCGGCAGATTAGGGGTTAATAAATGTAGGTAGGTGTCGGCGATGTTAGGGATGGCAGATTAGGGGTTAATAAAATTTAACTAGTGTTTGCGAGTGCTGTGGTTTAGGGGTTAATATATTTATTAAAGTGGCGGCGATGTCCGGTCGGCAGATTAGGGGTAAAAAACTTAATTTAAGTGTTTCCGATGTGGGGGGGGGGGTGCCTCGGTTTAGGGGTTAATAGGTAGTTTATGGGTGTTAGTGTACTTTTTAGCACTTTAGTTCAGAGTTTTATGTTACGGCGTTAGCCCATAACTACTGACTTTTAAATGCGGTAGGAGTCTTGATACTGGCGTTATGCAAGTTCCATTGAAAAGATAGGATACGCAATTGACGTAAGGGGATTTGCGGTAAGACTAGTAATAACAGCGGGCGTTAAAAAGCAGCGTTGGGACCTCTCAACGCTGCTTTTTAAGGCTAACGCAAGACTCGTAATCCAGCCGATAGTTTATTAAAATAATTATTGGAAATAATAAGCAATATTTGAAACAATATTAAAACAAATAAGCATGGGGGGTGTGGCTTAGAAGCGGCCATGAATGGTTGTAATTTATGAACCTCCCAGAGAATTTTTGATAATCTTCCGGTTATCCTGAACAACGTATTTTATCTCACAATTATAAGATTAATCTAACTTATAAGTTCTTGTTACAAATAATATTGAGATTGATCTTTCTATGTATTTTGGGACCCGATATAGCCTGTTGTGAGCTCAGGCAGCGGCCTACACATGCGTTCTCAACACACCCCTGGTCACCTGGGTCGAGCAGCTCTGGATCTGTTGATATTCATACAGACTTGCTATTGTAACTAGAAATAGATTGTTACAGTTCAAGCTCTACATTTACACCATCACACACAACATCCTTCATATATGGGCCATGGGGGACTTGTATTGCACCCTTCAAACTCTACTAGTGGACCTTGAGCGGAAGTTCTGTGATAACATGAGCAACTTGATCACATCTCTACAGACAGGGGACAAACCAGTAGATTAAACTTCACTGAGACCCAAGAATACAGATGTTCCTATATCCTCAAATGACCAGAAACAGCCAGAGTTCTCGCAATCACTTACCTTATTGGGGTTGGAGCGGCCCTTAGAATCGGACCTGGAAACTGCATGAATTCGGGGGATATCGTAGACCGGTCTTGCTGTGACTTTTGCACCACAGAATAATGCACAGGTACCTACACTGCACCTCGTAAACGACAGTGATCTCCCTTGTCTGACTCACGCTCCCAGGGATGCGGCCGGTTCACGGGAGCTGAGTATCAATCTGCTACGAGATCAGTTGGAAGTCTCTGAAGAGAATACTGCCATGTCTTCGAGTGATATACCCCCATCCCGCAGAACCCTATTTGATACATCAGCGCTTCAGCCCATTTGGAGGAAGCCAGAGGACAATCTAGTCTTAGGGCTATGTGGAGGCTCACAACAGTGGGATCTGGGAAATGAATATGCCAGCCCAACGCTACCTTCCAACTACATCCATGAGGAGACATTCTTTCCGCTAACATGCAACTGACCCAAAACCCTTAATGCTCTGTAGCAGAGATATGAAAACCCTACTAGAAGGAGAATAGGTTGATCACCATATATCAAGAATGACTTGCTCTCAGACTTACCCATGTAACTGGAGAGCAAAACAACTTACCCTACCTCCACTCTAAGTCTGGCTCGATCCAAAAGGATCATCATGAAGGCTGCACACCTGATAATTTAATGTCAGTGTTAAGATTTCTGTTTTATGTGTTCACTTTATTTTTTATTCTTCTTGGCAAGTTTGATGTTACCACTTCTTTATCAGTAGCAAGCCCTAGCTTCATATACCTGTCTTATACATCCACCCATTATCTCACTTTCTTACACACCTGAGCTTCACTGTTATCTAATGCGACGTGGGAAATTTAAGCTCTTTCCAAATCATAACACTCCACATAGTTTATGAGAATTAGCAGTAATCAGCTGAGAGCTTTGGATATCCATTATATCAAGTTTCTAGCTCTCCCATCTATTATCTCCTATTTTCCAGTAATCACCAGATATAGAGTTCCAGTAATCCGTGCAATTATTAATTATATTAACCTCCTATGACCCACTCTACTTCTCCCCTAACTGGTGGTGTATAATGTACAACACATAGCATATTGGCTAAACAGTTCCTACTTAACTGTACTTACCTGACTTCATCCATTCCCTTATGCTACATGTCTTATTAGCTTTAATTTGCATACAAATATATGTCACTCAGTTGCTCAAACTTCTGCAATACTATTTAAAGTGGGCTACTTTTAGAGCACACAGCTAGTAATTTATTTCATAGTATACTAATACTATTACAAACCTTAACCTACGTCATATTAGATTCCTATAGTGGCCCTTCCTACTTATCTCACAAACACTGTTATAATCCATATACAAAGGCCCAAGAGTGGCCAGCTGCATGGCAAATATAAGATATAACCATAAGAAAACTGAGTCTCTCGATATATATTTTATTGATCTGAACATATGCATAAGGGTTGTTAAGTATTGTTATTTTACTATAGCTTGTTAAACCTATTTACTAGCATTCCCATACTACATCTTGCAAATCATATGAGGATCCCTAAGTGCTAGTACTCTGTATTTTGTCACCTACTGCAGCAAATGTTTATTCTAATAATTTTCCTAGTGCTAGTGTTCCTTCATTAGTCTTAGCGAAAAGGCTTGGGGCCAAGAGTGGCCCTAGATTTTGGGGAGGATTCCTTATTGAAAAATAGAGGTTTCATTACAACTCTCTATCGCCAAATTTACAAGTTGTGCACTGAACCAGGTGCGTAAATAACGCAAAAAAATTAGATGTATCACACTCCCCATAGCACTGCCATTACAAGTTACACAACAACCTTCTTTTATTGCGCGGTATTGTGCGATAAGCTCCATACCGCACAAAACCCAAGGTTTGACTTGACGTACTCGTGCACGTTTTCCCCCATAGATATCAACTGAGAGAAAGTGTTAGAAAAAAATAACACCTGCGATCGCGGACTGGCGATCGCCGTAACGCAATCCCCATTGATGTCTATGGGGAAAAGAAAGTTATGTAAACACCTAACACCCTAACATAAACCCCTAGTCTAATTACCCCTAATCCACTGTTCCCCGACATCACCGACACTAAATAAAGTGATTAACCCCTAAACCTATTAACACCTAAACCGACGGCCCCCCACATCGCTACTACTATAATAAAACTATTAACCCCATAAACCGCCGCCCCTGCATCACTAACACTTAAATAAAGTAATTAACCCCATAACCGCCACCCCCCCCCACATCACTACTACTATAATAAACCTATTAACCCCTAAACCGCCGCCCCCCCACCGCTACTAATAAAATAAACGTATTAACCCCTAAACTGCTGCCCCCCACAGCGCTACTAATAAAATAAACCTATTGACCCCTAAACCGCCATCCCCCCACAACACAATAAACCTAATTAAACTATTAACCCCTAAACCGCCATCCCCCACAATGCAAATAACTAATTTAATCACTAAGCCCCCTAACCTAACACCCTCTAAATTAACCGCAATTACATAAAATAAAAAATACTAAGTTAAAATTAAAATAAAAAATCCTAACATTACTTTAAACAAAAAATCTAAGTGTTAAATTAAAATAAATAAATCTAAAATTACAGAAAAAATAAACCAAATTATCAAAAATATTTTTTTTTATCCTAATCTAATACCTCTATAAAAATAAAAAAAGCCCCCTCCCCCAAATAAAAACACCCCCTAATCTAACACTAAGGTACCAATAGCCCTCAAAAATACAAATTAACCCCTAACAGTAAACCCCCCAACCCACCTAACCCCCCAAAATAAAAATAACTAACACTACAAAAACCTAAGCTACCCATTGCCTTTAATGGGGGATTTGTATGGGCATTACCCTTAAAAGGGCAATCAGCTCTTTTGCAGCCTGTTAAAATAAAAAAAAATCCCTTATCTAAAAAAAAAAAAAAAAACACCCCAAAGAATAAAAAAAAAAAAACTAATTTAATCTTAGGTTTTTTGTTTTAACCCCTTAAGGACTGGGCACTTCAGACAAAAACTTCCTGAAAAGACCAGAGCATTTTTTAGCATTTTTGCCATCACTACATTTAAACAGAAATAGAGCCTTTATATATATATATATATATTTTTATATATTTGTTTTTAGTAGACAACACAAAGTATTGATTGAGGCCCATTTTTGTATATTTCATGCCACCATTTCACCGCCAAATTCTATCAAATAAAAAAAATTGTTAACTTTTTCAACAGCTTGTGCAATCATGGCACACATGGTTGTAAATGCTTCTCTGGGATCCCCTTTGTTCAGAAATAGCAGACATATATCGCTTTGGCATTGCTTTTAGGTAATTAGAAGGCAGCTAAATGCCGCTAAGCACCACAATTGTATTATGCCCAGCAGTGAATGAGTTAATTAGGTAGCTTGTAGGGTTCATTTTAGCTTTAGTGTAGAGATCAGCCTCCCACCTGACACATTCCACCCCCTGATCCCTCCCTGATCCCTCTTAAACAACTCTCTTCCCTCCTCACCCCCCAAAGGTACCCCCATCTTAAGTACTTTTTTTTTTTTACATTTTTTTTAAAATTATATATTTTCTGCATGGTAGTATCCCCCCTTACATCCCAACTTCCCTGATCCCCCCTTCTAAACAGCTCTCTCTATATGCGGCCATCTTAGATACTGGCTGACTGCCAGTACCCAGTTTGCTGCAAAATCTGCAATAAAAAAAAATAAAAAAAAAAATAAAAAAAATATATATATATATATATATATATATATATATATTACCCATTTTCTGTAGTGTAGCTGCCCCCCCCTAAATACCCAAACCCACCTCCCCCTCCCAGATCCCACATATGATCCCCATCATTGCCCCTTTTTTTCCCTGTAGCATGGCGTAGCTGTCCCACCCACTTCCGCCTCCTCCAGCAATGGGCTACTCACCCGCCGTCCTCCTTACGCTCCCACCAACCAACGATCAGTCCCTCCGATGCAGAGAGGGCCCTCTCTGCTTCGGTAACTCTGCAACTCTATTTCTGCAGTGGCAGATTGCGGCAGAGAGAAGCCCAGGACTGCAGCGACATACCCTGACCAGCAGCGTACAGGGTACGGCGCTGGTCGTTAAGTGGTTAAGTAATGTTAGGATTTTTTATTTTAATTTTAATGTATTTTTTTATTTTATGTAATTGGGGTTAATTTAGGGGGTGTTAGGTTAGGGGGCTTAGTGATTAAATTAGTTATTTAGTTTATTGCGTTGTGGGGGATGGTGGTTTAGGGGTTAATAGGTTTAATTTATTAGTAGCGATGTGGGAGCCGGCGGATTAGGGGTTAATAGGTTTATTTCATTAGTAGCGATGTGGGGGCCGGCGGTTTAGGGGTTAATAGGTTTATTATAGTAGTAGCGATGTGGGGGCTGGCGGTTTAGGGGTTAATAGGTTTATTATATTAGTTGCGATGTGGGGGGGTGGCGGTTTAGGGGTAAATAGGTTTATTATAGTAGTAGCGATGTGGGGGGCCGGCAGTTTAGGGGTTAATATAGGTTTATTTAGTGTTGGCTATATGGGGTGTCGGCGGACTAGAGGTTAATAGGTTTAATATAGTATTAGCAATGTGGGTGGCAGATTAGGGGTTAATAGTTTTTATATAGTATTTGCAATGCTGGGGATGGCGGTTTAGGGGTTAATAGGTCGTTTATGGATGTTAGTGTACTTTGTAACATTTTAGTTATGAGTTTTGTGAAACATATTTGTTTTGCAAAATCCATAACTACTGATCTCAGATATCGGAATGGATCGTGGCGGTATAAGCTATAACGCTAACGTCATAGCCGGACCGCACAATCTGTAATACAGGCGCAATGAAAATCCTGCACTCAAAAGTCATTTTTTGAGTGCGGAATGGAGAGTTGCGTAAAGGTAAAACGCTAACGGTATAGCCGTACCGCCGCGACTATTAATACGGGAGACCTCAATTAAAAAATTATGAACACAAAAAAAACAAAAAGAAAAAAAAACTAAACAAATAAGCATACATCATTACAATGATTTAATGATTATAGAGTTAAAGCTAATGTCAACAGTCCCTAAATTATTTTATTTGCAGTAGCTTGTGTTTTTAATAGAGGAACAGAAACATTTGTTATTTAAATTCTCAGCATAGCTGGTAAATATCAGATAAATAGATAGGACCAGGATAACAGGAATTACCTACTAAAATTATTTGTAAATATAAAAACTAGATCAGAATTGATAAACTTACCTAATTAAATAAGAAAGCTTTGAATATAAATGTAAACTTATATTAACAAAACTGTTTCATGTGGGCTAATTTCATATATTGTGGGATCCCTCAGTTTGTTTCAGTGTAAATAGACCCTGTTAAGTTACTCCTGGTTCCTCTCTCGCTATTTCCCTGACTTGTCTGTTTGGCCAGCTTTATCCTCCCATCTCCGCTGGACAGGGTGTAGTCACTGTGCATGCTCTGTATGACCCCTCTTGTGTCACCCGCTTGTGCCTCTTTTTCCCCCTTCTGTGGGTGAGTGTGTATTTTCTTGAAAACTTAATTCCACCACCGCTGATGAGAAAAGGTTCGCACCAATTACAGAATAATTTAGCAGTCAGAATATTTTCCCACAGAGAATGACACTCGTCACTAAGCTTTAATAATAAAAAGGTTGAACCCCACTAATGTATACACAGTAGATTAAGAGACTTACTGGGGCCATATATGAATAACATGGGGATATTTGTGGATATTTATAACAATAATATAATGATAGGAATCATGTAGCTATGTTAGGCACCTTGAATATCATAAAACCTAAATATGAATTATTTTGTTAAAGTACAAAAACTTCACTGTAAGCAAAAATATATTGACAAGCAACACTAACAAAGAAAGAGCAACACCAGAACAACGGGGCTATGGCCTTATCCTGAAAGGTAGAATGCTCAGAAGTAATTTAGAGAAGCGTTTTTTTACAGATGGGGTGGTTGATTCATGGGATAAATTTCTATTAAAGGTGGTAAAGAAAATCACTCTGGAAGACTTCAAGAATGCCTGGGATAAGCTTACACTTTATAGAAAATATATGCAGACTTGATGGAACTTTTTTTCTTATCTAGTGTCAAAATCTATGTTTCTATGTTTATGTTGAAATGATTTTTATTAAGTTTTACATAGTACAAACGAAGACAAAAAGACAAGAAAGAAAACAATAATTGTTAGAACAATCTGATATACAACATCAGTTTCTAAATGTGCCCATTGACAATGAAATAATCTTTAGACCTGTTAATACGTTTGTAAACTATATATTTTACTTTCTAAGATTCTGGGTATACAACGGTTAATATTTCAAAAATAAAAATATAAGAAACTGGTAGACCTGAGAGCAATGGGTAAAATGATAGCTTATCTATTGGGCACAGATCGTCGCCTGTCTTCAAAAGGGAAACAAGAAAAATACTAAGGAAAATAAAGAGAAGGGGAAAGAAAAAGGAAGAAGGTTAAATATGAGAAAAGAAAAAGGTGATATATAGAAAAGAAAGAAAAGAGAAAATTAAGAACTGTATCAGATGCTTTTTTAAATATCTTCTCCACACTGGGGACCCCCATCGAACCGCCAGGACCTGTGTATCTAATCATATACATAGGACTATCTTTTTGGTTTTATCATATATGACCTAAAAGTAGCGTGTGTCATTTCTCAGTTTTGTGCTTTATACATTATCCAATGGAACCATGTTTGTTGGAATGTCTGCTGGGTATCTTGTATGGAAGCTGCCTGTTCGTACATATTAAAGAAGTGTGTGATTTTTGCAATGATTTCATCACATGTTGGTGGGCCTATTTTCCAATGACGTGCAATGCATATCCTGGTGGCCGTGCATGTAATTTTAATAAACTGGTTTATATACTTGTTAAGTCTCTTGTTTTGTTCATGTAGTAGAGCCTGTGAGAGTGTCAAAGTTATTGGTTCATCTAAAATTGTGCTAAGAAGTTTAGACAGATCCTCCCAAGTCTCTCTCAATAGAGGACAGACCCACCACATATGTTTATAGGTCCCAACTATCCCACAACCCTTATAGCAAAGACTAGAACGCTCAGATGTCGTATGTGAAGTAATTGTCGGGGTCAAGTACCACCTCGATATTGTTTTATAGTAATTTTCTATCATATCAGCACTTAGTAGGCCCCTACAAGCATTTTGTATTAGTTGATTCCACTCCTCCTCATCCATATGTGTGTCTAGATCCTGTCTCCATTTGTGTCTTAGTGAGATATTTGGTGTCTGTGCCTTCTGTATGATCAAATATAACCGTGAGATTGCTTTTTTTGCCTCAATTTACATAGGAGCTCCAACTCTGTCGGGGCTTTCTCTATTGAGTTTGTTATAAATGCGCGAACCGTGGATGTGAGTTGCAGATATTGGTACCAGTGTAGTGTGTGGGGATAGATTATTTCCTTCAATGCATTGTAAGACATTACTTTTCCTACTCTCTAAAATATCCGCTATCCTATAAAGGCCCTTATTTTCCCATTTAGTTAGCATGGAGAATGGTAAGGTTGATATAACACACTTCAATGGTGTATAAATGGAATTAGGAGATAAAAGAGAGAGACCTCTCGTTAATTTATGCCAATGTATAATCATATGAGATGTAATCGGACAGATTTTATTTTGTTTAGAAAGAGGGCCCCAAATCATTCCCTCCGGTGAGGTGGATCCATTAATATCCATCTCCAGTTTGACCCATCTAACCCCCTCCTCTGTCCCTATCAACAGCAGCGTCTGAGCCAATCTAGCAGCTTGATAATAATTCTTTGTTAGGTATTCCCAAACCCCCCGCCTGCCTATGTCTGGTGAGTATACTACCCGCTACCCTAGCTTTTCGGTTGTCTCTCAAAAATTTATGGATCCCAGTCTGGAGCTCCGCTAGGTCTTTAGAGAGTATTTTGATTGGTAAAGCTTGGAACAGGTAAAGGATTCTGGGTAGGATCATCATTTTAATTGCTGAAATACGTCCGTACCACGAAAAGTGATACAGACTCCACTTCAGAAGGTCTTGTTTGATACTTTTGAACATTGGGATATAGTTGGCCTTATATAATTCCGATGAATGTTTTGTTATTTTGACCCCCAGATATGTAATCTATTTTTTGACCCATTTAAAATCATAATTCAATTCTAAAAGTTTCTGTGTGTGGCTTGGTAATTTAATGGCCATGGCTTCACACTTGTCACTGTTGAGTTTATAACCAGATATAGAAGAGAACTGCGAAAGGATCAGTTATAAATTTGGCAGGGATTTCATGGGTTTCGTTAAGGAGAGTAACACATCATCCGCAAATAGCGCTATCTTGTACTGGGGATTGTCTAATTCGCCTAGCCAGCGGCTCTATACATAAAGCGAACAGTAGTGGCGAGAGTTGGCACCCCTGCCTATTCCGAATGGGGAAACCCCTAGACTGATGGAGCATTGCCCTCACCCAAGCTGTTGGAGTGGAATAGATCTTCTGAAGAGCTATCATAAATTGATCCTTAAACCCCATTTCCCGCAACACTGCCCACATATATCCCCAATCCACTCTGTCGAACGCCTTCTCCGCGTCTAATGATAGCAGCAGAGAAGGCGCTCCCGTAGCATCTATATAATCTATCAAAGAAACCATCCGCCTAATGTTGTCAGGCGCCTCCCTATTTTTTACAAAACCAACTTGGTCCGGATGAACCAACCCAGGTAGAATATGTTTTAATCTAGAAGCCAGGATCTTAGTGAATATCTTAATATCTTGATTTATTAACGAAATTAGGCGGTAGTTTTTACATAAAGTCTTATCCTTTCCTGGTTTGGGGATCACTACTATTTTTGCGTGGAGAAGCTCTGTGGGTATATCATTCCCTTGTAGTATATCATTACAAAATTTCGCTAAATGGGGGGCTAAGGTTGTTTTAAATAATTTATAGTATTCCCCTGGGAGTCCATCTGGACCTGCTGCCTTCCCCCTTTTTAAATCCTTAATAACTATCAGGACTTCTGTATGTTTCTATGTTTAGAGGCCGATTTGTGACACTTTTTAATACTATATTACATTTGGGAGCTAATGTTGATTAAAACTGCTCATTGAAATCAGATTTTGTTAAAGGGACAGTCTACTCCATAATTTGTATTGTTTAAAAAGATAGATAATCCCTGTATTAGCCACTCCCAGTTTTGCACAGCCAACATGGTTATATTAATATACTTTTTACCTCTGTGATTCCCTTGTATCTAAGCCTCTGTTGACTGCCCCCCCCCCCCTTATTTCAGTTCTTTTGAAAGACTTGCATTGTAGCCAATCAGTGCTTACTCATAAATAACTCCACAGGAGTGACCACAATGTTATCGATATGGCACACATGAACTAGTGCTGTATAGCTTTGAAAAACGGTCAACATAAGATAAGAGTCAGCCTTTAAGGTCTTATAAATTAGCATATAAGCCTACCTAGGTTTAGCTTTCAACAAAGAATACCAACAAAAAGCAAAGCAAATTTGATGATAAAAGTAAATTGGAAAGTTGTTTAAAATTGCATACCCTATCTGAATCATGAATTTTGAAATATCTGTATGTTATAGACATTTAATAATGCACCGTATGCACAGATACTAATATAAACATCCAGTAAAAAAAACTTTTAAAAACTTACTTAGAAGGTTCCAGTTTAGCACTGTTGTTAAAGCTGGGGTGGGACACCCACTGAAATTGGCTCGGAAAGCAGGAACAGGCAGACCCCCCCCCAACCATATAAAAAGACCCATTACACAACCAGGAGTCTGTAGACATCAGTATACATCTAAAACGTTTGGGCTTGGTTAGGAGTCTGAAAATCAGCACACTGTTATTTAAAAGTAATCAAAACTATACATTTTTACAAAAACACTTCCGGGTGAGCTTTATAAATGGATCATCTACAAAATATTTATGCAAAGAAAAATCTAGTGTACAATTACCCTTTAATTTTGTCTAAACTGTCCCTTAAAATAAATAGTAAAACTCTTTTCAAAGTTTTACTTTCCACTATCTTATTTGTTCTTACTCCCATTGTCCATTTACCATTCATTTTCTTGTTGTATTATTATTAAAGGCACAGTCTAGTATAAATTAAACTTTCATTATTCAGATTGGACTTTTAATTTTTTTTTTTTAAATCATCTTTATTGAACTCCAACAGGTTTATACATTTTCAATGATTTCCAAAACAAAGAATAAACAGTCAAAAAACATCAACAAACAAAACGCAAAATATTATGAATTAAATTCCATTCTGTCATTCCTTAATGGTTATAATTTCTCTGTTGGAGTATATTTTATCCCCATTTTTTTTCCCCTTTCCCTCCCCTCCCCCCAAACAGAATCAACAACATCATAAACAATGACCAGGAACGGGGCCAAGAACAATCTTTCCCTCTCCCCCCTCCCCCTTCTCCTCTAAGCATATATTGTTAGCTCAGGGAATTTACATTATGACTCATATCTTGTTAGTGAGATCCTAGGCTATCTCAAGTCACGATAATATCAACGTGTTCAAGGTTAATCTTGCGAGAGAACAGAAAAAGAGGAGAAAAAAAAAAATAAATAATAAAAAATTTTGTAAAGAGGA
Source organism: Bombina bombina (assembly GCF_027579735.1). Classification (NCBI taxonomy): domain Eukaryota; kingdom Metazoa; phylum Chordata; class Amphibia; order Anura; family Bombinatoridae; genus Bombina; species Bombina bombina. The sequence goes on from NC_069499.1 coordinate 424,500,412, forward strand.
AGGAAGATCCTCTAACACCATACCAAGGGAAGAGAGAGAGAAATTAGGATAAACCTCACTTTACCATATTCCCAGTAATACCATTTCTGAATTCTGGAAGGGAAATATTATTTGGTCAATCTCTGGCGCTGTAAGTGATTTGATAAATGGTGCCCACTTTTTAAGGAAGGATTGGATATCAAGTTCCTTATCAATGTTGGTTTCTCGCTGCTCTAAGATACATTGCTTTTTAAGAAAGTTTTTAATCTCTGGAACTGTTGGTAAATTTCTTGACTTCTATTTCTTAAAAATTAAATACCTGACTGCTAAAATAATCGAGGTAATTAACCTTCCATTGGGCATATGTTCTTCTTGGTTATTTAAACAGAATATAATCTGGATCAATGATAGACCCAGAGGGGAGATTCCAAGTGACGTTTTTACCCAGAATTCAACTTTAAACCAACACTGTCTAATCAATGGGCAGTCCCAGATCATGTGTCTCAAATCTGCAGCCTCCTTAGAGCATTTGGGACATTTATCAAAATTTAAATACTTAAACTTAAATGCTTTCTCAGGGGTATAATAATATCTGTGAATGAGTTTCAGATGAGCCTCTCTCCAGGTAGCTGAGATTGTAGCTTGAGATATTCTACAGATAGATATTTTTATGAATTGGCTGTCAATATGGTCCTGTACCAGGACTAGATTCCAGTCCTGGGTTAGTTTTTCAAGAAGATGCTTCCCTTTGCCTTCCCCTAGTAGATGGTAACATGGAGTGATTGACATCAACCCATTCCTTACCAGGGTCAGCCAGCCCTCCAAACTTCTTAGGTCCCAGCGCCAGTTAACTGCCCTCATGATATCTGTGATATAGTGCCTTGCCTGTAAATATGCAAAAAAATCTTTGTTGGAGAGGTTAAAGTTATTTTTAAGTTCATCAAATGTTTTAATACATTTTCTCTCTTAATCCACAAGTTGTATAAGTTTATCTAAACCTAAAGTGTGCCAGTGTTTAAACACAGCTGAGTCAAGGCCTGCCTGAAATTTAGGGTTGCCTATTAGAGGTAAATATTGAGATATCTGACAATTTAAATCCATAAACTTCCCTATTCTCCTCCAGGCCCTCAGGGGGTTTGAGAGCATTTTAAGTGCTCTAATGTTAGCTGGCCACTCTTTCGGTTCACAGTGTAAAAGAGCTATGGGTACATATGGATAACAGATTTTTCTTCAAGTTTATTGTTCAAGACATAATCTTTAGAGAAGATCCAGTCAGCTACAAATCGCGCTAGAAAAGCCAAATTATACAACCTGATATCTGGCAATGCAAAGCCTCCATAGGTTTTAGAAGATGACAATTTATTCAGTGAGATTCTCTGTCTGGCTTTTTGCCAGATAAACCTTCTGAGCAGGCTATTTATTATTCGTATATCCCTTTCTAGAAGCATTATCGCTGTGTTCTGTAGAACGTATAGCAACTTAGGAAAGAGGACCATCTTAAAAAGTGCTATCCGTCCAGAAATAGAGAGTGGTAAACCCACCCAATTTCTGAGCTTTTCTCTAAATGTTAATATGATTGGTAAAATATTAAGCTTGTATAGATCTTTTGGATCACTAGGAATGTTAATACCCAGATATTTGAATGAATCTTTAACTAGATGAAAGGGGATATTGCTAGGGGAGGAGTTGTTTTTCCTAAGCCAGAGTAATTCTGACTTTGTAGTATTTACTTTGTAGCCCGAAAAGGAGCCAAATTGGTCAATAATTTGTAGTAGTTTAGGAAGATTAATTTTACTGTTTGATAAATATATAAGAATATCATCTGCATACAAAGCTAACTTTATTTCGTAATTCTCAATTTTAATGCCTTCTAGTTGTTGCCTAATCGCGATTGCCAGAGGTTCAATGCAGAGATTGAAGAGGAGAGGGGAAAGGGGGCAGCCCTGGCGGGTTCCTCTATCCAATACAATTTGAGAGGATATTAAATTATTTACAGTTAACCTTGTGTAGGGCTGATTATATAAGTTTTTAATAAAGTCAAGAAAGCTTCCTGTAAATCCGAACTTTGCTAAAGAGACAAAAAGATGATTATAATGAACGGAATCGAAAGCCTTTTCAGCATCAAGTGAGATAACCGCCAGGTCTGGTAGGGTCCCTTCCCCCCTCCCCCCCCCCCCTCCCTTTTGTTAAAAAAGTATTCTGATGTTATCAGAATCTCTCTGATTTTTGCTGCAGAGTTTCGAGAGTTCAAGAACCCGGCTTGATCTTTATGGATGATATCACCTAGTATTTTTTGTAACCTCTGGGCAATAATTGATGTGAAGATCTTGTAATCAGAGTTTAGTAAAGCAATTGGTCTATATGACTCCCTTAAAGTTGGATCCTTTCCACTCTTGAGTATCAAAGTTGTATAGGAGGATGTGAAAAGTTTCGACATCTCTCCTCCATTTATGTAGATAGAATTATAGAACTCACAAAGATGGGCTGATATTTCAGAAGATAAAATTTTATATAGTTCATTAGGTAGCCCATCTGGCCCGGGGGTTTTATTCAGAGCAAGGTCAGAGATTGTTTTTTTAATTTCTTCCTCTGTGATTTGCGCATTGAGGGTACCAGCTAAATCAGTAGATATCTTAGGAACTGATATTTTGCTCCAGAAGTCCTCTGCTTGACCTGAGTCAGAGGGTCTGGAAAGATACAATTCTTGATAATATTTTTCCATTTCTTCCGCTATATCCTCATGTTTAAATACTTCTTTGTCCCCTAGCACCAGTTTCTCAATAATTGAGGATTTTTTTTCACTTTTGACCAATTTAGCTAGGAGTTTCCCAGACTTATTACCATACTTATATAGTTTAGACTGTAATTTTAACTCTTTCTGAGTTTCTCTGTATAACAAGAAATTGTCTTTGTTAGTTTTTGCTCTATTATACTTAGCCCAGTTGGCAGAGTTTTGGTCAAGAAGGAATCTATTATATGCGTTTATTACTGCATTTGTTAGTTCCTTTTCTCTTTGTTGCATTTTTTTATTCAGTATGGCCATATAGGCTATGATTTCACCTCGTATTACAGCCTTTGCTGCCTCCCAAAATATGGCAGGACGATCTCTATACTCTGAGTTACAGAGATCATAGTCAATAAACTTTGCTCTCAACCAGTTCTTAAATTTCGTATCTGATGCTAGGTGAGAAGGAAAAAAGAAACGATTTAGCTTAAACTTGGGCTGCTTATTCTGAAGATCTAGGGTAATTCGCCCATGATCAGAAATACTTATTGGAAGAATTTTTGCTTTAACCTCATATGTACACAGTCTATCGTCTATCAGGAAAAGATCGATTCTTGAGAGTGTTTTATGAGCTTTAGATAAGCAAGAGTATTCTCTAACATCGGGATTTTGCATCCTCCAGATATCCTTAATGCCCAGGTTTTGCATAAGCCTAGAAAAAAAATTTAGTTTCCAGATTATCTTTTTTATGCTTTTTTTGTTTTGTATTTAGTCTCAGCCTGTCAAGTGGGCACTGTGGGGCCATGTTGAAGTCTCCTGCAAGAATAAGGTTACCTTCCAATATAGAAAATATTTCAGTCTGCACTTGATTCCAGAACTCTGGGTCAAGGATATTAGGCGCATAAACATTACACATTGTAAACACACGATTATTAATTTTTATTTTTAAACTCACTGATCTCCTCCCTGGGTCCGTCACAACATGTAGTATCTCTGCATTAATCCTTTTTCCTACCAAAATGGCTACCCCTCTCTTCCTCCCCTGTCCTAGTGCAGCAAAAACTTCCTTAACCCACGATGTTTTTAATTTTAATACTTCTAAGTTAAGATGTGTCTCCTGGAGGAAAGCTATATCTGTATTTATTTTTCTTAGTTGGGTGATGATCGATTTCCTCTTTATAGGAGTGGTAATACCCCCTACATTCCACGATACTATTTTAAAGTTAACCATTTATTTTGATAGATAGATAGATGGAATTGATACTGAAAGAAAAAAAAAAAAAAAAGGGGGGAAGCCTCCCGCAAGACACCTTTATTACTTCGTACCATTTTCCCTGCCATCCCTAACTTAAGATGAGGTAACAACAAGGTCAGTGAATCACTGATATTTCTTCAGTTTACTCACTAGAGTTTAATTGGGTTAATAATTTTTCTGCCTCTTGTGCATTCTCAAAAAAATGGACTTCTCCTTTGGCAATAACCTTAAGTTTAGAGGGGTAATTAATTAGAGCCTGGTAACCCTGCTGAATAAATTTAGAGCAGATTGGAGCAAGATTTCTTCTCCTAGATGACGTCTCTGCCGAGTAGTCCTGAAATAGGAGAATCTTACTGTCTTTAAACATAATAGGCTGATTCTTGCGAAAATATTGGAGAAGAGTTACTTTATCACTGAAATTAAGCAATTTGGCTATTACTGGCCTAGGTCTGTTGTTACCCCTGTTATCGACCTGTAGCTTCCCTATTCTGTGAGCCCTTTCTACCACTATTTGAGGGTTACTGGGGGGGATCTTAAGTAGTTGTACCAACGTATTTGTAATAAACAAATTTAAATTCTCAGGTTGTCTCCCCTCCGGTAGCCCAATGATACGAATGTTGTTTCTTCTGGCCCTGTTTTCTAAATCTTCGATTTTAATTTGCATTTTAGATAGAGTAGCTGCAGTGGAGTCTATACTAGCACTATGTGTAAAGGTAAGGTCCTCAAGATCAGACACCCTTTGTTCCACTTCATTAATCCTACTAGTGAAATGTCTCAGTTCTTGGGACAACAGTGTGATTTCTTGTTTAATCTCTGCCCTAAGGGCTTCAAATTTGGGGTTTAAGGCTTCTGCAATATTTGTCACCAGGGCTTGCATATTAAAGGTTTCGTTGGTGACTGAAGGGTTAGTGGGGGTTGGCTGTACCTCCATAGATGTTTCTTTGCTATTTTTATTTCTTCTTTCTCTTGTTTTTGCTGCCATGGCTAGCGGGGGAGTCCGGGAGTGACTATGAAGAAATTTGTCCATATGACGTGGTAGTAATCTAAGTAGTGATCAATTAATATTGTGCTATAAAAACTTAGTGCTTTTATTGGGAAAGGGATATGGAAGTGGAGGGTGAGGGGGTGATGGAGTGAAGTAGGAAGGGGTGAGGAAGGTGAGGGAAAAAAAACAAGAAAAAAAACCTTATTTTATGGACTTTTAATTTTAATCAACTTTCCAATTTACTTTTATCATCAAACTTGCTTTTTTCTCTTGGTATTCTTAGTTTAAACTAAACATAGGTAGTCTCATATGCTAATTTCTAAGCCTTTGAGGGCTGCCTCTTTTTTTTTTTATATATTATTTCTTTATTGAATTTTTTCTTTGAAGAGGTACAACAGATGATACATAGTGAGAATACATTTAATATCATAATCCAAAGACTACAAATAATGCAAGATTTTTCCTAAGACCTCTATAACCAATCGCTAAAATTAACACTTAGCGAATAAAACTAACTAAACATAAACATTTTCAACAATTGCATCCTGCAGAGAATGACTACCCAGGTCTTATCGAGTTTGCGGCAAGTTCATATGTTTGTATGCACTGATTACATAGAATGTTGTAATTTCCAGACTCCACTCATTACCCCCTTACATGCTCATAGAAGCGTAAAATATCTCAAACTGAGTTAAGTTAAAGACCAGCATATGATTCCCAGAAGAATAACATGTCGGTGTACATTGTTAACCTGTTTGTCTTAAAATATGAATATCTCTCTAGCATCAGTGTTTCTTTTACTTTCTCCCTCCATCTACTTATTGTTGGGATTTTATCAGATCTCCATGAGGAGGCTATGAGCTGTTTGGCTACATTCAGCATGGTATGTCCCAGGTTTCTTTTAATGGTGCACTTAACATCATTCAACATATTAAACATGCATATTAGTGGATCCTGTGGGATATTGCAAGATAAAACTGTATTTATTTCTTTTATTATTTTCTTCCAAAATGGTTTGATTAACTCACAGGACCACCAAATGTGGCCCATGTTACCTACTGCCTGTCTGCATCTCCAGCATTTCTCAGTGGCCGAGGGGAATAAATACTTCAGTCTATTTGGTGTGAGATACCAACGAAACAATATTTTATAGTTAGTTTCCATTGCATGAGTCGTGTGAGCTGAATGAGCTATGTTGTAAAAGATCTTATTCCATGTTTTAGAATCCTGTGGCCCTGTAAGGTCTCTTTCCCACCCTTTTATATATCTATGGGGCTTGGGGGCTGTGGACTCAAGCAGTAGTTTGTATGTGGTTGAAATAATCTTTTTTTGTGCAGTGTTATTAAAGCACATCTGTTCAAACGTTGTCAATTTTCTCAGAAAATTGGCCCTTTCTCTATGCGTGTATATGTAATGGCTCGCCTGATGGTATCTTATCCATTGAGTGAAATACCCATTGCCTATGTCCAAAAGATCAGATCTTGGGGGTTAGTTTCCCCAAATTGGTCATTAATGATACTGGAACGTAGCCTTTTAGACTAATATTGTGACCTGGGCTATGTTCTAGACCCTCTATGAATTCGGGGTTTGCTAGAATTGGTGTCAGCGGGGAGTAAGCGCTAGAGATGCTTTTATATCTTTCCCGAATAAACTTCCAATCCCTGAGGGTGCTTAAGATAGTGGCAGTAAAGTTAGTATGAGGTTTGGACAGCAATTTAGGTAGCCAACATAACCCCCCTAGTTGTGATATTCCCGATATGTCATGTTCTATATGTATCCAGTGTTTAGGTTCTTCTACTGAGTGCTTGAGGGCTGCCTCTTATCACATGTTTTTTAAATCTCTTTTCAACACAAAGAGACAGAAAGTACACGTGGGCCATATAGATAACACTGTGTTCAGGCACAGAAAGTTATTTAAGATCTAGCACAAAACAATGCTAAATGCAAGACAATAGATAATAAACAGTCACAGTCATGTGATCAGGGGGCTGGAAGAAGGTTCCTAGATACAAGGTAATCATAGAGGTAAAAAGTGTATTAATATAACTGTGTTGGTTATGCAAAACTGGGGAATGGGTAATAAAGGGATTATCTATCTTTTAAAACAATAACAATTCTATGGTAGACTGTCCCTTTAACTTATGTTTTTCTCCTCTTCAGCTCTCGCTCTTTTTTTTTACTTCCATTCTATCCCTTTTACAAATTGTGTTTTGTTTTTACTTAGGGATTATGGGCTGTCGTACCTGTCTTTAAGAGCAAGCATAGGTCTCTGGACTTCCTTTTGGTGTATTCTATTGGTGGCCACTGATGCAAGTTCCCTGGTCTGTTATATAACCCGATTTACAGAAGAGGCATTTGCGGCTCTGATCTGCATCATTTTCATTTATGAGGCCTTAGAAAAGCTGTTTCATCTAGGTGAGACATATCCAATCAACATGCATAATAATTTGGAACTTCTAACACAGTATTCGTAAGTATAGCCTCATTTTCCTATAAGTTATACCTTCAGTTTAAAGGATGAACTATTATTATGTATATTCTTGATATCAATGTAACATACATGCATCAATTAGTGACCTATATAATATTTCTTATCTTTTAGCAGTCTCCCCTTAATATGTTCATGTTCTTTTGAGTTTATTTTTGTATTTGAAACAGTTTTTTTTCACATTAAAACATCACCTAGCACATACCAATAACACTAAGCTGAGCCTGCAAGTAAAGCAGACCTGCTAATATTATTTATGTTAGGTACTGAAATGCTAATTATGGCCGAGGGTGCTGAATAAGCACGCTGGGAGATTATTCAGTGCTATTGTCTCCTATTTACTTAGATTTTCTACAGAGAAAATGGTTGTTTTTTCTGTATAGGTGAGGATACAACAGGCAAAAGCATGTATTTCAAATAGCAAACAAATGTAGATGTTTGGCTCTGGACAGTATTTTATAGAGATGTGCATTCAGCTTTGGAAGAATACGAATTCAGTGAAATGTATACCAGTTCACTGATTCTTCCAATATACAAGTAACCAAATACAGTACGGGACGAAACAGATGAAGAATGAATGCTTGCTTGACCAAATTGATTTGTTCGTTGATGTGTACTGTTTGCTGCCAAGAAAGTGGACAGGAAAGAACAGGAAAGGAATTTGTTCATACAGACTTTTCCTATCAAAGATTAACCTATCACAGGGAGGTGGGAGACTAGGGGGCATTCAGCCATTTTCAATCACTTTGACTAAAAAGGCTTATAGGCAAATCACAAAGGCAGGAGGTCAGTTATAGGGTAGATCACAATCCTTTAGAAAAGCATTATAAAAATCGCCACAGACTTTAATGGTAATTTTGTAGAAAAAACATTAGATAAGCTTTTCAAAAGGATTGTAATTGACCCCTATATGTTCTGTTAGCATTGAAAGATAAGTTAGTTTAATTGTTCAAATAGTTTAATGTAAGATTTTTTATTAAAAAGAGCTGTAAGTTATGCTGATCCCATTGGAAATAATGGTAACAACTCCAAAACCAATATTCTGCTGAACTGAGCGCCCACATAAACGAAATTCAGCCAAACCAAAAGTTTTAAAAAATATGAAACAAATTTTTCGGACTAAATTAGTTTTTTCCCATCCACATGTTTAGTATTTTATTTAAGATTATTGTGTGGGTCAAGAAAAGTGTTGTTGGAACATTGGAATGATCTATTAAATGATTCTGAAAGCTCTTTGGCCTGACAATATTATCTAAGACACCTTGTCAGTACTATGAGATCCTTCTGAGAATTTTATAAAGGAGCATTTTAGCTTGAGAGCTGCTTGCTAATTCCTGTTCTAGATGCAAATGAGAGAGATTACAATATAATGTTCCAAAAAAAGAGAATGTTTTCACATGATTCCTGTCCATGCTGGAGAGTTTTTGGTAATCGGCCCTAAGTGTCTCTGTGTAATTCTTCTCACTTGTAATGTCCCATGCTGAATAGTCACATTTCCAAAATAATGTTCTATATTAAGATTGTTTCAAAATTCATCTTTACAATATTCAGTTTAAAAACCTATTTACAAGATAGCAAATTGTAGCATTGCATAACTCCATGATAGTGATATCCTGAGTTGCAGTTGTGCTTTATCTTCTTTATCTATGTTTTTACAGTCTGCACACTTGCATTGGGAAAACATAAGTTCTAACTGGAGTGGCAGTCTTCACTATTCACTAAGAGCAACATTGTATATTTATTAAATCTGTTTTAATGATAAGTTTTTATTAATTATAGATATTCTGGCTGATTTTGCCTTTCTAATGTCAAAGTGAGTCATATCAGGCTTTACATTTTAACTAACAGAAATAAATGTATAATATATGTTAAAAGGAATTAAAACATCCCAGATATCTAGATATTACAGTAAAGGGATAGAAAGGTCAAAAAAGATGTGCATGTGTGCATTTCAGTTTGAAATATAAGCATTTTTTCAATATGTTTCCTTTAGCAAAAATGATTCTAGTAAAAGGTATTACTGGTTTTCAGTGGCATACAGACATATTCTGTAAAGGCCTGTGCACCAGTATTCAAACACCACACCTTCTCAGTCAGCAGTGGCTTGTATGACACAAATGTATTTAGAAGCAATACACACCCCCTCTATCTCTCTGAGCAGGCATGGTGTTTGAATACAGGTGCAGGGGCCTTCCCAGGATATGTGTGTATGCCACAGAAAAACAGTAATTACTTTATCTAGAAGCATTTATGCTGATAAAAGTATATTGCAAAAATGCATGTTTAAAATTGAAATACACACTTGTATATTTCATTTTTAACTTATCTATCCCTTTAATATGTGTTTAAAATAAATGTTAGTATTTTGATATATTTTTTAACAAATATGTATTAAACTATTACCCCATCACTCGTATTTAACCATTACCTTTATGGTATTGAATACTACATATGGGATCCTGGTGATAAATAATTGCTTTAAAAAGCGCATACATATTTAAGCTAATTTTTTTTAAATGGATAGCTCTGTCCTGCTGCAGGTGTACATTCAGCGAACTGCAAATTTGGAGGAAACAGGTATTGACACATATTTTAATCTTGTGTACTTCTAATGACATTACATCCAGAGGGGAACTTTCCTCTTTAAAGTTTAACGTCCTTGGGGTCGATTTAACAAGCAGCGGATGCTAATTCTGACCTTGATCGTTTCTGGTCCGCCAGAAACGGAAGTTAAGAAGCTGCTCCTTAACTTCTCCACCACGTTTTAGGTGCCAGACTGAAATCATCCCGATCCGATACGATCAGAATGATTGACACCCCTTGCTAGCGGCCGATTGGCTGTGAGTGTGCAGGGGGCGGCATTGCACAAGCATTTCACAAGTAATGCTTGTGCAATTTTAAATGCAGACAGCAGGGTTGATGCAAAGTTGAGCGGACATGATTCGCTACAGCGAATCCTGTCTGCTCGACCCTACATAAATCCACCCCATGTCTGTACTTTGTGTGCAAACTATCTAAATGATTTCATGAATCTTAAAATATGCATCTGTTTGTAGTTTTTATTTGGACAAGGCTGTTTCTCTTGGAGCCCTGCTACTTTCTTTTTCTATTACTTATTGAGAGGTTTTCAGACAGATCTTTCTGACCCCTCTCTGTTCTTTCCATGTAACCTACAGAGGTTTTTGTTTTATCTTTCCTGCTGTCTCAGTGCTTACACATATATTCTAGCACATTCTACACACAGGGTCTCCCCTTCACTGCAGTAAAGGCCTAGATACTTGTGTACCATGGCCTCCTCATCTAAAGTAATTTAGTATAGTATAGTGTAGTATATTAGTCGGATTCCCTCTATTAAGATCAGTGCAGCACCAAAATATCAGATGATCATTTTGGTCTTCATTGGGCCTCATCAGTGAGGTGCAGCCAGAACCGGCCTTTGGGGTGTGCGAACTGTGCGGTCGCACAGGAAGCAACACCCCAGAGGGCACTGAAGGCGACTAATTTGCAGACAGAAGGCAGTTTAAAAAAAAATATTACTGAGGGTGGCGGGGGAAGGGGCGGGGCTCCGGCGGATGCACGCGTGATGGCCCTGTGTGGCACATCATACAATAAGTCACTATAGAAGAGTCTATAAACAGCTGGCTTAGCTCAATGCCTGACGAAGGTGCTGCAGTCTGAGGCATTAATACAAACCACCAACCTAAGAACTCTTTGCGCTTTTTGATTTTGTGGGAGACAATGTGCCAAGTCCGGAGGAGATGATGCTCAATTATACAATTTTCTCCGCTGTAGGATACAGTCTCTGAATTTGTCAGCTGCTATCTCCTAACAGGTGTCAGTTTTCAAACTTCATTTCTACTTCTTTCCGCAGGAATTTTCTAATACCATTTACCTCAGATAGCCTCTTTTATATTGTTGCCAATTGCAGCGGGGCACAAAAACAAAACCTGATTGGCCCTCTTAAGTTGTTTCCAGCCAATAGAAACTTTGTATTGTCCTGCCTAATATTGCAGACTTCAACCCAAGAGGGACAGCCATGATATCATCTGCCTAGATACAAAAGATTATTCTGGCAGGAATATGAATATCATTGCTTGAGTAAAGCTCAAATATAGTTGTAACCTTCCCTAAATAGTCATGCTTTGATTAAAAAAACACAAATAAGCATACAATAAATATTATACATAATTGTATTAATGCATTTTAATATACATTTTTTAATAAGTATTAGAGAGAACAGTCTTCCAGTGAGGTAAAAGATGTCTGTAACTATCATACATACAATTGGTTATAATACCGAGGTAACAATTTGCCTCGTACACTGCACAAAGTGGGCAATAGTCACCCCTCAGAGCTACCTTTCATTGCATGTTGTAATCACTTGAATCACTTGACTCTGACAGCTGTCAATACGATTATTTAATTACAAAATTAATTTATACATTAAAAAATTTAATCTGGTATTACAGCATTCAGTATGAAAATAGTCTATAAATAAAAAATAAATATAAAATTTCTGCTTCATTCTGCCATAAAACATTTCAGTTTAATACAATTTTAATTAATTTACATATATTTCAGAGAACTCTGGCTGATGGTGGTTACAGGAGGTGCCCTACGGCTGATGGTCGTTACAAGGGGGGTCCTGGGGATGATGAGGGTTACAGGGGGGGCTAATGGCGGTTACAGGGCAGGTCCTGGGGCTGATGGGGGTTACAGTTGGGGAGCTGTGGGTGATGGAGGTTACAGGGGGGGCTAGGGCTGATGGTGGTTACAGGGGGGTCCCTGGGGCTGATATGAGTTACAGGGGTCCCCCTGTAACCATAGTCAGCCTCAGCACCCACAGGAGTAGCCCGCAAAGGGTGCCTGAACACCTAAGGCCGGCCCTGGGTGCAGCCATATTCTTCTAAGCACAATGAGCAAGGAGAGTCATCTGGTTGTCATAGAAAAGAAGCTGCACCCAGATGGTGAATCGCCATAGAACAATCTAACAAGTTATTGAGCTGCCATCCTGATAGAGCGCTTCTCTAGTAAAATACAGAAATCAAGTTTTTTAATTTTACTGAAGATACAGTATAGGCCATTGCTTGTTGATGCTTTTTTTTTTTTTTTTTTTTTTTAAACTAGCATCTTTTATTAACTGTAAAATTGGACTAAATATATAAATGCAACTAGTACTTTGGCGTTATTTATTCAGCAAAATGAATGAATATAGATTGCAGGCCTTGCATTGGTGTTACTGCTCACATGAATACTGTGTAGACATGTATTAATGTAACCCACCTGAGAGCTAGATTACAAGTGAGGCGCAAACGGTTTTGTGCAAGTTATATCGTATTTTCGCAGGTCTTTTTAATTGCACTGCTATTACAAGTTGAGCGAAATGGCAATACACTTCAATCCTTACCGCGATCTCAGAGCTGTGGTTAACTGTTTCCCCAAAAAAAAAGTAGCTCAAATGCTTCAAAAATACATTACAAAGCACAGTTACACTCATATTAAAACTGTCTAATATTTGTTTTTGTTTTTTACATATTGCACAAAAAACTTATAAGGGCTCAAAGATATGAGATCTCGGGTGTTGGAAAAAAAAAAAGCTGCCAAAGTACTTTAATATTGAGACACATAAATATACATTGCTAAAGATGTATTTGTATGTATATTGCTATGTCTATATATGTGTACATATATATTAATGTATTTATTTGTGTATATATGTATTGAGAGACATATATACACATATAAACACATAATTTATCTATATACACACATATAGACATGTATATAAGTGCATTAGATCCAGGGTCAAGTCTAGCAGGAACCCATGGGAATGGAGTTCCTGCACTATTTTTGTAGGTGGGACTAAGTTCCCCCTGGACAGAGAACAGAAACACTTCAGTAAACACTGCTGCTGCTAGTGGCAGGATCTGGAGTACAGTCTGGTTAGAGGGATAGTGAGATCCTCTAGTAATGGACAGTAACACTTCCTACAATACTGTCAGGAACTGTACTATCTCTTTAATCCTCACCTACCCCTACAATATTTAAAGCTCCTCCTATCTCTACACCTTGCTGGTTTATTGAGGTTTGTTTGTCTAATCGCTGTCTCTTCTAGCCAAAGTTTGTGTTTACTTGTTCCTTGTAAAGCTCCAGATTTCAGAGTACTCCTCTCTGCTCAAGCTGATTGTATTACCTTGTCATCTTCTTTTCGAATTCCAATTGTCAGTCTGCAGCAGTGGAGACCTCACACAGTCAGACGCTGAAGTCTCTGACATCATCAGCTACAGCCCGGATCAGCTCTTCCACTCTCAGCGTGCAGAATCTCTCCATAGCCGGAACGCTGCTTCTGTTTATTCTACCAGGCTCCTGTGTGATAACCTTTTAACTTCTACTGGATTTCTGCTCCTATATCATACATCCAGACGCATCTGTAGCGGTCATCTCTGGTGAAGTTACTCTGTGCATTTAACCCCTGATAGAGCTGCTGAACTAAGGTATAGCCTTGTTACTTATCTAATCTGTGTAAGATATTTTTTTCTGCCCAAGTTTATACTTAACTCTATGCTAGGGGTATTTCACACTATATACCTTTGCTATTACTACTGGCTAAACTAAGGCAGTTGTGCAACCTTTACTGCTAGTGAATTATGGTTAGCCTAACTGTCACAAAACTTAACTAACTCTCTTTTTTGCATTAGGATATCAGTCTCATTGATCCATATACTTGTAAACAAGACTTACTTAATAAGTTACCTTAGAAAACCATTTAAGTTCTTCCATAATAAACCAGCCATAAGAAATTATGGATCCTGCTGATATTACTAATCAGGTTGTACACCTTACCCAAAGAATGGACAGCCTATCACAGGCATTTTGTGACCTCCAAGTGGAGAATCAAGCAGTTAATACTTGCCTCAGGGAGGTACTGTCAGCTAAAACAATCCGAACAGACCACTCACCTGAACCCCATGTTTCTCCTCCTGAGAAATTCTCAGGTAACCACAGTCATTACAGGGAATTTAGAAATGCCCTTTTGAGTTAAAACCTAAAACCTATGATACAGACAGAATAAAAGTTCTTACTATAATTTCCTATTTAAGAGCCAAACCTAGGGCTTGGGCAGACTCGTTTTATGAGTCTCACAATCCCATCCTCAACTCCCTAGACTCATTCTTAAATGCTATGACAGCATTATATGATAACCCATTCCAAGACTACATTGTGGTCTCTGAAACAGATGAAACAACTAGTTGAGGACTATATAGCCCAGTTCAAGAGCTCTGCTAAAGATTCTCTGTGGAAGAGGTTTCATTAAAGAACCAGTTTCAATTAGGACTTTCTGAGGAGATCAAAGATTAACTATATAAGCTCTCAATTAACATCAACAGGAGAAAACTCTATTAACTTCACTTCTGATTCAGAACAACCTATGGAGATAGGGTTCATCAGGGGACCACTCAGTTCATAAGAGAAGAATAGAAGGAGGTCAAAGAACCTTTGCATGTATAGCACCTCACGTGAACATGTGGTTAAAGAGTGTCCCATATTATCGAAACAAAAGACTGGTAAGATTGGTACTTTATATCCTTGTTTAACTATCAAATCCTTTACTTCCACTTACTCACATTACCTTTGACACTACAGTGGGATCAGCACGTCTTAAACTGTGATGCCATTGTAGACACCAGGGCCTGTGGCCACTTCATTGATGTCGACTTTGTAAACAATAATAAAATACCCTTTCTTTCCAAGCATAATTCAGTCTCTATTAAGGTTATTGATTATTTACAGCTATCATTTGGGCCTGTCTCTCATCATTACACTCCCTTATTAGTAACTACTGACACAGGACATAGGGAGGCACTCACTTTTTGACATTATACCATCTCCAATGTACACTATTGTTCTTGGTATTAACTGTCTTAGGTTACATCAACCCATTTTCGACTGGACAAACCTTAAGATTTCACTTACCCCTGACTACTGCAAAATACCTGTTTCTCTTTATCTACTATCTTACACCTTTCTACTCCATCCATCCCAGATCATTATCATGATTTTCTTGATGTTTTTGATAAGAAAGAGGCTGAATCTCTTCTGCCATACAGGTCTTATGACTGCCCCATTGATTTACTTCCAGGCATTACCATCCCAGTTGGTCATATTTGCCCATTATCCAAACCTGAACTTGACCATCCTAAAGCATACATTGACAAGACTCTTAAAAAGGGCTTCATAAGACAATCCACTTCTCAAGCTGGTGCTGGAATCTTTTTTTAAAGAATAAAGATGGTACCTTATGCCCTATCATTGACTACAGGGATTTAAACAAATGTACTAAGAAAAATAGATATCCCCTTCCCTTAATTCCCAAACTTATCGAACGGTTACGTGGTGCAAAGGTCTTCGCTAAATTGGATCTTAAAGGCGCCTATAACCTGATCAGAATAAGAACCAGAGAGGAATTGCTTACTGCTTTTAAGACTAGATATGGTCTATTTGAGTATACAGTAATGCCATTCAGTCTCTGTAATGCTCCGGCGACATTTCAGAATTTAATTATCGATATTTTCAGGGACATACTGGATGTATTTTTAGTTTTATATTTAGATGACATTCTGATTCACTCATGTAACATAACAGAACACTTGACCCATGTTAGGACTGTTCTATCCAGGTTAAGAGCACATATTCTTTATGCCAAAGTAGAAAAATGTATTTTTGATGCCGACAACATCTCCTTCCTAGGATACCATATCACCCAAACTGGCATAAGTATGGAGGATAGTAAAGTTCTTGCAATCAAGAATTGGCCAACACCAAAAACTAAGAAACAGGCCCAGCGATTCCTTGGCTTTGTGAACTTTTACAGAAAGTTAATTCATAAATTTGCTCATCTTGCTAAGCCATTAACCGACTTAACCAAAGCTCATGTCCCAATTAAATGGACTCCACAGACAGAAAATGTTTGCGTTCTTTTGAAGGAAAAATTCACCTCTGCACCTATCCTTCAGTTCCCTGATACCAGTCTACAATTTGTACTCGAGGTGGATGCTTCAGACTACGCTATAGGTGCAGTTCTTTCCCAGAGAAAGTCCTACAAGGAGCCATTAGATCCTGTAGCCCACTTCTCTAGAATTATGACCTCTGCCGAGATTAACCACCCTTTAGGTGAAAAGGAACTCCTAGCAATTAAAAGTTAATTTGATCATTGGCGACACCTACTTGAAGGAGCTTCAAATCCCATTATCATCTACTCCGACCACAAAAATCTCCACTATCTCCAGACTAACAGGACTCTATCTTCCAGACAACTCCAGTGGAGTCACTACTTCTCTCGTTTCCAGTATGTTATCACCTACCGTCCTGGGTCATATAACGGCAAAGCAGATGCTCTCTCTAGAATGGAGGACAAGCTTTATCAATCCAATACCCCATCTACTGTCATAGCTCAAGAAAACTTCTTTGGACTTCTCACTAATCTCCGTCATGACATAAAAAGTTCTCAAAGTGCTGATCAGTCAAAACCTACAAACTTACTGATTAAATATAAAGATGGAATCCTGTACCATAAGGATCAACTTTACGTTCCACCTGATCTCAGTCCACTCATATTACAGTCTATCCACAATTCAACTCTTGCTGGACATTTAGGAACACACAAAACATTCCACCTCTTAGAATGATCATTCTGGTGGCCTTCTATGTTTTGTACTGTGAAGGATTACATTACAAAGTGTTCCACTTGTGCTACAGCAAAATACCTGTTGGTTTGTTGCAGCCACTGCCTTTCCCTGACAAACCATGGTTTGACGTTTTAATGGATTTCATAGTGGATATTCCTAACTCCTCCAACTACACTACTATTCTTGTTGTAGTGGACATTTTCTCTAAAATGGCTCATTTTATTCCACTACATGCTATACCAACTTCTCAACAGACTTCGGAAGTGTTCATAAAGGACATTGTCTGACTCAAAGGTCTACCCTCATCAATAATCAGCGACAGAGGAATGCAGTTCACTTCTAGATTTTGGAGAAAATTGTGTAAGGCACTACACATTTATCAAAAACTCAGTACTTCCTACCATCCACAAATAAATGGTCTAACTGAACGGACAAACCAGTACTGAACGGACAAACCAGTGGTTGGAACAGTATTTACAGTGTTATTGTTCTCATTAACAGGACACTTGGGCCTCATATCTGCCCTTAGCAGAATTCCCTTATAATAACACAGTTAGTCTCTTCATTTTTAGCCAAAGGTTGTGTTTACTTGTTCCTTGTAAAGCTCCGGATTTCAGAGTACTCCTCTCTGCTTAAGTTGATTGTATTACCTTGTCAACTTCCTTTAGGATTCCGATTGTCAGTCTGCAGCAGTGGAGACCTCACACAGAGCAGACACTGCAGTCTCTGACGTCATCAGCTACAGCCCGGATCAGCTCTTCCACTCTCAGCGTGCAACATCTCTCCATAGCCGGAACTCTTCTTCTGTTTATTCTACCAGGCTCCTGTGTGATAACCTTTTAACTTCTACTGGATTCCTGCTCCTGTATAATACATCCAGATGCATCTGTAGTGGTCATCTCTGGTGAATTTACTCTGTGCATTTAACCCCTGACAGAGCTGCTGAACTAAGGTATAGCCTTGTTACTTATCTATGTGAGATATATATTTTCTTCTACCTATATACCTTTGATGGTTATTGTGCTATTACTACTAGCTAAACTAAGACAGTTGGGCTACTTTTACTGCTAGTGAATTAAGATTAGCCTAACTGTCACAAAACTTAACTAACTCTCTTTTTTGCATTAGGATATCAGTCTTATTGATCTATATACTTGTAAACAAGACTAACTTAATAAGTTACCTTTACCATTTAAGTTCTTACAAATACACTAAATGCAAGCCTGTCAGCGGTCCTGCTGTGTGATCACCCCACACTGTGTGGAACACATGGTGCTTACATTTCTGTGTGGCTTGCTCTGGGGTTATTTAGCTACACTCAGCAGAAATAGGACTATTGCACCTTAAGTGGGTGAGACTCTGTGACAGAGGAGGCATCTTAGGCCCAAAGCAACTATTCAACTCTTCACTGGTTTTAATTTGCTTTCAATAATGTAAAGATTATATACATATAATTACAGTGTGTGTGTATAAAACAGGGGGGGTGGAAGTTGCGAGGGGGTGGAAGTCTTGGTGAATTCCCACAATTATTTTTTTTAGGATTTGACCCCTGATTAGAGCCCTTTGCCATTAAGTAGATGAAAATATATATGCAATATTCATATTTAATAAAGATTTTAACTATGTATTTACTGTAAATATTTTATATTTGCTAATGCGAATATGCTGTTGTTTGCGTGATGGGTGTTTTCTTCAACTATTTTTTTCTCTCCATTGACTTCTATGGGGAATGCGAAAATGCAATCGAGTTTGCGCTATATCTAAAACATTGCAATTGTGGGGGGAAAAAATACTGTACCACTTGTATTCTAGCCCTGAGTGTTTTGCAAGCCCTAGTGAATTTTTACTTTGAAAATGCCTTGTAAAAAAATAAATCACTTTATACCCTGACCAAAACATATTCTGGCTAAAAAATGTCTAAAACTGTGTGTGTATGTGTGTGTGTGTTTGTGTGGGGGAGTTTGCAGCAGAATTTTGAGTGCCAAAATAAGGCTGCAAAACATTAACGCCTTAGTAAACAAAAAGTACCTATCTCCATGAATAAGCTTTGCATGCCCTCTGGTGGCTAAAAGGTTAAACATCCAAAATAAAAAATATTATTATAGTAAACATATACAATATCTCACAAAAGTAAGTACACCCCTCACATTTTTGTATTTTTTTTATTATATCTTTTCATGTGACAACACTGAAGAAATTACACTTTGCTACAATGTAAAGTAGTGAGTGTACAGCATGTATAACAGTGTACATTTGCTGTCCACTCTAAATAACTCAACACACAGCCATTAATGTCTAAACCGTTGGCAACAAAAGTGTCAATACTTTGTGTGGCCATCATTATTTTCAAGCACTGCCTTAACCCTCTTGGGCATGGAATTCATCAGAGCTTCACAGATTGCCACTGGAGTCCTCTTCCACTCCTCCATGACAACATCACGGAGCTGGTGGATGTTAGAGACCTTGTGCTCCCCCACCTTCTGTTTGAGGATGCCCCACAGATGCTCAATAGGGTTTAGGTCTGGAGACATGCTTGGCCAATCCATCAACTTTACCCTCAGCTTCTTTAGCAAGGCAGTGGTGGTCTTGGAGGTGTGTTTGGGGTCGTTATCATGTTGGAATACTCCCCTGCAGTCAATGAAGGGAGGGAATCATGCTCTGCTTCAGTATGTCACAGTAAATGTTGGCATTCATGGTTTCCTCAATGAACTGTAGCTCCCCAGTGCCGGCAGCACTCATGCAGGCCCAGAACATGACACTTCCACCACCATGCTTGACTGTAGGCAAGACACACTTGTCTTTGTACTCCTCACCTGGTTGCCGCCACACACGATTGACACCATCTGAACCAAATAAGTGTATCTTGGTCTCATCAGACCACAAGACATGGTTCCAGTAATCCATGTCCTTAGTCTGCTTGTCTTCAACAAAGTGTTTGCTGGTTTTCTTGTGCATCATCTTTAGATGAGCCTTCCTTCTGGGACAACAGCCATGCAGACCAATTTGATGCAGTGTGCGGCGTATGGTCTAAGCACTGACAGGATGACCCTCCACCCCTTCAACCTCTGCAGCAATGCTGGCAGCACTCATACGTCTATTTCCCAAAGATAAACTCTGGATATGACGTTGAGCATGTGCACTCAACTTCTTTGGTCGACCATGGTGAGGCCTGTTCTGAGTGGAACCTGTTCTGTGAAACCACAGTATGGTCTTGCCCACCGTGCTGCAACACAGTTTCAGAGTTTTGGCAATCTTCTTATAGCCTAGGCCATCTTTATGTCGCACAACAATTCTTTTTTTTCAGATCCTCAGAGAGTTCTTTGCCATGAGGTGCCATTTTGAACTTCCAGTGACCAGTATGAGAGAGTGTGAGAGCGATAACACCAAATTTAACACACCTGCTCCCCATTCAGACCTAACACTAACACTAACACTAACGAGTCACATAACACTGGGGAGGGAAAATGGCTAATTGGGCCCAATTTGGACATTTCCACTTAGGGGTGTACTCACTTTTGTTGCCAATGGCTTAGACAATAATGGCTGTGTGTTGAGTTATTTTGAGGGGACAGCAAATTTACACTGTTATACAGGCTGTACACTCACTACTTTACATTGTAGCAAAGTGTAATTTCTTCAGTGTTGTCACATGAAAATATATAATTAAATATTTACAAAAATGTAAGGGGTGTACTCACTTTTGTGAGATACTGTATATCACTACAGCTGTATCACTATACACCACCTCCAGTACCCATATAGAAAATCCTATACTATCATCACAAAAGAAAAATTATAGTAAATAAAGGAATAGTGATTAGTCTCTTTCATTCTTTATTATATTTGGTACTGAAGTGTTTAGATGGAAGATCCATAGGCTTCTCTTCTCATCAGTTTTGATTTCCCTATCTCTACTGAAGAGAAGCCTATTTGTATCTATGTATGTGTATATATATATATATATATATATATATATATATATATATATATATATACTATAATTGCATTTGTAACGCGTCCATCGACAGTTGCGCACGCATCCTCAAATGAATGTTCGCTGCACAATGCAGCCAAAAGAATGTTGGCTGCACGCGCAGCCAAAAGAATCCACCTGGATGCATCTAAGCAGGTGGATCCTTTCACCACTGTGCCATTTTCTGAATCCAAACAAAGCATTAAAAAAACAAACACGCAACCACCCGCACAAAATAACTAAAAAACACGTAACCGCCCGCAAGAAAAAATAAATAAATTAATGAAGAATTAAGAAAAAAAAATAACCGCCCGCACAAAGTATTAAAAAAAAATAACCACCAACACGAAGTATTAAGAAAAAAAATAAACATAACCGCCCGTACTAAGTATTAACAAAAAACTAACCCTTAAATCGCTAAACTCCCACAACAGAAACTACCTAACCCTTACACCGCCAACCCCCCACAACGCCAACTAAATAAATTACAATATTAACCCCTAAACTGCCAAACCTTACAACGCCAACTAATTATACTATTAACCCCCACATCGCAATAAACCTAATTAACCTATTAACCCCTAAATCGCCAACCCCCTACATTGCAATAAACCTAATTAACCTATTAACTCCTAAACCGCCAACCCCCCACATCGCAAATAACTAACGGCTAGATTACTAGTTTTGCGTTATGAGTGGTGCGGTACTAACTTGCAAGTTATTGTCACAGCTCACCTCCATACAGCGCTGCTATTACAGGTTTACAAAAACCCAGTGTTAGCCGGCAATAAGTAAGCGTAGAGCAAAATTGAGCTCCATACCGCACTCCAATACCAGCGCTGCGGTGAGCCTGGGTGAGCTGGTTTTATGTGCTCGTGCACGATGTCCCCATAGACATCAATGGGGAGAGCCGGCTGAAAAAAAGCCGAACACCTGCAATAAAGCAGCGTAAAGCTCCGTAACGCAGCCCTATTGATTCCTATGGGGAAAGAAAATTTATGTTTACACCTAACACCCTAACATAAACCCAGAGTCTAAACACCCCTAATCTTACACTTATTAACCCCTAATCTGCCACCCCCGGCATCGCCGACACCTACATTATACTTATTAACCCCTAATCTGCCGCCGCCAACATCACCAATACCTACATTATACTTATTAACCCCTAATCTGTTGCCCCCAACATTGCCGACACCTACATAATGTTATTAACCCCTAATCTCTCGCCCCCAATGTCGCCGCAACCTACCTACACTTATTAACCCCTAATCTGCCGCCCCATTGTCCCCGCCACTATACTAAATTTATTAACCCCTAAACCTAACCCTAAGTTTAACCCTAACACCCACTAACTTTAATGTAATTAAAATAAATCTAAATAAAACCTACTATTAATAACTAAATAATTCCTATTTACAACTCAATACTACCTGTAAAATAAACCCTAAAATAGCTACAAAATAACTAATAGTTACATTGTATCTATCTTATTTTTATTTTTATTTCACAGGCAAGTTTGTATTTATTTTAACTAGGTAAATTAGTTACTAAATAGTTATTAACTATTTACTAACTACCTAGCTAAAATAAATCTAAATGTACCTGTAAAATAAAACCTAACCTGTCTTACACTAACACCTAACCTTACACTACAATTAAATCAATTACATAAATTAAATACAATTAACTAAATTACAATACAAAAAAACACTAAATTGCACAAAATAAAAAAAGAAATTATCAGATATGTAAACTAATTACACCTAATCTAATAGCCCTATCAAAATAAAAAAGCCCCCCCAAAATAAAAAAAAACCCTAGCCTAAACTAAACTAACAATAGCCCTTAAAAGGGCCTTTTGCGGGGCATTGCCCCAAATCAGCAGTTTTACCTGTAAAAAAAATACAAACAACCCCACAAAAGTAAAACCCACAACCCACACAACAAACCCCCCAAATAAAATCCTAACTAAAAAACCTAAACTCCCCATAGCCCTGAAAAGGGCATTTGGATGGGCATTGCCCTTAAAAGGGCATTTAGCTCTTTTTCCGCCCAAACCCTAATCTAAAAATAAAACCAACCCAATAAACCCTTAAAAAAGCCTAACACTAACCCCCGAAGATCCACTTACAGTTTTTGAAGACCCGACATCCATCCTCAACGAAGCCTTCAGAAGTCCTCAACGAAGCTGCAGAAGTCTTCATCCAACCAGGCACAAGTCTTCATCCAAGCCGACAGAAGTCTTCATCCAGACGGCATCTTCTATCTTAATCCATCCGGCGCGGAGCGGCTCCATCTTCAAGACATCCGGCGCGGAGCATCCTCTTCAATCGACGTCTTCTTGAACAATGAATTCTCCTTTAAATGACGTCATCCAAGATGGCATCCCTTGAATTTCGATTGGCTGATAGAATTCTATCAGCCAATTGGAATTAAAGGTGAAAAAATCCTATTGGCTGATGCAATCAGCCAATAGGATTGAGCTTCAATCCTATTGGCTGATCCAATCAGCCAATAGGATTAAGCTCACATTCTATTGGCTGTTCCAATCAGCAAATACAATGCAAGCTCAATCCTATTGGCTGATTGCATCGGCCAATAGGATTTTTTCCCCTTTAATTACGATTAATGTTGTAATTTTAATGTAAAGTTAATTCCGATTAATGTTGTAATTTTAATGTAAAGTTAGCGGGTTGTTAGGTTAAGGGGTTAATAGCTTAATTTAGTTTATGGCGATGTGGGGAGCTGGCGGTTTAGGGGTTAATAGGTTTAGTATGTGGTAGTGATTTGGGAGGCCAGGGGTTTAGGGGTTAATACATTTATTTAGTTGCGGTGGGGTCCGGGAGCGGCGGGATATGGGTTAATACTTTTATTTAGTTGCGGTGGGGTCCGGGAGCGGCGGGATAGGGGTTAATACTTTTATTTAGTTGCGGCGGGGTCCGGGAGCGGCGGGATAGGGGTTAATAACATTATGTAGGTGGCGGCAATGTCGGGGTGGCAGATTAGGGTTGTTTAGACTCGGGGCTTATGTTAGGGTGTTAGGTGTAAACGTTACTGGTTTTCTACCATAGTAATCAATGGGATATCTGGCAGCATCGAACGTAAGCTTTCGCTGCTTTCAGACTCCCATTGATTCCTATGGCATCCACGGCCTCCAGGGTGGTGGATTGAAAACCAGGTATGCTGGACCGGAATAGCTGTGAGCGTACCTGTTAACTATTTGATAACTTTGAAAAAGTGTCAAATAGTGCCGAATGTGTATTCGGAACATCTGTAATGACATAAGCATCGATCTGTGTCGGATTGAGACTGGCGGATCATATATTATGTCACAAATTTCAACTTTTGCTGGTCTGTAGGCTTTGATAACTAATATACACAATAGTATTATAATTAGTATCCTAATTATATATTAGCCTGCATATCTATCCCTCTATCATCCATCCATCTATCTATCTGTCTGTCCGTACATCATCTGTCTGTCTGACTGTCTTCCAATCTATCTGTCTGTATATCTATCTACCTATATGTTTAATGATCTCTTATCAATCAGTTATTTATCTCTACCTTTCTGTCTACTTACAAAAATATGAACATAATTTCCCAGCAATCTTTTTGCTTTTGTAGGTGCAGTTGTGTAGAGCCCGTGAACCCAAGCAATAAAACATTAAACCTTTGGAATGAATATAATATGACTGCATCTGAAATATCCTGGAACAATCTCACCACAACGGTAAGCTGAAACTCTCCAAAGTAAAGTATCAAATATATAAATTTTTTCTATGGCTATGTGTTGTGTTCTTGTTGTAATGTAAACACTTACACCTAGATTACGAGTTTTGCGTTAGAGGCTGTGCGGTGCTAACGAGCAGTTTATGCTCACCACTCACTTACAGACAGCGCTGGTATTACGGGTTTTTACAAACTCGTCGTTAAAAGACAAGAAGTGAGCGTTGAGCAAAAGTTTGCTCATTACCGCACTCCATTACCAGCGGTGCTTAATTCAGCTGTGAGCTGGTGTAACCTGCTCGTGCATGATTTCCCCATAGGAATCAACGGGGAGAACCGGCTAAAAAAAAGGTACTTTTGTGTTTATTTTAGCTAGGTAGTTTATTAAATAGTTAATAAATATTTAGTAACTATTCTACCTAGTTAAAATAAATACAAACTTGCCTGTAAAATAAAAATAAACCCTAAGCTAGATACAATGTAACTATTAGTTATAATGTAGCTAGCTTAGGGTTTATTTTACAGGTAAGTATTTAGTTTGAAATAGGAATAATTTAGTTAATGATAGTAATTTTATTTCGATTTATTTAAATTATAATTAAGTTAGGAGGTGTTAGGTGTTAGGGTTAGACTTAGATTTAGGGGTTAATAACTTTAGTATAGTGACGGCGACGTTGGGGGCGGCAGATTGGGGGTTAATAAATGTAGGTAGGTGTTGGCGATGTTAGGGACAGCAGATTAGGGGTTAATAATATTTAACTAATGTTTGCAAGGCGGGAGTGCGGCGGTTTAGGGGTTTATATATTTATTATAGTGGCGGCGATGTCCGGTTCGGCAGATTAGGGGTTAAAAAATGTCTTTTAGTGTTTGCGATGTGGGAGGGCCTCGGTTTAGCGGTTAATAGGTAGTTTATGGGTGTTAGTGTACTTTTTAGCACTTTAGTTAAGAGTTTTATGCTACGGCGTTGTAGTGTAAAGCTCTTAACTACTGAATTTAAAATGCGGTACCAGTCTTGACAGGAGAGGGTCTACCGCTCACTTTTTGGCAGACTCGTTATACCAGCGCTATGCAAGTCCCATTGAAAAGAGAGGATACGCAATTTACGTAAGTGGATTTGCGGTATTTTCAAGTCTGGCCAAAAAAGTGAGCGGTACACCTGTACCTGCAAGACTCGTAATACCAGCGGGTGTTAAAAAGCAGCGTGAGGACCGGCCAACGCTGCTTTTTAAGCCTAACGCACAACTCGTAATCTAGCAGTTATTTTTTTTATATGCCACCTGTTATATATGCAAATCAAATTATTTCATGGGCTTCTTTTTGTGCAGCTGTAGTTTACACGTGTGGGACTATATATGATCTATTGTTTAATATTTTGCTTCTAGCTTCTTATGTAAGTCTTAAAAAATGTAGTAAAAGACAAGTATACTTAAATATATATATTACTTTTTTTCCAATATATTTTATTTTTATCAAGTTATACTGGAAACTTTGTCTCTAGCAGTACACTCTCTAATGTTCTAGGATTAAGCCTGAAAAAGTATTGGCTTTCAAGTCTTTTATGATTAAATACAATACTAGGTAATGTGAGGTTTGAAAGCCAAATGTTGAATTAACTTTGAATTTAAATCAGTTTTATCCTAAAAATATATGAGGGACTCATTACAATGAGAAATGCCTCTTCTTCGGGCCCAAGTGTCAAAACAAACAAAATGTACCACCACAAATTGTGCTGAATGATCTCTGTATAATTGTAGCGCACACACAGCTGCACAAACAGGAACTGTGTTTGCAAGAGCACTGGTTTTCAAACCACTCATTAGGCCTCCCTAACAGGTCAGATTTTGAGGATATCTGAACTAGAGCAAAGGTGAAATGATCAGATGATTAGTAAACATGCGCCTAGATTACGAGTTTTGCGTTAGAAGCTGTGCGGTGCTAACGAGCAGTTTATGCTCACCGCTCACTTACAGACAGCGCTGGTATTACGGGTTTTTACAAACCCGGCGTTAACCGCAAAAAAGTGAGCGAAGAGCAAAATTTAGCTCCACATCTCACCTCAATACCAGCACTGCTTGCGTTAGCGGTGAGCTGGCTAAAAGTGCCCGTGCACGATTTCCCCATAGGAATCAATGGGGGAGAACCGGCTGAAAAAAAGTCTAACACCTGCAAAAAAGCAGCGTAAAGCTCCTAACGCAGTCCCATTGATTCCTATGGGGAAATAAAAGTTATGTTTACACTTAACACCCTAACATGAACCCCGAGTCCAAACACCCCTAATCTTACACTTATTAACCCCTAGTCTGCCGCCCCCGACATCGCCGCCACCTACATTATTTTATTAACCCTTAATCTGCTGCTCCGGACACCGCCGCCACCTACATTATACTTATGAACCCCTAATCTGCTGCCCCCAACATCACCGACACCTACATTATATTTATTAACCCCTAATCTGCCGCCCCCAATATCGCCGCAACCTAACTACATTTATTAACCCCTAATCTGCCACCCCCAATGTCGCCACCACTATAATAAAGTTATTAACCCCTAAACCTAAGTATAACCCTAACCCCACCTAACTTAAATATAATTTAAATAAATCAAAATAACATTACTACAATTAACTAAATTATTCCTATTTAAAACTAAATACTTACCTATAAAATAAACCCTTACATAGATACAATGTAACTATTAGTTATATTGTAGCTATCTTAGGGTTTATTTTATTCTATTTACCTAGTTAAAATAAAGACAACTTTACCTGTAAAATAAAACCTAACCTAAGTTACAATTACACCTAACACCACACTACAATTAAATTAATTACCTAAATTAAATACAATTAATTACAATTAAATAAAATTATCTAAAGTACAAAAAAAACACACTAAATTACAGAAAATAATAAAGAAATTACAAGATTTTTAAACTAATTACACCTAATCTAATCCCCCTAACAAAATAAAAAAAAGCCCCCCCAAAATAAAAAAAACCCTACCCTACACTAAATTACAAAAAGCCCTTAAAAGGGCCTTTTGCGGGGCATTGTCCCAAAGTAATCAGCTCTTTTACCTGAAAAAAAATTACAATCCCCCCCCCAACATTATAACCCACCACCCACACAACCAACCCTACTCTAAAACCCACCCAATCCCCCCTTAGAAAAACCTAACACTAACCCCTTGAAGATCACCTTACCGGGAGACGTCTTCACCCAACCGGGCCGAAGTCCTCAACGAAGCCGGGAGAAGTCTTCATCCAATCCGGGCGAAGTGGTCCTCCAGACAGGTAGAAGTCTTCATCCAGACGGCATCTTCTATCTTCATCCATCCGGTGCAGAGCGGGTCCATCTTCAAGACATTTAAATTATATGTGTTAGGGGGTGTTAGGGTTAGGGTTAGACTTATGTTTAGGGGTTAATAACTTTATTATAGTGGTGGCGACGTTGGGGGCGGCAGTTTAGGGGTTAATAAATGTAGGTATTTGGCGGCGATGTTAGGGCTGGCAGATTAGGGGTTAATAATATTTAACTAATGTTTGCGATGCGGTAGTGTGCCGGTTTAGGGGTTAATATATTTATCATAGTGGCGGAGATGTCCGCTTTGGCAGATTAGGGGTTAAAAAATTTATTTTAGTGTTTGCGATGTGGGGGGGGCCTTGGTTTAGGGGTTAATAGGTAGTTTATGGGTGTTAGTGTACTTTTTAGCACTTTAGGTAAGAGTTTTATGCTACGGTGTTGTAGTGTAAAACTCTTAACTACTGACTTTAAAATGCGGTACCAGGCTTGACAGGAGAGGGTCTACCGCTCACTTTTTGTCAGACTCATAATACCGGCGCTAGGCAAGTCCCATTGAAAATATAGGATACGCAATTGACGTAAGTGGATTTGCGGTATTTCCGAGTCTGGCCAAGAAAGTGAGCGGTACACCTGTACCTGCAAGACTTGTAATACCAGTGGGTGTTAAAAAGCAGCGTTAGGACCTCTTAACACTGCTTTTTAAGGCTAACGCAAAACTCGTAATCTAGGCCATGTTTTTTTACCTGCTCTCATCCAAGGTAATCCTGAAAATCTGGCCTGTTAGGGTGGCTTGAGGACAGGTTTCAAAACCAGTGGTCTAGAGTAAGCAGAAGCAATTGAGCACCACTTAGACCATAACTATAGTAACCCAGCATTCACATTAGTCTAGGACAATAATGCTCTGCAGCTCTCTTTTTTCCATAAATACATTTTTTTTACTTTAAAATACAAGCCCATATGCACCTGTTTTTGGCCCTCTAGAGATTAAAGGGTTAACACTGAAGCCACTTTAAAAAATTTGACTGAATATTACAGGTCCATATGCACCAGACAAGAGAACACTGACGTAACCTAAAAAGTTTATTTCACAGAACCAGTTTCTTATAACATACGCAATGTAACAATAAAACTGCAAAAATCTGTTGAATTTTACAAGTTCATATACATTTTACATAGCTTTATAACTGGAGCGTTAACTGCGCTAGAAGTAAGCTTTTTGCACAAAACACCAAAGTTAGAATATCGTGTGCGCGTTCACGTATTCCCCCATAGAAGTCAACAGAGAAAAAAAAAAAAGTGGAAAAAACCCTACTTGCACGGAACACGATCGCATATTCTCAAGTGCGCTAACCCGACATGAAAATATTAATATTTCACATTCAAATGTTCTTCACATAGAAGAATATGTTCTATTTATCATAAATACATATTTAACTATATATATTTATATATGATGGTATTGTGATAGAATATATATCTATACCTATTTATATATATATATATATATATATATATATATATATATTAAAAAATTTTAATACACTTTTAGCATATTCTGCTATGTGCAAAACATTGGAATGTGAAATATTTACTGTAAATACATAGTTAAAACCTTTATTAAATATGCAATAGGCTTTTACATGTTTTTATCTACTTAACTATAAAAGGGCTCCAATGCAATTATATATATGTGTATACATGTCTGTAAATACATAAATACACATATAAATACATACATACATATGTATACACATATAGACCAACTATATTTATTTTACACATTAAATGCATAATATACTAAAGTAATAGTTGATAAATAAAATATTTTCAACCTCATGAATACAAACATGTTTTGTAAAAATCATGTCAAAAATATTGTGGTACAAAGAGGATTTCTATTGATGCGTGGCAGATGGCATAAATAAAGCAATGCACAAATATCCGTAAAGATACTACTTCCTCTGAAATGTTTCTCTCCAGCTGTTCGTGATATGTTTTAAAATAGTATCATTTTTATTAGTAGTTTGGCTCATCTTAAAGGGACATAAAACCCAATTTTTTTCTTTCATAATTTAGATAGAACATAACATTTTAAACAACTTTCTAATTTACTATTATCAATTTTTCTTAGTTTTATTGTTATCCTTTGTGGAAAAGCAGAAATGTAAGCTCAAGAGTGTGCACGTGTCTGCAGCACTATATAGCAGCAGTTTTGCAACAATGTTATACATAAGCAGGGGCACTAGATGGCAGCACTATTTCCTGTCGTGTAGTGCTTCAGGCATGTGCACACTACCTACCTGGTATCTCTTCAACAAAGAATAACATGAGAATGAAAAAATAATAATAATAGAAGTAAATTGGAAACTTTTTAAAAATGGTATCCTCTATCTGAATCATTAAATGATTTTTTGGAGGTTTAATGTCCCTTTAAGCTGTTTGGCATTTCATTGCAGCAATCCATCAGCTGACCATTTTTACTGGCCAATTGGTATAACATCTCAATTTTCATATTAGTTATGGTAAAATTGTTAATACAATTAATGTGTTTTAGAAGCTTAAATTCTCTCCACCTTTACCAACTTTCTTAAAGGGACATTGGAGTGCTGCAATCATGTTATCATTTCTCGATCCCAAACTGAAGTGCAAGTCTTATTCCTACATAATTTAATGGAACATTAATCTGGAAATGTATTTCCACATAAAGACCTAGATTATAAATCACAAAAATGTAAGCAGCATGGAATGTTAAGAATGCTTGTGCACAATCCATACTGTGTGTAGTTTTTGCATTAAAATCAGTCAGTGATTAATATTTATCATGCTTTAGTATTTATGTTTGGATAATGCACATGCCTAATTTACCTTTGGAAATATATTTCTTTGAGGACATGCATTAAAATCATTCATATGGGATAGGGCTTGAATACAAAACTGCTTAGTTTTTTTCTATCCACTTCATTGTTCTCCCTAGGACCTATTTATTGGGCACAGCACCCAGATGATTTTATTCACCACCCTGCTAAAATTTAAGCCAATATTAAGCTAAACAGGTAAACAGAAGTCGTTCAAAATTATGGCAATATGGGGAACAGAGCGGTGCGCTAAAGGATGTACACCCTAATAAGTGTGTGCATAGTGAAGGCAGGACAGAGGATTCCCAGATAGTTTAATAAGACAAAAGAATTAGGTAAACTTATATATATATATATATATATATATATATATATATATACAATACGCTAAGTGGCAACCCAATAATCAGAGAACAGCAACCAAAATAAATGAAGCTGCAGGATAGTGCTATATGTTATAAGTGTAGTCAATTACTCTAAAAAGACACACATATATCATAGTGTCAAAAAAGAAACCAATCTATATGTGAACAGTATCAATGGACCAATGGATCAATGGATCAACACCTAAGCACTTATAGTATTCAAGGTGCCTTCATTCCTATGGAAAAATAGAAACATTTTTGTTAATTGTCATTAGACATTTTCTTAATTTATTTGCGTTTTTTAACACAGTCCAAAGGATGGGATGCCCGTAAGGAATTCATTTGTAGCAACATCCAAAATCTATCATTGAGTTCAGGCCCTTGGGGGCCACGGTGTTAAGATCGAAAATCCATCTTGCTTCCAATTGTAATAAAGCCAATGCTCTGTCCCCACCTCGTCTTAATCGTGGAACATGGTCAATGAGTATTACTCTTAACGTAGTGAGTGACCTGCTTGTAAAAAATGTCTAGCGACTGGTTGCTCAGAGCTACCCGTTTTTATGGCCTGGCGTATAGCAGATTTGTGATTCGCTAGCCTTTCTCTGAAGGTAGTGACCATTTTCCCAATATAATATAAGGAACACGGACAGATGATGGCATAAATGACCGATGTGCACGTCAATCTATGTTGGATCTTGTACCGTTTATTAGTGTGTGGGTGATGGAAACTGTTACAGGTCACCATTTGATTACATGTGACACAGTTACCACATCTGTAACACCCCACTTTGGTCTTAGGTAACCAAGTCCGACGATCATAGCAGTGCACCGGGTCGTTCAAGACTAAAAGATCTCGCAGATTTTTAGATCTCTTATAGACCATCCTAGGTGGTGGAAGGTCATAAAAGGGCAGGCTTGTGTCTTTTGCCACTATTTTCCAATTGTCGTTAATAGTGTTAGATACCACTTCCGAAAACGGACTGTAGGTAGTCAATATTAGAGATAATCTCACAAAGCAAGAAAGAATGGCTATTAAAGCACTTTCTAAGGATCCCAGTATTGTCATAAGGCCGGCAGATAAGGGTGGGGCCATAGTCATTCTCGACTATGATATGTATAGGACAGAAGCACACAGACAACTTCACAATGGGGTTACATATAAAAAACTCTCAGGTAATCCTACTACAGGTTTCAAGAAAGAAGTTGATGATCTTTTAGGTTTAGCACACACTGCCAACATTATAGATGACGATACTTGGTTATTTTTTACTGTGGACAAACCCATCTGTCCGATTTTGTACTTGCTCCCCAAGGTTCATAAGACATTGGATAACCCCCCTGGCAGACCTATTGTTTCTGCCAGGGGTTCTCTGCTACAGCCTCTGGCTGAATACAAAGATTTTTATCTCCAGCCCATAGTACAAGCTACAGATTCCTACTTAAGAGACTCGTTTGAGCTCATCAACCTCCTAAAAACTTTTGAAGTTGATAATAGTTTGGACTTGCTTGTTACCATGGGCATAGTAAGTCTGTACACCATGATTCCCCATAACCATGGGATGCACATGATCAAGGAACATTTGATTAATAGTGCGCACTATACTGGCCCACCAATTGAATTTTTAATTGTAAACATTTTTTTTTTATTGTCAAAGAAGTCTCAACATTTGCCAAACAAAGCATTTGCAACAAATAGTTAGGTTACATCACATAATTGAGCAATACATATTAGCCGCCCACCACATAACAGACATGGAATGGTGGTACTGTATACAATATTATTGCTAAAAGACAATACATATTGGTCTTCTGGTTTTTTATGATAAGCATGAAAAGACCTCCCCAACAATCAATCGCGTTTATAATATAAAGGAGAAGAGACGTAGTGGTAAGAGGACCTCTAGAGAAGAGGAGGAAAGAAGAGAGAGAGAGAGGAGGAAAAGGGGTTTGAGCACCTGAGGGGTAGTTTACCTAGAGAGTCTGGTATTTTATAATACTAGGGATCTCCTGGTTTGCATTCTGACTGAGTCTTCCCATACTGTCCACTCCTCCCATATCTGCAGGAATTCCTGCCTTTTATCTAATAGATTAGATGCTATGCTTTCCATCTGATGGTAGAATCTGATTTTATTTAATATGATATCATAGTGGGGTACAGTTGTTTTCCAATATTTCGCTATTACCGTTCTAGCAGCCGTACATATAATATTCACTAATTTTAAGGAGTGTTTGTGTAATCCTGGAATAGGGGCATGTAAGAGAGCCTGCTCCATACTCAGTGTAATCTGCCTATTAAAAACCTTACTCAATAAATCTGAAGTCGCCTCCCAAATTTTAGCACTTTCAGGACACTCCCACCACATATGGGTATATGTGCCCTCTGATGGGCAGCCTCGGTAGCACCTAGGTATACTTTCTAGTTCTGTTGCCGATTGAAGATGATGTAATCTACCCGGGTAATTGTACCATCTGTATGTTACCTTAATATAGTTCTCCTTTAAGTTTGCGCTAATGGAGCAGGCTAAACCTTTTTGGATTATGCTTGCCCATTCTGTTAAGTCCCAAGAAAGGTTAGCTTCTTTTTCCCATTTTTTAATGTAGTAAGGTTTCTCTAACCTTTGTTTAGTGAATAAAAACTGATATAGTCTAGATATAGTACCTCTAGTCCTAGTGGTTGAACTGCAAAGTTTCTCATATAATGTAGTGCCGCTTGAGACTCGCAATCTATTTGCTTCTTCTATCTTAGCTCTTAATTGGAAATAGTGAAACCAGGAATGTGGTGTAGAGGGTGGAAGAGAGTTATATTGTTGGAACGAGATCGTCTCAGAGTTACAGGATGTGTCGGCTATCCTATATAGGCCTTTGTTAGCCCAAATCGTGTTAACTTTATCTTTGTTGTTATGTTTGTCTAGAGGTAGGGATAATGGCGTGAGAGGTGAACCCACGGGAATTAATTTATACTTATTTTGTGATCCATCCCAGATCTCTAACGTATGTGCAATTGAAATAAGTCTTTTCCATGAGTCTGGTCTGTCTTTTTTTGAGGTCCAGAAAATCTGATAAATCGGGTATAAATTTAACATGTCACTCTCTATCTGAACCCATGCTAAGTCGCTCTTAGAGTTGTGTAGGAGTGCTGTTTGGGCTAGTCTAGCGGCCTTAAAATAAATTTGTAAGTCAGGGACTCCCAATCCTCCTTCAGTTTTAGGCAACAATAAAGTCCTCCTATTTATTCTAGCTTTTTTGTTGGCCCATATAAACTCCAACATCTGTTTTTGGACTTTCTCAAGATCCTTTGAGGGGATAACTATAGGCAGAGATCTAAAGAGATATAATAATTTTGGGAGTATCACCATTTTACTAACTACCATCTTACCATAGAATGAAATTTTATATGTGCTCCATATCTTCATTTCTTTATGTAGGTATTTGTATAAAGGGGGGTAGTTGAGTTTGTATAAGTCATTAAGGTTATAAGGGATTAAGACTCCTAAATATTTAATTGCATTGGGGGCCCATTTGAAATCGAAGTTTATCTCTAATAACTTTTTAGTGTGGGGAGGGAGGTGCACTTCTATGGCTTCACATTTGTCATTATTAATTTTGTACCCAGACAAATTGCCAAAGTTAGTTAGGAGGTCGTATAGGATTGGGAGGGATAGCAGGGGTTTACTTATTGTTAATATAATGTCATCTGCAAACAGCGAGAGTTTGTGTTCTGTTTTGCCTACCATAATTCCAGCTATATTGCTCTGGTTTCTGATGCTTGCTGCTAAGGGCTCAATGCACATGGCAAAGAGCAAGGGCGACAGGGGGCAACCCTGTCTGGTGCCATTATGAATATGTATTCTTTTAGATTGGTATCCTGCTATCCTAAGATACGCCGTTGGGTTTGTGTATATGGCTTGAATTGCTTTAACAAAGGAGCCCGATATGCCGAACTGCGAAAGAGTCTCAAGCATATAGTCCCAATGGATCCTATCAAAGGCCTTCTCTGCATCTAAAGAGAGAAACAGAGAAGGCACTTTTTCGTTTGTTGCAAAACTGATAAGATCAATAACCTTCCGCACATTGTCAGGAGCCTCCCTCCCCATAATGAATCCCACTTGGTCGTTTACTATTAGTTTGGATATATGTGAGTTTAGTCTCGTGGCCATAATTTTAGTAAGGAGTTTGAGGTCTAAGTTTATGAGTGATATTGGTCTATAGTTTTTACAATGGAACTTGTCTTTCCCTGGTTTAGGGACCACGCAAATTCTAGCCGTTAATAAATCATTTGGGATTGTGCCTCCCTGCATTATATAGTTAAACATCTCCGCTAAGTGGGGGGCAAGATCCATTGAGAATTTTTTGTAGAAGCTACCTGAATATCCATCAGGCCCAGGAGCTTTGTTGCTTTTAAGTTGTTTGATAGCTATAAGAATTTCTTGGGTTGTAATGGGAGCATTCAACTGGTCTAAGGCTGTTGAGTCAAGGGTGGGTAAATGGCATTCTTTTAAAAACTCCCGTATTTTATTACTTCTAGATTCTGTATGGCTCTTTGGTAATTGGTATAGAGACTGGTAAAAGTCCGCAAAGGAGTTGGCGATGCGCTGGGGATCGTTAGTTATGGAACCTGATTTAGTCTGTATCTGAGGAATGGAAGACGCTCTAGTAATATTTCTGATTTTTCTGGCGAGCATTCGGTCAGGTTTATTTGCATATATAAAATACTGAGCATCAACCATCCTCAGATTTGCTATTGCTTCTTCATCAAGTAATTTATTTAATTCTGCCTTTTTGGATGCAATTAATTTAATTAAGTTGGGGTTTCTATCCGCTATTACTTGTGTATTGAGCTTCTCAAGCTCTTGTTTTCTCTCTATAATTATTTGTTTTTTCTGCTTATTTAGGTTAGCTTTCTCATGAATTAATACTCCTCTAAGGAAGGCCTTGAATGCACCCCAAATATACAGAGGGTTCGGGGTTGAATTTTTGTTGTCTGTCCAAAAGTGACTAATTTGTTGGGTGAGTTTTTGACCTATAATTTCATTCCTTAATAATGAGGGGTCCAAGGACCAAGATCTGTCTCTAGAGGGGTCGAACAGGCCTTTAATTGACATTTCCACAATAGAGTGGTCGGACCAGCTAGTTTGCGCTATATTTGCATTGGTTATTAGTGGACATAGGATCTGACTGGCAAAAATATAATCAATTCTGGAAAAAGAATTGTGGGCTGCAGAATAGTATGTGTAGTTCCTAACCCCTAGATTACGGATTCTCCAAGTATCTAACAAGTTGTGATCTAGGATAAAATCACTTAATATTTTTTTTGAAGATAGTCCAGTGGTAGGGGATCTGTCTAATCTGTCATTTAGAGTGAGATTAAAGTCCCCCCCAATAATAATTTTGTGTTTTTTCCATGAGGTTAAGAGTTTACTGATTTTAGCTAGGAAATGACCCTGGTTATCATTCGGGGCATATATATTTCCCAATACTATTGAGTTCCCATGAATTTTACCCCTGAGTATTATAAATCTACCCTCTGGATCTCTAATTACTTCTTCTTCCTGGAAGTTTAGGGATGCGTGCAGAATAATAGAGACTCCTCTTTTTTTCTGTTGACCAAAGGAATGGTATTGTATCGGAAAGGCCTTGTCCCAGTGTTTTGGGTTTTGTGTGGAAGTGAAGTGGGTTTCCTGTAATAGTATTATATGTGCCTGTTTGCTTTTGTATTCTGCAATAGCTTTTTTTCTTTTGACGTGTGAGTGGAGCCCTCGCACATTATGAGATAGTATGTTAATTGACATTATGTAGTAGGGTTGTTAAGCTAATATGTGATCTAATAGTGACCTGAAGAGACCAGAACAAATGCTGTTTATGAGACGTCTCAGTCCTACCTTGTAGTATCAGTGCGTTATACCACCACCTTTGTTTCGTAGATTTGATCCCCCAGATGCTCAAAGAAGGATAGAAAAGAACTGAAGAGAAGAGAAAAACATAAACTGTGAACAAAACATTGCGTATAAATATAAACATTAGTATCAGTGCGAGATACCTAGTTTCCCTATATATAGGAACATTGGCTACAAGGTGTATACATAATATCAGTAACAGCGACAGATAATTTAGTTCTATATGGAACAAGAACGACAAACCAGGATAATTTAGATAAAATCTATTAAAGTAAACAGGGGACAGTGTTTAGTCTATACTCGTCTTGGTTTTCAAACTAACTGCTCTATCAGCGGCTAATTGGATTAACTGATAACAAAAGAATGTGGCATGGATGTATTTTAGTGCGGCCAGGAGGGGCCGCCTATTACCAGTGATGAGAGTAATGTGCCACTTAACATTAAGCTGAGCTATTATAAATAGACTAGTGTGATTAAACTAAGCTAAATAGAACTATAACTCTAAGGAAGCTGCCTTACTGTTAGGCAACTATTTGTCCATGAGAACAGTAGTCATACAGTTTATATATAGAACCCGGACTTTCATAATTTAGATGTTTCTCATAAGTTCTGCCACTTGATGTGGAACACACGACACTCACTAGTGTCCAGCTTACAGTCTCTAAGGAGCACCTGAGGCAGGAACTTTTATCAGTTAGCCACAGCCTGCGATTGATGGGTTGGTTCTGTATTTACAGTATCATCAGGTCTGTTGTGTGGGTTGGAGCTTCTAGGAACTTTGTTCCACATTTGTTGTATCTGTTTCCTTGGTGTCCTAGGTGGTAATGGCATGGGAGAGTCCACATCTCTAAGTTGTAATCGTCGGAGCAGGTCTGTTCCCTCCTCAACGGAGGTGCAGGAGTAGGTTGATTTATTAAACAGAAACACAAGTCTGAATGGGAAAGACCACCTGTATCTAATTCTTGCTTTTGTGAGAGCCATGGTGATTGGCTTTAGTTCCCTTCTCTTGCGCAGTGTGATGGGGGATAAGTCGGCAAAAAATTGAAGGTGGTGCCCCTCAAATTCAATATGTTGTTGAGTTCTGGTGACCTGAAGGAGTTGCTCTTTGGTAGTATAGTAGTGGAACTTGAGGATCACATCCCTAGGTGTGTTTGGGATATTAGGTTTATTCAAGGCTCTATGAATTCTGTCAGTTATAAACATATTCTCTTCTACTTCTGGTAGCAGATGTCGTAAGATTCTAAGTAGAACCTCGTTGAGCTTATCGTATGTTTCAGGTAGGTTTCTGATTCTGACATTAGACCTCCTAGATCTATTTTCCAGGTCTTCGAGCTGGGATTCTATTTGCTCTATTTTATCATGTTGAGTCTGTACAGAATTCTGTATGATTGGGAGTTCTTCAATGATTTCTGTGACTTTGTCCTCCAACTCAGAGGTTCTCTGGCCAATTTCTTTTATATCGTTTCTGATGTCTAGTATTGCAGCTTTTAATTCTATCTGAAATACCTCTTTAATTTGCTGTACTAGGGAGTTATTTGAGGGTTGCTGCGGCTCTTCAGAACTGGTGTCTAGTGTATGATCCGACATTTCCCCCTCTTGAGTAATACTTTTGGTTTGACTTATAGACTTCTTTTTCGCTTGTGCCTTAGATAGACAATCTTTGACTGTGTTTTTCCTTTCATTGTATGCGAGGATATAGGTGCTAGTAGTGTCTCCTGTCTGAGTACCGGGTGATTCTAACATACCATTAGGACCGAAACTGGTGAGTCGTCAGTGAGTCGCTGTATTTTAAAGCATATTTAACACCTTGTGCACCAACATGTTTGACCTAAGTGAACATATTTCTAATTGGTACACCTACCCACCAGGCATTATTTCCTCTGGATTGTTTGATAATGGATAGGGCATACAGCTTGTGAAGGCCTGCTTGTATCTCAGAGCCTGTAGTTTACCATTTTGAATCTGAGACAGGAACCTTAGTTATTTCCTCTAATGTGGAGTAAAGCAGCCAAATCCTCTATTTAGCGGTGCAGACACCCTTTAAATCGCTACTTCCAGACGCGGGTACATGTCCTGGAAGTGCGCAGTACATACAGATAGTTATTATGTCTTTTACTGGGTGTAGTTGTTTCTGCTTCCCATACAAGATAAAATAAGTCTTTCTACCTCTCCCAGTAGGCTTATATTGTGGCCTTCCCCAGTGTGCTAAAGCTTTAGTGACCCTTTACAAAGTGCGGCTCATGCTGTCTCCTCTTGGGGCCTAGGGGGGTGACTTGTATAAGGGCCCACTGAGGAAGGGGCTGTGAATCCTGTTTGCCTTTGCAGACTATTTGTGTAGCTGAGTATTGCAGGGCTGTGGGTTACTACTAGGACTCGTAGATGTCAGCTGAGAACTTGCAGTGTGGATAGGGGTGTAAAGACACAATATGGCGTCTTTTCCCGCCAAGTGCTGTCCGCTACTGTGATGTAAGTTAGATGGTCCCCAAACCCTCTCCGGGCTCAATGATTGTAGGCTGTTATTTATTCTAATAAAGTCCCCAGCCTATCATATGTGTATCCGTGCCTTGGAGTGATAAGTTGTTACCTCCTTGCAGCGTTGGCACCCTTCGGCAACTTGCGTGGCTTTCTGTCCGACAGTGATGGCAGCCGCTTTCTGTGTTCGGCGATCCTGTTCACCTCTCCAGAGGAATATCAATTGCGGATGCCGCGTTATGTCTCGCCACCTTCTGTATCAATAATGTAGAGTTTGCGGCTCTGTTCAGCCGCCGGAGCGGAGCCCCGACCCTCCGGTAGCTGAAGTTGTAGGCAGTGTCAGCCGGGCTGTGAGTCCCTCCGGTTACGTTGGAAGAAAACGTTTTGCTGGACCAACAGATCAGTCTCCGGTCTTCTCACTATCTAATGAGATTGATTTCAGACAAAAGTTTTTCAATAATAGGGTATATTTTGTGCACAATCTTTTGGCTGCACAGGAGCTCCCTAAGAACACGTCTAGCTTCAATGGCTGCTGGCCACGCCTCCCACCAATTGAATTTTTAATGAATCTGATGGAGCTGTGCCTGGAAAAAAAACTTTTTTCGTTTTTAAAACAAATTTTTTCTGCAAACATTAGGTACGGCCATGGGGTCAAGCCCCTTCATATGCCAACCTATATATGGCACAATTTGAACAAAATCATGTTTTTAATCCACAGCACAGCTCCATCAGATTCTACCGTCGCTATATAGATGACGTATTCTTTATTTGGAGGGGCACGTCTGCATCTTTGATTGATTGGTTTAATGCCCTTAATGGATTAGATTCCACAATCAAGTTTAAAATTGAATGGAATCTAGAAAAAAATAATTTCCTTGATCTGGAGATATACAAAATAAAGACAATAGGCACAGATACTCTGTACACTACCTTATACCATAAGGACACAGATAAACATTCTATTCTACACTACAACAGTTTTCATCCTCACACACAAAAAAACGGTGTCAGTTCCTCGCAGCTCCTGAGAGTGGTCAGGAATAACACTGAGGATTCCCATAAGGATCTCCAATTAAAAGATATAGCTCAGAAGTTCCTACAACGAAGATATCCCCCACAACTCATCGAAAGACAGCTTCTGGTTGCGGAGCAACGAACCCAAGATGGCCTCACGGTAAGGAATA
The DNA here is from genome assembly GCF_027579735.1 of Bombina bombina. Classification (NCBI taxonomy): domain Eukaryota; kingdom Metazoa; phylum Chordata; class Amphibia; order Anura; family Bombinatoridae; genus Bombina; species Bombina bombina. Next base: position 424,541,306 of record NC_069499.1, read on the forward strand.
GTGAGAAAAAAGAAGATTCAAGACTGAAGTTTGTGACTACCTACACTCCGTTTTCGGAAGTGGTATCTAACACCATTGACGACAATTGGAAAATAGTGTCAAAAGACACAAGCCTGCCCTTTTATGACCTTCCACCACCTAGGATGGTCTATAAGAGATCTAAAAAGCTGCAAGATCTTTTAGTCTTGAACGACCCGGTGCACTGCTATGATCGTCGGCCTTGGTTACCTAAGACCAAAGTGGGGTGTTACAAATGTGGTAACTGTGTGACATGTTAACATATGGTGACCTGTAACAGTTTCCATCACCCACACACTAATAAACGGTACAAGATCCAACATTGATTGACGTGCACATCGGACTTTGTCATTTATGCCATCATCTGTCCGTGTTCCTTATATTATATTGGAAAAACGGTCAATACCTTCAGAGAAAGGCTAGCGAATCACAAATCTGCTATACGCCAGGCCATAAAAACGGGTAGCTCTGAGCAACCAATCGCTAGACATTTTTTACAAGCAGGTCACTCACTATCTACGTTAAGAGTAATACTCATTGACCATGTTCCATGATTAAGACGAGGTGGGGACAGAGTATTGGCTTTATTACGATTGGAAGCAAGATGGATTTTCGATCTAAACACCGTGGCCCCCAAGGCCCTGAACTCAATGATAGATTTGGATGTTGCTACAAATGAATTCCTTACGGGCATCCCCTCCTTTGGACTGTGTTAAAAAACGCAAATAAATTAAGAAAATGTCTAATGACAATTAACAAATATGTTGCTATTTTTCCATAGGCATGAAGGTACCTTGAATACTATAAGTGCTTAGGTGTAGTATTCCATTGATACTGTTCACTTATAGATTGATTTCTTTTTTGACACTATGATATATGTGTGTCTTTTTAGAGTAATTGACTACCCTTATAACATATAGCACTATCCTGCAGCTTCATTTATTTTGGTTGCTGTTCTCTGATTATTGGGTTGCCACTTAGCGTATTATATATATATATATATATATATATATATATATATATATATATAAGTTTACCTAATTCTTTTGTCTTATTACACTATCTGGGAATCCTCTGTCCTGCCTTCCCTATGCACACACTTATTAGGGTGTACATCCTTTAGTGCACCGCTCCGTTCCCCATATTGCTATAATTTTGAACGGCTTCTGTTTACCGTTGCCATGACACTATACACACGGCTTTACTCTGTTTGCCGTGACGTATTACGTCATCACGTATGCGTGCACACGCATGGGACTCCGACAGTGATGGGCGGTCGGCTATTGAGCGGCGAGGCAGGTATCAGGATTATTATGTTTCACTTACATTTGTAATTACACTGGGTATATAAGGTTTGTTCATTATGTGGTTCTATTATCTCTCACATGGGCTCCATTTGAAAAAGGTCTAAGTGTAGACCGAAACGTTATGGGTTAAGGCCCTCCTGTTTAACCTTTGTTGGATTAAAAGGCTTGCTGTTCAAACTTCCTGTGTTGCCTGCTTTCTTCCGGATACACCATATACACCGTGCTGGGTGTGTATTCTGGACTTTGCATGTATATGTATATATATATATATATATATATATATTTACACCTATATATATTCATGTAAATATATAGGTATAAATATATATTTGTGCTAAAAAACAGCAGATATATATAGAATTATTTATTTATGAATAAATATAACATATTCTGTTATGTGAAGAACATTGGAATGTAAAATATTAATATTTACTTGTCGAGTTAGCGCATTTGCGAATATGGTATCGAGTTTGCACACACATACATACAAGTATACATCCATACATACAAACATCCATACACTTACTCACAGAGGTGTAACTAGAAACCACAGGGCCCAGGTGCAAGAATCTAAGAAGCCCCCCCCCAACAAAAAAAGTGAATTTGATACATATCTTTTTTTATGAGATGATCTGAACCCATATTACTGTATATAGTGACACTGTTTAACCCACCAGTACGGTATATAGTGAGTCAGTGACACCGTCTGTAATCTACCGGTGAGATGACTGGCCTAACCCTACCAACCCCAGTACTTTATAAAGTGACCACAGTAGTCTGTGACATAGTCCAGCCCCCCATACACATGCATATACACACACGCACACATATCCTTATACACACACACACATATCCATACACCTACACACACACACATGCACACGTATACTTAAAGGGACAGTTTACTCAAAATTTTTCTCCCCTTTAATTTGTTCCCAATGATCCACTTTACCTGCTGGAGTGTATTAAATTGTTTACAGGTAGCTCCTTTACCCTTATATTGGCATTTGAAATTGTTAATTTAGCATGTGGTATCCCCACCTATTCTGAAAGTTTGTGGCCGCGCGTACCAGCTATAGATAAGCTTTGTAAACACAGCCAGCAGAAGAAATTACACTCCCAGTGTGATATAGCAGAGATAAGGTAATAAAATGTTGATTTTCCATTGTTCTCTCAAAGTATTGGTGATTGTTTTAAGGACAGATATAATATAAAGAAGCAGGTATATGTGCACAATGTGATACAGTAATGAGATCTGATTATACCTACAAGCTCAACCTATTTTATTAGGCTGTGGCTTCAAAACACAAAATCAGAGCTTTAATATACAGAAATAAACCTTAAAAAGCTAATTTTCATACATTTTTTACTCTGCAGTTGGTATAAAAAGCAATTGTAAACACATTAAGGGAAAAACTATTTTACAGTATACTGTCCCTTTAAATACCCACATACATTAGCTACACTCTTGCAATTCTGCTGCCATTTAGGGCTCCATTTATCAAGGGCTTGGCTGATCAGATTAATCAACCTTCATTTGTAGTGGGACAATGGCCATTTATTGTAATTAAAAAAGGACTCATGTCAAAAACACAGTTTCCTATTATAAAGCAGCTAGGTCTGATATTTCACAGAAATGGATCTAGCAGGTACGACATACCATTACCGCTAACAAAGAAAACCAAAACTGAAGCAACAAAGATGGTGTAAAACAATTATACTAAAAGTGACAGATGATTTCAAACTTGAATACATAAAATACTAGAATAATTCCAACACCGAGAAAACAGGACTGTCTTATCTTTTAGGTGCAGCACCCAGCCCACTGTTGAAATGAAAAGTAAAGGATATAAACTTGATAAAATGTTCACATAATGTACATTGTATTAGACCTGAAATCAGTGAAATTACATCACTAGGAGATTAACATAGAAAATGTACTATTGTGCTTTATTGCTCAGTTCTGAGTTGTCTGCATAATACTGTATAATTTTGTTGACTCATTTAGAAAATATAATAGAAATGTCAAATGATGCTGATGGCTTTTTTCTCTTTGGTACATTTGTCATATTTAATGAACTTCCATCTGCAATGCTGCATGTAATTATGCCATGTTTTGACACCATAAGAACACTTAGGAAAAATGTAATATTTTGAGTCAGGATTTTTACGAAATCCAAACATTATTTATATTAGTAATAGATTCAGTTTTGTTGGGCTTTTTATTCAGTGTTAGAGTATAAGTATATGGATAGAGAATTCTACAGAATTAATATACACCTAGATTTAGAGTTTTGCGTTAGAAGGGGTGCGTTAGCTACGAATGTTTTTTTTCCCCCGCACCTTTTAAACAACGCTGGTATTTAGAGTTCTCTGAAGGGCTGCGTTAGGCTCCAAAAAGGGAGCGTACAGGCATATTTACCGCCACTTCAACTCTCAATACCAGCGTTGCTTACGGACGCGGCCAGCTTCAAAAACGTGCTCGTGCACGATTCCCCCATAGGAAACAATGGGGCAGTTTGAGCTGAAAAAAAAACCTAACACCTGCAAAAAAGCAGCGTTCAGCTCCTAACGCAGCCCCAATGTTTCCTATGGTGAAACACTTCCTAAGTCTGTACCTAACACCATAACATGAACCCCGAGTATAAACACCCCTAACCTTACACTTATTAACCCCTAATCTGCCGCCCCCGCTATCGCTGACCCCTGCATTTTATTATTAACCCCTAATCTGCCGCTCCGTACACCGCCGCAACCTACATTATCCCTTTCTACCCCTAATCTGCTGCCCCTAACATCGCCGACCCCTATATTATATTTATTACCCCCTAATCGCCCCCCCCAACGTCGCCACTACCTAACTACACTTCTTAACCCCTAATCTGCCGACCGGACCTCGCCGCCACTATAATAAATGTATTAACCCCTAAACCGCCTCACTCCCGCCTCAAAAACCCTATAATAAATAGTATTAACCCCTAATCTGCCCTCCCTAACATCGCCGACACCTAACTTCAAGTATTAACCCCTAATCTGCCGACCGGACCTCGCCGCTACTCTAATAAATGTATTAACCCCTAAAGCTAAGTCTAACCCTAACACTAACACCCCCTAAGTTAAATATAATTTTTATCTTACGAAATAAATTAACTCTTATTAAATAAATTAATCCTATTTAAAGCTAAGTCACCTTTACTTGGTCTATAAGAATTGTTCTTCAAGCACTACATAGCGTAGAAGATTCTATACCAATGATAGTAAAAGAATAAAAAAAAAACAAGTCAAAGCATAATATTCACAAATAAAAAACACTTCCATTTAGCCATGAATCCTAGAATTTACTTATAGCTTTAAAGTTTTTGAATCACCCTAATTGTATTTTATTACTTTAACATGGTATGTCTGAGTCCTTCTTATTCTTGTTGCAGAAGTTTGGTAATAATGTATCAACCCCTGTACTATTCCGTTATATTAATCCATTGAATAAATAAAAGGAAATGCCAAAGACACAGAATTAACTGTTCCTTTGCCATTACAATGTTGGCATTGTGTACCAGCGATTTATCTTCAGTAATATTTTTGCTAAGGTGTTTGTTGTTTTTCTGCTTTGAGTGCACAGATATCTACTTGCATCTGTAACAATTGTAGCAGTTCATATATTAGGCTTCATTTTTACTTAGTTTTTTGTGTGTATGATTTTGTATATTTGTGCTCACCAGGTTTGCAATAATTTTCATGGAGAATATGTTGGTCGAGCCTGTGGACATGAAGGTCCATATGTTCCTGATGTCCTTTTCTGGTCAGTCATCTTATTTTTTTCAACTGTTGTGTTATCATCAACTCTGAAGCAATTCAAAACAAGCCGATATTTCCCAACAAAGGTACATTTGCATCAATTATTTTATCATTTTAAGATCAGAACTGTTAAGGTAAATTTGAAGATGATATTTTAGCAGATATTTATAAGTAGTGACAATTTACCACCTCTGATGATAACGATTTAATAGGAAATGTCTGTAGTCACAACTAGTTTAAAACTCTGTAAGTTTTGTTTAGTTTTACATGCTTTTTTTTATTTTTTTATTAGGTGCGCTCTATTATCAGTGACTTTGCTGTGTTCCTTACAATTATGACAATGGTTTTACTTGACTACGGTATTGGCGTTCCATCACCAAAGCTTCAGGTTCCCAACGCTTTCAAGGTAAAGGCCAATCTTTGTACAAATAGTTTTGTTTTAGAACACACTGACAATACACTAAACAACATGAACTAAAATTTGAAGAGTCATTGTTACCACCATTTAACACTTAACTACTCAACAAATCTGGAAAAAGGCCAGGGCTACCCCCAGTCTTTTTTATAACTGCTTGTGTGCAAACAGCAATTTATGCTCAAATCTTCTCAGGTATGACAATACAATATCATTCATCTTCATTTCTGATTCATGTACTTTTAAACAAGTAAAACTACCTAACAATTTTAGTGTACAGAAGAAAAAAATGGCTTACTCTGAGCCTAAAAATGTAGTTTTTTTAAGATATCTGTCAGTCTGTCTGTCTGTCTGTCAGTGAGTGGACATTGACAGAAGCAGCATTACCTTCAGCATTTTCACTATTCCAAATAATAGAAAATAATTTAAGATGCATAGAATAGACTAACTTTTTTTCTGGGTGAATTGTCCCTATTATCCAGTGAACTATATAAAATGTTTAGATATGCATAATGACAACAACTTTGCAATATATTTGTATTTATTTTGCCCCCTTTCATGTATTTTAGCTCTGAAAATAGAGGCTATAACCATGCTACGTATCTGTCCCTAATTTTAGCTGCTAATAACTGCAAGATGATTCAGTTTTTATCAACTTTAAGACAATGGCTAGCTTTGTTGTCTGCAAACTAAAGCTGATTGGTTTCTCCAAATAAAGCAAATGTGGGTGGGGTTTGGCTATTAAAAACTAATTGCAGTAAAAAGAATGCTAATTTTTATTAAAACATTAAGGGGCCTGCAGACTCGCCAGAAACAGCAGTTATGAAGCAGCGGTCACAACGATCGGGTTGATTGATACCTCCCTGCTGGTGGCCGATTGGCCGCGAGTCTGCAGGGGGCGGCGTTGCACCAGCAGCTCATTGCTGGTGCAATGCTGAATACGGAGAGCGTATTGCTCTCCGTATTCAGCGAGGTCTGGCAGACCTAATCCGCACTGTCGGATCAGGTCCGCCAGACTTTGTTAACCCCTTAATGACCACAGCACTTTTCCATTTTCTGTCCGTTTGGGACCAAGGCTATTTTTACATTTTTGCGGTGTTTGTGTTTAGCTGTAATTTTCCTCTTACTCATTTACTGTAACCACACATATTATATACCGTTTTTCTCGCCATTAAATGGACTTTCAAAATCTACAATTATTTTCATCATATCTTATAATTTGCTATAAAAAAATACAAAATATGATGAAAAAAAACAAAAAAAAAAACACTTTACAACCACCAAAAAACACCCATGCTAAATAGTTTCAAAATTTTGTCCTGAGTTTAGAAATACCAAATGTTTACATGTTATGTACTTTTTTTGCAAGTTATAGGGCAATAAATACAAGAAGCACTTTGCCATTTCCAAACCACTTTTTTTCAAAATTAGCGCTAGTTACATTGGGACACTGATATCTTTCAGGAATCTCTGAATATCCATTGACATGTATATATATTTTTTTTAGAAGACATCCCAAAGTATTGATCTAGGCCCATTTTGGTATATTTCATGCCACCATTTCACCGCCAAATGCGATCAAATAAAAAAAAATGTTCACTTTTTCACAAATTTTTTCACAAACTTTAGGTTTCTCACTGAAATTATTTACAAACAACTCATGAAATTATGGCATAAATGGTTGTAAATGCTTCTCTGGGATCCCCTTTGTTCATAAATAGCAGACATATATGGCTTTGGCTTTGCTTTTTGGTAATTAGAAGGCTGCTAAATGCCACTGCGCACCACACGTGTATTATGCCCAGCAGTGAATGGGTTAATTAGGGAGCATGTAGGGAGCTTCTATGGTTAATTTTAGCTCTAGTGTAGTGTAGTAGACAACCCCAAGTATTGATCTAGGCCCATTTTGGTATATTTCATGCCACCATTTCACCGCCAAAAGCAATCAAATAAAAAAAAATTGTTCACTTTTTCAAACTTTAGGTTTCTCACTAAAATTATTTACAAACAGCTTGTGCAATTATGGCACAAATGGTTGTAAATGCTTCTCTGGGATCCCCTTTGTTCAGAAATAGCAGACATATATGGCTTTGGCGTTGCTTTTTGGTAATTAGAAGGCCGCTAAATGCTGCTGCGCATCACATGTGTATTATGGCCAGCAGTGAAGGGGTTAATTAGGTAGTTTGTAGGGAGCTTGCAGGGTTAATTTTAGCTTTAGTGTAGAGATCAGACTCCCACCTGACACATCCCACCCCCTGATCCCTCCCAAACAGCTCTCTTCCCTCCCCCACCCCACAATTGTCCCCGCCATCTTAAGTACTGGCAGAAAGTCTGCCAGTACTAAAATAAAAGGTATTTTTACATATGCTGCTATGTAGGATCCCCCAACCTCCCTGATCCCCCCAAAATAGCTCCCTAACCCTCCCCCTCTGCCTTATTGGGGGCCATCTTGGGTACTGGCAGCTGTCTGCCAGTACCCAGTTTGCAAATAAAAATGTTTTTTTATTATTTTTTTTTATTTGTTTCTGTAGTGTAGCTTCCCCCCCACAGTCCAATATCCCCCCAGCCAAACCGATCACCAAATAAAATAAAATCCCCCCCTTGATCCCCACTTCTAGGTAAAAATATTCTGTAGCGTAGTGGTTCCCACCCGCTCCCTCCCCGTGCACGCGCCCGCCCGGCCTCCCCGTGCACGCGCGCGCGTCCGTGCGCGCCCCCCCGGTCGTCTCCGCCTCCGATCCCGCCCCCCTCCGCATCACAAAAGCCATCGATGGCCGCCACCCGCCTCCCACACCGGCTCCCACCCACCAACGAACTTAGCCGTTAATGTCCGGTGCAGAGAGGGCCACAGAGTGGCTCTCTCTGCATCGGATGGCTAAAAATGGTTATTGCAGGATGCCTCGATAGATGCCTCGATATCGAGGCATCACTGCAATAACCGGAAAGCAGCTGGAAGCGAGCAGGATCGCTTCCAGCTGCTTTCCACACCGAGGACGTGCAGGGTACGTCCTCAGGCGTTAACTGCCTTTTTTTTTGAGGACGTACCCTGCACGTCCTCGGTCGTTAAGGGGTTAAATAAAGGCCTAAGACTTAGCTGATATATAACTCTATTGCAGCACAACAGAATGGTCTTGTAATTGGAAGGTGTTTACTGTCCCTGAACTGTTCCTCTGTCTTAGATCACAAATAAAATGAGTGCCTATATTTTCAGTCTAGAACTAGTTTTGTAGGGGATTTTCTGAAAACCTTTCCTCATTAACATTTTTGTTGTTATTACAAAGCAAGAATTGATGAAAAGAAAGATGCCTCTAATCTTGATGTTTCCATTTTAGTGAGTTAGTGTACTAGAATCTCAGGACTGGCATGACTTGCCCTACCTTTTAAACAGCAAGTGTAACTTTTATTATAGTGTTCCTATTGCTTTATGTTTTAATTGTAATATGGTTTATGAGTGACCTGCTCTCTGCACACAGTAGACCTATGTCTGTATGTTTATCCAATCTGGCCACCACATGCATTGGACTTATCTGGGGTGCAGTTGGGTGATATAAACTAAAAAAGGTGGTTTCTGCAGTGTTGATGAATATGGAAATAGATGGCAACCTATAATAACTAAAATGATATTATATAATATAAAAAGTACAAAAAAGAACATATGCCATGCACTCTTATAGTATCAAATATGTTTTTTTTTAGCCCACAAGAGATGACCGAGGTTGGATTGTAAGTCCTTTGGGGCCAAATCCTTGGTGGACAATCGTTGCTGCTGTTATTCCATCTTTGCTCTGTACAATTTTGATCTTTATGGACCAGCAGATTACAGCTGTCATCATCAATAGAAAAGAGCACAAATTAAAGGTATTGGTACCTACAAAATCTTCACAACAGGATATAGTGTCTAATTATGCCAACTTTTCCTCCAAATACAAATTTTTAATTTTTACTTTTTGCATTAATTAATGTGATTTATATTTATTTTGGAAAGCTGGCTATTTTTGTGTCTGTATACATTAATTTTTACAATTATTTCTTAAAGAGACAGTCTACTCCAGAATTGTTATTGTTTAAAAGAGAGATAATCCCTTTATTACCCATTACCAAGTTTTGCATAACCAACACAGGTATATTAATAATACGTTTTAACTTGTATCTAAACCTCTGCAAACTGCCCCTTTATTTCAGTTCTTTTGACTTGCATTTTAGCCAATCAGTGCTGACTGATAAATAACTCCACAGGAATTATCTATATGGCACACTTGAATTAGCACTGTCTAGCTTTGCAAAACTATCAAAATGCACTGATATAAGAGGCAGCCTTTAAGGGCTTAGATATTAGCATCTGGGCCTACCTAGGTTTAGCTTTCAACAAATATGATGAGAAAAAAGCAAATTTGATGATAAAAGTAAATTGAAAAGTTGTCAAAAATTGCATGCCCTATCTGAATCATGAAAGTTTCATTTCGACTAGACTGCCCCTTTAACTGGCACAAGGTCTACAAACATCTTAATTACAAAAATTGATATTAAATATATTTATTATATGCAATAAGATAAAACGTATTACATAATTGCCATATAAAAAAGGACCATTTATATTAAAGGTTTTCTTTATTTCTGTATACTTCTGGCAGTTTTGTGCAGTATCCATAAATATGTAGTTGTATCTGTTTTGCTACAGAAAGGTTGCGGATACCATCTTGACCTGCTGATGGTTGGAGTCATGCTTGGCGTATGTTCTATCATGGGTCTACCCTGGTTTGTTGCTGCCACTGTGCTTTCTATTACTCATGTGAATAGTCTGAAACTGGAATCTGAATGTTCTGCTCCTGGAGAACAGCCAAAGTTTTTGGGAATTCGTGAACAACGGGTTACTGGACTGATGATTTTTGTCCTTATGGGATCATCTGTCTTTATGACAAGGATTCTTCAGGTAATTTGTGAAAGAAAGAATAGCAATACCTCTCACCACTGACCAATATTTACAACATTTATAGTGCACAAGATGTGAGTTGGTGGCTAACACATGCTTCTAAACATACAGTACATTATCAGCTTAAAGTAGTAACTAAAATTATATGTAAGACTAATTCTCTCAGGCTTTTATATGTTATTGAGTTAGATACAATGCAGTATCTTTATTGTTACATCATAGTATATCCATTGACTATCCTCCAGTTCTACGTACCTGAGGATGCAGCTTTGGGCTTCAGCGTTTCAGGCTTAAGCAAGCCTCTCCACCATCTAAATTGCACGTGGACAATTGACTTGTGCAATGTTAAATGTTGAAAGCAGATATTGCCTGCTTGCTGCGATGCCGGGCTGACAGGTTCATAGAAGAAAACCTTGTCTGTCCGGCAATTAATAAATGGGGCTCCTAGTCTTTACACTAGGATAAAATACATCAGCTAATAAGTAAGTATTTTTTTCTTTACAACCTTTGCAGCTTAAGCACATTTAATAAATCAAAAAAATAAAGTTTAGTTGATGGACCATGATGGTTGCACATATATTAAGGTGTGATGCATGTGGCTACAGGCTAGCAGTTAGATAGTAATGGACTATACAACTATATTAGAACCTCAAATTCTAATGCATTATTTTACTACCCATTCAAATTTTACTTGCAATCTCACTGGCACCTAACTGTAACAAACAGTAACAATTTTCCTTGCCAGGCACGCATTTTCACCAGTTTCATATGGAGTACTGTTGTTCTAGAATTAAACAAGCTGGAATCAATGGCTGAGAGGGCCAACTCTCAACAAACCCTTACTGGGACACTACAAGTTAAACACAGTAACCAAGCAGATGGTAGGGGTAAGAGATCAATAAGACTAAACCTAGTAACTGAACACTCTCTAGTACTTTAATCAGCACATACAAAGTAAAAGAACAAATAAGTAATAGAAAATAACTATAAATTAATAAATCTAATTGCTAAGGGGGAACATACCTTAGTAAAAGTTTAGTTTTACTATCCAGATGAAGACAAACTCACATAGGTGACTTAAATGCAGATCTCTTGTGAGCAGAGACATCCAAAGTAATTAGACACTGGTAAATCAGGTAAAAGCAGCAATAGTGCATGGTAAATAGGCAATTACAAAAACTACTGCAAGTTACTCTGCTAGGTGGGGGGGGGGGGGGTCCAAAAACAGGTTTAAATCAAATACAAGTCAGTCCAAACCAAGGGTTTAATATTCAGGGGAAGCCAAAAATACCAGAATATCCAAATAATACGAGAATATCCAAATAAAATTCTGCCAGAGTAAGAGGTAGTCAAACACTCAATAGACCAGAAACATCATGCTGCAAATTGATGTTCCTTAAATGTACAGCATAGCTTCCTGCAGCAAGAATAGAAATCACTAACTCCTGTTATGACACTAACATTATTAAACTAGGTAAGTCATAATAAAATGTCTGAGGCTGTGGTAAAGCATGTTTTATTATGCTAAATAGAAACTTGTTGACATTGCTGGATGGAGGTTACAAGGTGGTTTTGTTAGGTGTTGTGTGGCCCACAATATCCAGTATGCTTTCAAGACTGTGATCATTCGGTGTTTCTCAACTCCAGACCTCAAGTAACCCTAACAGGCCAGAATCAATTATTCCCCTGCTGAATACAACTGAGACAGTCACAGTGATTGAATTTAGAAATGTTTGAGATACTTGAAGAATGAAGTTGAGATTGATTGTGGCAACTTATTAGCAGTTCACCAGTCCTTTTATAAATAAAACAAGAACTTTCCCAAATTAGATTCAAATTTAGAGCCTAGCAAGTTGCAATGTGGTCAAGGTAGAATGAGCGATCACTTTAGTCTAATGTTTCTCAACCTTTTTATTTCCATACACCCTTATTGCTATACAATGTATCCTAAGTACCACTAACCACCACTTGTAATTATTAAACATTTAGAAAATGTGTGCAGTTTAATTTGTGAGAATTCAGTGCTGACAAATTTGATTTGTGTCTAATAATTAAAACATAAAACAAGAAAATAGAGAGACGCACTCAACTGAGACAGAACAAAAGCTAGAAAAACTTCTGTGCTTGTCCACAAGGCCAGTGCCACTCAGGGTGCAGTCTTTTTTTGCACACTATGCCTTTTCACAGAGAAATAATATCCTGTAGCATATCAGTCAGATCCTGCCCAATGACAGTCCAGCTCCGAAATACCAGGCAATTCTTCTCTGAACAAGAGAAAACAACAAACCTCAGACGTACGTTTCGGCCTCCCTTGGGCCTCGTCAGTGAGGTGCAGTTGCATCTCTCTAGGGCATATGTGCAAGGAGTACACGTCTGGTTTCCCCTTTTTACTTTTAGGGAGACCCAAGAGTAATTTGCATAAAACAAGAAAATAGAGAGACGCACTCAACTGAGACAGAACAAAAGCTAGAAACACTTCCGTTCGTGTCCACAAGGCCAGTTCCACTCACGGTGCAGTCTCTTTTAGCACATTATATCTTTCACAGAGAAAAAAATCCTGTAGCATATCAGTCTGATCCTGCCCAATGACAGTCCAGCGCCGAAATACCAGGCAACTCTTCTCTGAACAAGAGAAAACAACAAGCCCCAGATGTACGTTTCGGCCTCCCTTGGGCCTCATCAGTGAGGTGCAGTTGTATCTCTCTAGGGCATATGTGCAAGGAGTCCACGTCTGGTTTTCCCCTTTTTACTCTTAGGGAGACCCAAGAGTAATTTGCATAAAACAATTTAAACAAACATTTAAGAGTAAGACATTCTTCACTACTTTAAGGAATTCATTTAAAATTATTTATTCCTGGTTGCAAAAGGCAGAACATATTTAGATATGTTAAAATAACACATATAATTCAATACTATTACAAGGAAAACAGCCATATATAGACAGTTAGGGGCCTTTTTATTAAAGGTCTTGCAGACCTGATCCGACAGTGTGGATCAGGTCCGCAAGACCTTGCTGAATGCAGAGAGCAATACGCTCTCCGTATTCAGCATTGCACTAGCAGCTCACAAGAGCTGCTGGTGCAACGCCGCCCCCTGCAGACTCGTGGCCAATGGGCCGCCAGCAGGGAGGTTTCAATCCAGTGATTCCTGTCCGCCTCACCAGTGCAGGAGGAGAGGGTTATGGAGCAGCGGTCTTTGTGACCGCAGCTCCATAATTTGCGTTTCTGGCGAGTCTGAAGACTCGCCAGAAACACGGGCCCACAAGCTCCGTTCAGAGCTTGATAAATGGGCCCCAATGTCTTGTACTGTACATCTTAGCTAAACAAAAAAACCTGCATTTTAATAAAGGGTGAAGGAAATATTATCCATAAGCATGATACCACCTATCTGACTTTTTTTCAGATGCAGACAGGTGGTAACTGAAAATATATTTATTAAATCATTTGTATCTTGTATTGTATGTAAAGATTAGGTGAGAATTAAATATCCACACATACAAGTAGTAGATATATTTCAACGGTACATACAATTATCTCTCCCATTTGGAAAAAATCCCTGGTGCCTAGTGGGACAGATAACCATTAATATGTCCCTCTTTCAAATGAGAGGGAGATAGGATCTTTTGTTACTCTAGATAATCAAGTTTGAGTTAGGGGCTCTATTAGACCATTCTGAAGGAAAGCTGTTGAAAAAAATAAGTTACTTTAAACATAAATATGCAAAAAACAAGAATAATACAATACTCAAAGGGGCCTATTTATTAATGTGCGAGTGGGCATGATCCGATATTGCGGATCATGTCCGCTGCACATCGATAAATGCTGACAGCATACGCTCTCTGCATTTATCATTGCACCAGCAGTTCACCAGAACTGGTGAACTGCTGGTGCAATGCTGCCCCTGCAGATTCAAGGCCAATCAGCCGCTAGCAGGGGGTGTCGATCAACCCGACCGTATTCGACTGGGTTAATTTCTGTTCATCGCCTCAGAGCAGGCGGGCAGGTTATGAAGCAGCGGTCTTTAGAACGCTACTTCATAACTTCTGTTTCCGGTGAGCCTGAAGAAGCATACGGTGCTTGACAAATATGCCACAATATGTTTTTAGCTGTAGAATAATTTATTCTGAGTGACTTCACCTACAAAATGTATCAGTACTTATTGTCAATTTTTTCTATGTTGCATATAAAAGAGAAGTATTCTAAAATATATTTATTATTACATAATATTTATTTATTTTATCATTGGGTGTTCAGGTGCTTTTAAAAATAGCCTTTTCCATTCAAAAACCCCTCTCAGCGCCAAGTTTATTAAACATAAGATTGCAGAGATATTGTATTTCAAAATGCAATTTTACTGAACGCTGCTCCTGACTCTACTGAGCGGGTCTTAATTTGCATAAGCGCAAATTGGTCTGGTAGCGGGAGCAAGCTACATTCAGTTTAATGGCGTGATTGGGCTGGCTATGACTAGACAGTGTGCCTGTGATGCGCTTATTCTAATTAAGACCCGCTCAGTAGAGTCAGGAGCGGCAGTCAGTAAAATAAAATTTTGAAATTATTGGAATATTTTGAAATATAATATCTCTGCAATATTTTGTTTTATAAGCTTGGCGCTAAGCTAATGTTATATAATTCTGCACTATGTGCAGAATTATATTACATTAGTTTGTAGGTTTACTGTCCCTTTAAGTCCAAATATAATCTCATGTATCATACCTCCCAACATTTCATGTTCATGGTGGCTTGTAGGGCCAGTAGGTAATGGTCCACTGTTGTTTTTTTGTGCGGCTACAATAGAAAGAGGGGCTGTGTATGCTATGAATGGGGTTGGTGTGTCATGGGCGGGGTCCACTGTAGTATGAGCGTTTCATGGCCGGAGCTGGGGCATTCCCCGCTTTTGCTCCTGAAAGCGGTGCATTTGTCCAAAAGGTGTAGCAGTGATAGTGGCAGAGCTCCCAATCAGTGACTATCCTACAATATCTGGGACTGTTGGGAGCTCTGACTATAGGTTCTAAATTGGCTCATAGCATGCCTGTAGCCTATCCGGTAGTAGTTTGTGGGAGGGTGCAGTTGGAGGGCAATGGAAAGTGCTACATGCAATGGTTCACTACATTCAAAAAGAACAATGCTACAATTTTGACAGTAATAGAAGATAATTGTTTGCATAAAATGATTTTCTTTAAAAAGCTGCTTAATAATATTGTGGAACTAACACCTAGGAATCAAAATATCCCCCTAGGGGGCGCTAGTATCCAAACAAAAAGAATAAAAAACAATTGGAATTAAAATCACAAGTGTAAATATACAAACTTAGCTCTTATAAACAGAGCCCATAAGTGTCCATACAATATGGGTCAGTAAAAGTGGATCCAAATGAGAATAAGCAATGAAGGTAGAGATAATCTCGTGTATCCAGATAGCACAATTCCACAGCTGCTTCTCTTCAGAATTACCAATACGGTCCTCTTAAAGGGACAGTAAACACCATGTAATTATGAGACATTTCTGTTGTCTTGCTATAGAATAGCATATCAGCTGTAAACAGTTTTCAAACAAAATAACAGCATTTGTCAATAGCCACCCCCCTCCTATTTGCCTTATTTGAAGGAGCCAAAGTCTGCTGACTCTAAGCATGTTCACAGTCATTATCGGCTAGATTACCAGTGGAGCACTATTTTGCGCTACAGCTCGCATGTTAACTTCGCTAGATGGAGGGTTCTTGCATGCTTTGGGTTGTATTTGCATTACAAGATGAAAGTAAAATGTTTTTGCGTAAGCATAAATCCGAGCATAAAAAATTAACTTCTTCTTCCATAGACTTCAATGGATCATCCAAACGAAAAAAAAAAAACATACTCGCTTAAACGTGCTAAGCCCGACATGAAATATTAATATTTCACATTCCAATGTTCTTCACATAGAATATGTCCTTTTTTTCTTTAATACATGTTTCTCTCTCTCTATATATATATATATCTGTAAATGCCTATACCTATATATTAATTCCTATAGATATATAGGTATAGATATGTATTTTACATGAACAGGATCATATATATATATATATATATATATATATATATATATATATACAGTATATGCATCAAAAAAGGAAGGCACTCTCCGGATTTAAGAAGGGGTAATCTCTTTAATCCCTTGTGTGACGTTTCAGGGTTTTATCCCAGACCATTAACAATACCTAACCATACCACTCACCTCTTGTGCACGCATTGTTCTAAAAGCATTCATTTGTTTAGGTCTAAGCCTTACCTTTCTGTTTTAATTGCACAATGGTGTTATTCACAGATTTATAGAAATATTTTAAGCCGTATTTTAGTTTACACGATAGGTTGCCTAGCAACGAGCACACCTGGCGACATGCGCGCTGGGACGCGCGTCTGCCATGTCTCACAAGTGGGTAGCATGCACAAGAGGTGAGTGGTATTTAAGTTTTGTTTTGTGGTTAGGTATTGTTAATAGTCTGAAGACGGGGATAAAACCCTGAAACGTCACACAAGGGAGAAAATGGGTTAGCATGGCCGAGATCGTTCTAGCACAACATATACTTTCAATGAAGATTGAGACCATTCTAATAGCATTGGTAATATTGCTGGTATTAAGTTGAAAGTTAAAGGTTGTGCTCGAGTGCAAGCTGAAACTACGCTAGAATATTTAGGCTTGAGACCGAACTAAAGTGTAAGGGTTAAAAAATGTTTTCACGAAACACATCAAAAAACATACTACTATACTTATATATATATATATATATATATATATATATATATATATATACGATAATATAGCACACAGAAAAAGTCCAGCCACTCACTCACAAGCTCACAACTGAGATAAAAAGTAACAACGGAAGAGTTAGTTACCGCATCTGGCCAAATGGGACAAGCCCAGGTACCACGTCAAGGTCTCTTCCAAAACCTGGGTCCCTAAACAGCCACACAATTCAGGCTCACAGTCAAACAAACTGGGAAAAAATGAAGGGTGGGCGGGCTTATGTAATCTCCCCAGACATATACAAAACACGAAAGAGGACAGCACTCTCAGGCCGGACCGGGTACACATCCCATGACCCTGCAACATACACAGCCCTGGGTGCAAAAACAGCACTCTCAGGAAGCTGCACCGTCCACAGAGCCACAGGCAGTTAACCCCAGTCAGGTCTGGATGCACGTCCCAAATGCCTAAATTACAAAAAATATATACGATAATATAGCACACAGAAAAAGTCCAGCACTCACTCACAAGCTCACAACTAAGATAAAAAGTAACAATGGAAGAGTTAGTTACCGCATCTGGCCAAATGGGACAAGCCCAGGTACCACGTCAAGGTCTCTTCCAAAACCTTGGTCCCTAAACAGCCACACAATGCAGGCTCACAGTCAAACAAACTGGGAAAAAATGAAGGGTGCGCGGGTTTATGTAATTTCCCCAGACATATACAAAACACGAAAGGGGACAGCACTCTCAGGCCGGACCGGGTACACATCCCATGACCCTGCAACATGCACAGCCCTGGGTGCAAAAACAGCACTTTCAGGAAGCTGCACCGTCCACAGAGCCACAGGCAGTTAACCCCAGTCAGGTCTGGGTGCACGTCCCAAATGGGTAAATTACAAAAAATATATACGATAATATAGCACACAGAAAAAGTCCAGCACTCACTCACAAGCTCACAACTAAGATAAAAAGTAACAATGGAAGAGTTAGTTGCCGCATCTGGCCAAATGGGACAAGCCCAGGTAGCACGTCAAGGTCTCTTCCAAAACCTTGGTCCCTAAAGAGCCACACAATGCAGACTCACAGTCAAACAAACTGGGAAAAAATGAAGGGTGCGTGGGCTTATGTAATCTCCCCAGACATATACAAAACACGAAAGGGGACAGCACTCTCAGCCTGGACCGGGTACACATCCCATGACCCTGCAACATGCACAGCCCTGGGTGCAAAAACAGCACTCTCAGGAAGCTGCACCGTCCACAGAGCCACAGGCAGTTAACCCCAGTCAGGTCTGGGGTTCTGTGGACAGTGCAGCTTCCTGAGAGTGCTGTTTTTGCACCAAGGGCTGTGCATGTTGCAGGGTCATGGGATGTGTACCCAGTCCGGCCTGAGAGTGCTGTCCCCTTTCATGTTATGTATATGTCTGAGGAGATTACAAACACCCTTCATTTTTTCCCAGTTTGTTTGACTGTGAGCCTGCATTGTGTGGCTGTTTAGGGACCCAGGTTTTGGAAGAGACCTTGACGTGGTACCTGGGCTTGTCCCATTTGGCCAGATGCGGTAACTAACTCTGCCATTGTTACTTTTTATCTTAGTTGTGAGCTTGTAAGTGAGTGCTGGACTTTTTCTGTGTGCTATATTATCGTATATATTTTTTGTAATTTACCCATTTGGGACGTGCACCCAGACCTGACTGGGGTTAACTGCCTGTGGCTCTGTGGACGGTGCAGCTTCCTGAGAGTGCTGTTTTTGCACCCAGGGCTGTGTATGTTGCAGGGTCATGGGATGTGTACCGGTCCGGCCTGAGAGTGCTGTCCCCTTTCGTGTTTTGTGTATGTATGTATATATATATATATATATATATATATATATATATATATATATATGCTTTTTAATAAAATATTATATTATATATATATATATTAATATTATAGTGTTGTCACATGAAAAGATATAATATAATATTTACAAAACTTTGAGGGGTGTACTCACATTTGTGAGATACTGTATATATACACTGGCACTGGACCAGGGAGATGCATCAAGTATTGGAAGCTCATAAGGTACTCCCCAAATTGACCACAAATTATGCGGTTTCTCAGTAACACTAGAGGAAAGCTCATAATAGTGTAGTATGCCAGTGAAGAGAGTGATCAAAAAGGAAAGTACTCACAGGATATAAAGGTGATAATCGTCAATTTATTAAAGATTCAAAATTACAGCTCCTTCATGTAGATTATCAATATTTAAGTTTATTAAACCCAACACGTTTCAATGGTATTCCACCGCCTTTCTCAAGAGCTTAAAGTTTCAGCAAAATAGCTCTTTTGCTGAAACTATAAGCTCTTGAGAAAGGTGTTTTAGATTTTAATATGGTCGAGTTATCGCACATGAAAACTTAGTAATCTTAAGGCGCCTTATTGAAATATTACATATAAAATATTTTAAAAAAATTAATAAAACATTTCAATTATTAAACATACTGTAAATTATTCTAAATAATTCATAGAATATATCTATATATTTTACAGTATGTTTAATCATTTTTAATAATGTGAAAAGTGCACAGTAAATTCTTAATAATGTGAAATATGTACAGTATATATACAGTAGAACACATACACACACACATATACTTAGATATTTGAATGTATGTATCTCTAGGTTAACCCCTTAAGGACCAGGCCATTTTTCAATTTCTTACCCTTAAAGGGACATGAAACCCACATTTTCTCGTTCGTGATTTAGAAAGACAATGCATTTTTAAACATCTTTCTAATTTACTTATATTATCTAATTTGTTTTATTCTCTTGATATTCTTTGATGAAAAGCATATCTAGATATGCTCACTAGCTGCTGATTGGTTGCTGCACATAGAAGCCTCATGTGATTTGCTCACCCATGTGCATTGCTTTTTCTTCGAATAAGGATATCTAAAAAAATGAAGCAAAATAAATAGAAGTAAATTGTAATGTTGTTTAAATTTGTATGTTCTATCTGAATCATGAAAGAAAGATTTTGGGTTTAGTGGCCCTTTAAGGACCAGGGCTATTTTTACATTTCTGCGGCGTATGTGTTTAGCTAAAATTTTCCTCTTACTCATTTACTATACCCACACATATTATATAACGTTTTTCTCGCCATAAAATTGACTTTTTAAATATACCATTATTTTCATCATATCTTATAATTTACTATAAAACAATATATAAAATATGATGAAAAAATGAAAAAAAACACACTTTTTCTAACTTTGACCCGCACAATCTGTTACACATCTACAACCACCAAAAAACAATCATGCTAAATAGTTTCTAAATTTTGTCCTGAGTTTGCTTTTTTGCAAGTTATAGGGCAATAAATACAAGTAGCACTTTGCTATTTCCAAACCATTTTTTTTTTTCAAAATTAGGGATAGTTACGTTGTAACACTGATATCTGTCAGGAATCCCTAAATATCCCTTTACATCTATATATATATTTTTTTTAGTAGACAACCAAAAGTATTGATCTAGGCCCATTTTGGTATATTTCATGCCACCATTTCACTGCCAAATGCGATCAAATAAAAAAAAATTGCTAGCTTTTTCACAAACTTTTTCACAAACTTTAGGTTTCTCACTGAAATTATTTACAAACAGCTTGTGCAATTATGGCACAAATGGTTGTAAATGCTTACCCGGGATCCCCTTTCTTCAGAAATAGCAGACATAGATGGCTTTGGCGTTGCTTTTTGGTAATTACAAGGCCGCTAAATGCCACTGCGCACCACACTTGTATTATGCCCAGCAGTGAAGGAGTTAATTAGGGAGCTTGTAGGGAGCTTGCAGGGTTAATTTTAAATTTAGTGTAGTGTAATAGACAACCCAAATTATTGATCTAGGCTCATTTTGGTATATTTTATGCCACCATTTCACCGCAAAATGCGATCAAATAAAAAAATTGTTAACTTTTTACTAACTTTAGGTTTCTCACTGAAATTATTTACAATTAGCTTGTGCAATTATGGCACAAATGGTTGTAAATGCTTCTCTGGGATTCCCTTTGTTCAGAAATAGCAAACATATATGGCTTTGTTGTTGCTTTTTGATAATTAGAAGGCAGCTAAATGTTGCTGCGAACCACACTTGTATTATGCCCAGCAGCGAAGGGGTTAATTAGGTAGCTTGTAAGGAGCTTGTAGGGTTAATTTTAGCTTTAGTGTAGAGATCAGTCTCCCACCTGACACATCCCACCCCCTGAACCCTCCCTGAGAAAGTTTGCCAGTACTAAAATAAAGCATTTTTTTTAAAATATATAAATAGTTTCTGCAGTGTAGGTTCCCTCCTAACCCCCCTACCTCCACAATCCCCCAAATAGCTCTCTTAATTTCCCCCCTCTTCCTATTTCTGGCCATTTTAGGTACTGGCAGCTGCCTGCCAGTACCCAATTACTTAACAAATTTGCTCTTTTTATTTATTATTATTATTTTACCCTATTTTTCCTTAGTGTCGCTTCCCCCTCAATAACCTACCCCCTTCCCCTCCCAGATCCCATTCTAAACAATTATTTCCACTTTCCCCCCTCCCTTTCCCTCCCTCCTCCTCCCTCTCCCGGTTTCACGCACATGCCCTCTCTGCATCGGTGTGCAAAAAAAGGTATTGCAGTGATGCCTCAATATCGAGGCATCACAGCAATACCTTAAAAGCAGCTGGAAGCGATCAGGATCGCTTCCACCGCTTTAAACCCCTAACAACGTATAGGGTACGTCGTTGGTCGTTAACGACCAGTTTTTGCATGACGTTCCCTGTACGACGTTGGTCGTTAAGGGGTTAAAGCCCTTTGCATGCATTTTTATTAGACAGTTATTATGAGTGTAACTGTAATTTTAAAGGTATTTTTTTTCATACAGGTGGTGAGAGTCCATAATCCATTACTCCTGGGAATTACTCTTCCTTACCACTAAGAGGAATCAAAGATTCCCAAACCCCAAGAGCTCTATAAAAAAAAAAACTCCCACTTCACAGGTACCTCAGTTTTGTCTTTGCCTCCGCTGGAGGAATAGAAGGAAGATTTGCATATGATTCTTCAGTGAGAGGGGCTTTCAGTCTATTTTGAGACACTTTTTCCCTTCAGAGTACAGTGTTTGTCAGAGGAATGTTTTTGGGGTATGATTAGTTAATTTGGGGAAATTTTGTCACAAACCTTGCATAGTGGTCACGGGGACTTGCCACCCCCCGCCCCCTCCTTATTGATCCACAATATACTCCTATTCCATAACCTAATATATTTCAGTATTCTTTACTAGTAGATGAGTCTATGTTGGTAAGTATCATGTTTTTGTTTATATGACACTCTGTAGCCTAGTTTGGGCATTTATAATTATATATAGCCTAGAAACAGAATCTTTATATATTTTTATCTCCCTTTTCTTTTGCATGATGTACCGAGTCCACGGATTCATCCTTACTTGTGGGATATTATCCTTCCTAACAGGAAGTGGCAAAGAGAGCACCACAGCAGAGCTGTCTATATAGCTCCCCCCTTAACTCCACCCCCCAGTCATTCTCTTTGCCGGCTCTAAGCAGGAAGGGTAAAGTGAAAGAGGTGTTAAGCTGTTAGTTTATTTTTAACTACAATCAAGAGTTTGTTATTTTTAAATGGTGTTGTACTATTTACTCTCAGGCAGGGCATAGATGAAGAATTCTGCCTGGAGGATTATGATCTTAGCATTTGCAACTAAGGTCCACTGCTGTTCCCACAGAAGCTGCGGAGTACAGGAAAACTTCAGTGTGAGGAACGGTTTCCTGCTATGCAGCAATGAGGTATGTTCAGTCATATTTTCTGCAGAGACTGTGTTAACTCAGAAAGGCTGACAGTATCCCCATTAGGGGAAGGGTAAGCAGTAATCCTAGTATGAAAGAGGCTTTACTAGCTTGCATGAAGGGCTAAGTTTTTTGGGCACTTAGTTTGTTTATTAGAAAGTGACAAACGTTTGTGTGTTCTGGGAGTAACGTTTTTTATGTTTATGGGAACGTTTGCTTGAGGGGTCATTTGGCTTATTTAGGGTTGTTATAACCCACATGGTTTTCAAACATAGTTTGCTAGATTTGTGTAGGCCCCAGCAACATCGAGTGAGGTGGGCGGGGCCTATTTTCGCGCCTCAGTTGCGCACTTAGTCATTCAGACAAGCAGCAAGCAACTTCTCTTGAGGTCCTGATAGTCTATTCGAAGCTTTAACCCCAGATTATTGTTCCTAAGAGCAGGTAGGGCCACAGTAGAGCTGTGGCAAGGTGCTAATAGGGGTTTTAAACGGTTTTTAGACAAATTTCAATCCGGTTTTGTCATTTGTGGGGTTATTGTTTATTTACTTGTGTTGCAATCCTTCTAAGGCTTAGTGGGTACACTGTAAAAATTTCGGAAAATTTGAAGCAATTTTACCCTGTTTTGCAGTTTGTATATGCCTTTTTTTCTCTTAAAGGCACAGTACCGTTTTTGCAAATTGTGTTTTTTTCATTAAATAAAGTGTTTTCCAAGCTTGCTTGCTTTATTACTAGTCTGTTAAACATGTCTGACACTGAGGAAACTCATTGTTCAATTTGTTTAGAAGCCATTGTGGAACCCCCTCTTAGAATGTGTCCCACTTGTACTGATATGTCTATAAATTGCAAACAGCATATTTTGACTTATAAAAATTTGGCATTAGATGATTCTCAGACAGAGGGAAGTCAGGTTTTGCCATCTAGTTCTCCCCAAGTGTCACAACCGGTAACGCCCGCACAAGCGACGCCAAGTACTTCTAGTGCGTCTAATTCTTTCACCTTGCAAGATATGGCTTCAGTTATGAATACTACCCTTACAGAGGTTTTATCTAAACTGCCTGGGTTGCAAGGGAAGCGCAGTAGCTCTGGGTTAAGAACAAATGCTGAGCCTTCTGACGCTTTAGTAGCCGTATCCGATATTCCCTCACAATGTTCTGAGGTATTGATGAGGGATTTGCTGTCTGAGGGAGAGATTTCTGATTCAGGAAAGAAGTTCCCTCAGACAGATTCAGATATGACGGCATTTAAATTTAAGCTTGAGCACCTCCGTTTATTGCTCAGGGAGGTTTTAGCTACTCTGGATGATTGTGACCCTATTGTAGTTCCAGAGAAATTGTGTAAAATGGACAAATATTTAGAGGTTCCTGTTTACACTGATGTTTTTCTGGTCCCTAAGAGGATTTCGGACATTGTTACTAAGGAGTGGGATAGACCAGGTATTCCGTTCGCTCCCCCTCCTGTTTTTAAGAAAATGTTCCCTATTTCTGACACCATAAAGGACTCATGGCAGACGGTCCCTAAGGTGGAGGGAGCTATTTCTACTCTGGCTAAGCATACAACTATACCTATTGAAGACAGTTGTGCTTTCATTGATCCTATGGATAAAAAATTAGAGGGTCTCCTAAAGAAAATTTTTGTTCATCAAGGTTTTCTTCTTCAACCTATAGCATGCATTGTTCCTTTAACCACTGCAGCTGCCTTTTGGTTTGAGGCTCTAGAAGAGGCTCTTCAGATGGAGACCCCACTAGATGATATTTTGGACAGAATTAAAGCTCTTAAGTTGGCTAATTCTTTTATTACAGACGCCGCTTTCATCTTGCTAAGTTAGCAGCAAAGATCTCAGGTTTTGTCATTTTAGCACATAGAGCATTATGGCTTAAGTCCTGGTCAGCTGATGTGTCATCTAAATCTAAGCTTTTGTCCATCCCTTTCAAAGATAAGACCTTATTCGGGCCTGCACTGAAAGAGATCATTTCAGACATTACTGGAGGGAAGGGTCATACCCTCCCTCAGGATAAGTCAAATAAGACAAGGACCAAACAAAATAATTTTCGTTCCTTTCGAAACTTCAAGAGTGGTCCCACTTCCTCTTCCTCTGCTGCAAAGCAAGAAGGGAACTTTGCTCAATCCAAGCCAACCTGGAGACCTAATCAGGCTTGGAACAAGGGTAAACAGGCCAAAAAGCCTGCTGCTGCCACTAAGTCTGCATGAAGGGGTAGCCCCCGATCTGGGACCGGATCTAGTAGGGGGCAGACTTTCTCTCTTTGCTCAGGCCTGGGCAAGAGACATTCAGGATTCCTGGGCAGTAGAAATTGTAACCCAGGGATACCTTCTAGATTTCAAGGACTCCCCTCCAAGGGGGAGGTTCCATCTTTCTCAGTTGTCTGTAATCCCGACAAAAAGAGAGGCGTTCTTACGCTGTGTAGAAGACCTTTTTACCAAGGGAGTGATCTGCCCAGTTCCAAAAGCAGAACAAGGGCAGGGGTTCTACTCCAATCTGTTTATTGTTCCCAAAAAGGAGGGAACATTCAGACCAATTCTGGATCTCAAGATCCTAAACTAGTTCCTAAGAGTCCCATCCTTCAAGATGGAGACCATTCAGTCTATCTTACCATTGATCCAGGAGGGTCAATATATGACCACCGTGGATTTAAAGGATGCGTATCTACACATTCCTATCCACAAAGATCATCACCAGTTCCTCAGGTTCGCCTTTCTGGACCAGCATTGTCAGTTTGTGGCTCTTCCTTCCGGGTTGGCCACAGCGCCACGTATCTTCACGAAGGTGCTAGGGTCCCTTCTGGTGGTTTTAAGGCCACGGGGCATAGCAGTGGAGCCTTATCTAGATGACATTCTGATTCAAGCGTCGACCTTCCAACTAGCCAAGTCTCACACGGACTTAGTGTTGGATCTCACGGGTGGAAGGTGAACGTAAAAAAGAGTTCTCTTTCCCCCCTCACAAGAGTTTCATTTCTAGGGACTCTGATAGACTCAGTGGACATGAAAATATTTCTGGCGGAGGTCAGGAAATCAAAGATTTTGTCCACCTGCCGAGCTCTTCACTCCATTCCTCGGCC
This sequence comes from Bombina bombina, assembly GCF_027579735.1. NCBI lineage: Eukaryota > Metazoa > Chordata > Amphibia > Anura > Bombinatoridae > Bombina > Bombina bombina. The sequence continues at coordinate 424,567,381 of NC_069499.1, forward strand.
GTCAGTGGCTCAGTGTATGGAGGTAATCGGTCTAATGGTAGCGGCAATGGACATAGTTCCGTTTGCTCACTTGCATCTCAGACCACTGCAACTATGCATGCTCAATCAGTGGAATGGGGATTATGTGGATTTATCTCCTCAGATAAATCTGGATCAAGAGACCAGAGACTCTCTTCTTTGGTGGTTGTCACAGGATCATCTGTCCCAGGGAATGTATTTCCGCAGGCCAGAATGGGTTATAGTGACGACAGGCGCCAGCCTTCTGGGCTGGGGTGCAGTCTGGAATTCCCTAAAGGCTCAGGGTTTGTGGACTCGGGAGGAGGTTCTCCTACCGATAAATATTCTGGAATTAAGAGCGATATTCAATGCTCTCCAGGCATGGCCTCAGCTGGCTTCGGCCAGATTCATCAGGTTTCAGTCGGACAACATTACGACTGTGGCTTATATCAATCATCAGGGCGGAACAAGGAGTTCCTAAGCGATCATAGAGGTCTCAAGGATAATCCAATGGGCAGAGGCTCACTTTTGTCATCTATAAGAACAGGAGAAGTGGACCGAGCGCTACACCCAGGGCCTTAAGCTTACTAACTATATAGCCTCCTAGTAGGCTAACAATATAAAAGTTAAAATGGGGAGAGAGTAAGCGCTAAAAAGCTTAAAAGGCTAGTAAAAAGTACATTTTAATACATATAAAATTTTTACAAATGGCAATCAGACACATGGATCCATGTCTGACTTAACAAAAAAATATATAATAAACAAATCTAAAAATATCTAAAAATATCCAATGGAGTAAAGCATGTGACGCTGACTTAGTGAGCCAGTGATGAGGAGTTAGAAGAACATGTACATTCAATAATATAAACAACCTAAGTGAGTGATTGAGTGCACACAATAGCTGTCAATAAAGAAAAATAGCATTCACAAAAAAGAAAAATAGCATTCACAAAAAATAGTGTTCACAAAAATTGGCGTACATAAAAAATGTTCAAATGTTCAACCGGTTATATGTAAGTGAATCCAGTAGTGTTTCCTCCAAAGTGACGTGTAGAAATATAACGTGAAGTCAATAATAGTGGAATGTAAACGTTGAGTGGGTCAAATTATTGTGGTTCAGCTGCTAAATTAAAAAATTGTAAATCCGTGAGGTGTATAAAAATAAAAATAAAAATAACTTGTGAAAAAATCCACGTGGAAAACTTGAATTCAAATGATAAACAAAGGTCAAAAATCAAAAGACAAAAATCAAAAGACAAAAATAGAAAATCAGTGATAATATTAAAAAGCACTAACGATCTAGTGAAAACAAATCCTTAATTCAGATGTTAAAAATCCTTGGTAAAATCCATAACAAACAAATACATCGATAAAATACCTAAAAGGGAACAAAAGAGAAACAAATAGTGCAACACTGTATATGATATATAATATAGGTAATTGAAACCAAGCTCACCAGTATGCCAACGCCTTTCGGCCTAGACTAGGCCTTTCTCAAGACTATACTGTATCAGAAAATCTGGGAGCTTTAAGTAGGGTCAGTGTTGAAATGATTGGTGCTGTTTTGGCGCCATTTTTAGAGGCACCTCCCTTTCCTGTTTCACCCATTGCATCTCTGGGATATTTCCTATGTTATGTTTCCTGTTTCACCCATTGCATCTCTGGGATATTTCCTATGTTATGTTTCCTGTTTCACCCATTGCATCTCTGGGATATTTCCTATGTTATGTTTCCTGTTTCACCCATTGCATCTCTGGGATATTTCCTATGTTATGTTTATGTTTTCCCATCTTAAAGGTTAATTGGTTCCTATTATTGCCACAAATTCTAGTATAAATCTAGATTTTCCTATTTATTTGTTTTTTATTTTCATTATTAGGTAATAGTAGCGTTTTGTCAATGTTGTTATTATTATATTCTGTGTTAACTCAGTTAGTTTTCTGGGCGGGTTTCCCCTTTCTTTGGGCTCAAATTGCTTATTTATTTACATGGACTGGTTCTCATTTATGAATTGCCCCTGATGATGTCAAAAACTTAATTTCCAATGCGATCTTATTTTGAAAATTGCTATGACCGGAAGTGGCCTGGTATCGCGGCATCAACTTCCGTTTTAGCTTTTGGGAGACATAGTTTATTCGATTCACCGGTCTCTATCATGTGACCGGAAGTTCTTTGGTCCACCGGTCTGCATCATATGACCGGAAGGTGCAGCATCATATTCCCCATTGACTTATGGGATATGTAGTTCCCTCACTTATTAGGACTACAGATCTTTCTCAGATGTTCGGTATTACCCGATCTTACTATTGCTCATTGTCTCTATGTGTCTATAACATATAATGTCAGAGTCAATGTGCCAATATGTAATAGAATCGGTTACTGGGAATAGTCAATTCTTTGAATAATGTATGTAATTTCTTACGATGCTGATCTGTCACTGCTTATAGTAAAACTGCTTCTAATAAAACTCGCTATATTAATTCTAAGCACATTCTTGGATCCTAATAAAACTCACTTTCTTATTTCTAGGCACATTCTTGGATCCTAATATTGAATAGCTTTACAATTTACTTCTATTTGTTCATACTTTCGTAATGGATAGCCGTTTTACTGCTTCCTTCTAGTTCTTTTGAAAATAAAGCCTATGGGTATTCTCAAGGAGCCATTGAGTCATATATGACCTTGATAAAGTATAGACCTGCAATGTTTATCTAACTTAACATTGTGAGACGTTTATTGCATCCTAATGCTGTATCTCACCGCCGATGGTGGGATGACAAACTGTAATGTCTTAAGAGGGATCAAGGATCTTCCTATCTGTTCACAGTGAAGGTGTAAGCTCAAATCTAATTGGGAGGGTTTCATTACATTTGTATGTGTATATAAAGGACTTTAGGTGACCATTAACCAGAAATCAGCTGGTGTAAGATCAGACGTAAATACACTCAAAGTGATGGCTTCTGTTTGACTTTGGGGCAGACGTGGGGTAGAGGATACAAGATACAAAATCTTCAAATTATGATATTTCATTTCACACATTAAGTAGTCCTACATTGGATTGTTATGTATAGACCAGTGTATGAATACAGGGTTTTTTCTTTTCTATACTTTTTTAGTTCAATATGACAATTTTAAAGTTGTCATATTGAATGTGTTCAGTTTGACAAAGCTGGGTGTATTCAATACGACATTGTCGCAATTCTTTAGGTCTATTATTCCCGTGTATGGATCTGTTGCCAGGTGTTAATTACTTGACAAATGTACTTATGCTTGTATATTTACTCATTGGTGCTGATGTATCTTTGTGACCAAATTGTCCTATGCCTGATGTTATGTTTCTCTCTCTGATATGATTTTGTTCTTTAATGAGCGACTAACATTTTGTAATACAGAACAGGTATTATGCCCACTCTAAATTTTTACATTTCCCTTGGTTTTTATAGGAAACGGAGAGGGTTAGTATTTTCAATTTTCACTTCCACTCTAGTTTATAGCTTTCATGTATTCGATCTCCCTTTATAAGTACATAGAGAATAGTGATGAGAGCGGAGGTAAATATTTAGTTGGGATACTGTGTGGGGTAACCAACTTAGCGGTCGCATGTTGGGATCCTATCTCTCTAACTTAGGTCATATCATATTTGAGCACTTGGAGATGGATGGTGGTTGTTATTTAATAGATGTCATTTAATGGAGATCAGGTGTGCAAGGTCTTCTTTCTGATTTAAACCTCTAGGGTATAGACAGTCCATCATAAATATCCATCTTGACTCATTGAATAGTAGTTTTTGCTCATGGTTTCCTCCTCTCCAGTCTTTTTTGACCTTCTGTATCCCAAAATAACTAAAATCTTTCAGATTCCCCTTGTGGGTAGTTGCAAAATGCTTGTAGAGTGGGGTATCTATTCTGCCTTTCTCTATGCATAGGATGTGTTCCCTGATCCTATCTTTGAGGGTGTGTTTTTAGCGACAAAAATGTGATCTATCTAGTTTCCTGCTCCTGCGGATTACAATATATAGGGCAGACATCAAGGGCCCTCAAAGATAGGATCAGGGAACACATCCTATGCATAGAGAAAGGCAGAATAGATACCCCACTCTACAAGCATTTTGCAACTACCCACAAGGGGAATCTGAAAGATTTTAGTTATTTTGGGATACAGAAGGTCAAAAAAGACTGGAGAGGAGGAAACCATGAGCAAAAACTACTATTCAATGAGTCAAGATGGATATTTATGATGGACTGTCTATACCCTAGAGGTTTAAATCAGAAAGAAGACCTTGCACACCTGATCTCCATTAAATGACATCTATTAAATAACAACCACCATCCATCTCCGAGTGCTCAAATATGATATGACCTAAGTTAGAGAGATAGGATCCCAACATGCGACCGCTAAGTTGGTTACCCCACACAGTATCCCAACTAAATATTTACCTCCGCTCTCATCACTATTCTCTATGTACTTATAAAGGGAGATCAAATACATGAAAGCTATAAACTAGAGTGGAAGTGAAAATCGAAAATACTAACCCTCTCCGTTTCCTATAAAAACCAAGGGAAATGTAAAAATTTAGAGTGGGCATAATACTTGTTCTGTATTACAAAATGTTAGTCGCTCATTAAAGAACAAAATCATATCAGAGAGAGAAACATAACATCAGGCATAGGACAATTTGGTCACAAAGATACATCAGCACCAATGAGTAAATATACAAGCATAAGTACATTTGTCAAGTAATTAACACCTGGCAACAGATCCATACACGGGAATAATAGACCTAAAGAATTGCGACAATGTCGTATTGAATACACCCAGCTTTGTCAAACTGAACACATTCAATATGACAACTTTAAAATTGTCATATTGAACTAAAAAAGTATAGAAAAGAAAAAACCCTGTATTCATACACTGGTCTATACATAACAATCCAATGTAGGACTACTTAATGTGTGAAATGAAATATCATAATTTGAAGATTTTGTATCTTGTATCCTCTACCCCACGTCTGCCCCAAAGTCAAACAGAAGCCATCACTTTGAGTGTATTTACGTCTGATCTTACACCAGCTGATTTCTGGTTAATGGTCACCTAAAGTCCTTTATATACACATACAAATGTAATGAAACCCTCCCAATTAGATTTGAGCTTACACCTTCACTGTGAACAGATAGGAAGATCCTTGATCCCTCTTGAGACATTACAGTTTGTCATCCCACCATCGGCGGTGAGATACAGCATTAGGATGCAATAAACGTCTCACAATGTTAAGTTAGATAAACATTGCAGGTCTATACTTTATCAAGGTCATATATGACTCAATGGCTTCTTGAGAATACCCATAGGCTTTATTTTCAAAAGAACTAGAAGGAAGCAGTAAAACGGCTATCCATTACGAAAGTATGAACAAATAAAAGTAAATTGTAAAGCTATTCAATATTAGGATCCAAGAATGTGCCTAGAATTAAGAAAGTGAGTTTTATTAGGATCCAAGAATGTGCTTAGAATTAATATAGCGAGTTTTATTAGAAGCAGTTTTACTATAAGCAGTGACAGATCAGCATCGTAAGAAATTACATACATTATTCAAAGAATTGACTATTCCCAGTAACCGATTCTATTACATATTGGCACATTGACTCTGACATTATATGTTATAGACACATAGAGACAATGAGCAATAGTAAGATCGGGTAATACCGAACATCTGAGAAAGATCTGTAGTCCTAATAAGTGAGGGAACTACATATCCCATAAGTCAATGGGGAATATGATGCTGCACCTTCCGGTCATATGATGCAGACCGGTGGACCAAAGAACTTCCGGTCACATGATAGAGACCGGTGAATCGAATAAACTATGTCTCCCAAAAGCTAAAACGGAAGTTGATGCCACGATACCAGGCCACTTCCGGTCATAGCAATTTTCAAAATAAGATCGCATTGGAAATTACGTTTTTGACATCAACAGGGGCAATTCATAAATGAGAACCAGTCCATGTAAATAAATAAGCAATTTGAGCCCAAAGAAAGGGGAAACCCGCCCAGAAAACTAACTGAGTTAACACAGAATATAATAATAACAACATTGACAAAACGCTACTATTACCTAATAATGAAAATAAAAAACAAATAAATAGGAAAATCTAGATTTATACTAGAATTTGTGGCAATATTAGGAACCAATTAACCTTTAAGATGGGAAAACATAAACATAACATAGGAAATATCCCAGAGATGCAATGGGTGAAACAGGAAACATAACATAGGAAATATCCCAGAGATGCAATGGGTGAAACAGGAAACATAACATAGGAAATATCCCAGAGATGCAATGGGTGAAACAGGAAACATAACATAGGAAATATCCCAGAGATGCAATGGGTGAAACAGGAAAGGGAGGTGCCTCTAAAAATGGTGCCAAAACAGCACCAATCATTTCAACACTGACCCTACTTAAAGCTCCCAGATTTTCTGATACAGTATAGTCTTGAGAAAGGCCTAGTCTAGGCCGAAAGGCGTTGGCATACTGGTGAGCTTGGTTTTAATTACCTATATTATATATCATATACAGTGTTGCACTATTTGTTTCTCTTTTGTTCCCTTTTAGGTATTTTATCGATGTATTTGTTTGTTATGGATCTTACCAAGGATTTTTAACATCTGAATTAAGGATTTGTTTTCACTAGATCTTTAGTGCTTTTTAATATTATCACTGATTTTCTATTTTTGTCTTTTGATATTTTTGTCTTTTGATTTTTGTCTTTTGATTTTTGACCTTTGTTTATCATTTGAATTCAAGTTTTCCACGTGGATTTTTTCACAAGTTATTTTTATTTTTATTTTTATACACCTCACGGATTTACAATTTTTTAATTTAGCAGCTGAACCACAATAATTTGACCCACTCAACGTTTACATTCCACTATTATTGACTTCACGTTATATTTCTACACGTCACTTTGGAGGAAACACTACTGGATTCACTTACATATAACCGGTTGAACATTTGAACATTTTTTATGTACGCCAATTTTTGTGAACACCTTTTTTTGTGAATGCTATTTTTCTTTTTTGTGAATGCTATTTTTCTTTATTGACAGCTATTGTGTGCACTCAATCACTCACTTAGGTTGTTTATATTATTGAATGTACATGTCCTTCTAACTCCTCATCACTGGCTCACTAAGTCAGCATCACATGCTTTACTCCATTGGATATTTTTAGATATTTTTAGATTTGTTTATTATATATTTTTTTGTTAAGTCAGACATGGATCCATGCGTCTGATTGCCATTTGTAAAATTTTTATATGTATTAAAATGTACTTTTTACTAGCCTTTTTAGCGCTTACTCTCTCCCCATTTCACTTTTGTCATCTGTCAGCGATCTATATCCCAGGTGTAGAGAACTGGGAGGCAGATTTTCTAAGTCGTCAGACTTTTCATCCGGGGGAGTGGGAACTCCATCCGCAGGTGTTTGCTCAACTGGTTCTGGTATTGGGCACACCAGAATTGGAACTGATGGCGTCTCGTCAGAACGCCAAACTTCCTCATTACTGGTCCAGGACAAGGGATCCTCAGGCTGTACTGATAGATGCTCTAGCAGTACCCTGGTCGTTCAACCTGGCTTATGTGTTTCCACCTTTCCCTCTCCTTCCACGTCTGATTGCCAGAATCAAACAGGAGAGAGCATCGGTGATTTTGATAGCGCCTGTGTGGCCACGCAGGACTTGGTATGCAGACCTGGTGGACATGTCATCTCTTCCACCATGGTCTCTGCCGCTGAGACAGGACCTTCTGATTCAAGGTCCATTCAAGCATCCAAATCTAATTTCTCTGCAACTGACTGCTTGGAGATTGAACGCTTGATTCTATCAAAGCGGGGTTTCTCTGAGTCAGTCATAAATACCTTGATTCAGGCTCGAAAGCCTGTTACCAGGAAAATCTATCATAAGATATGGCGTAAATATCTTTTTTGGTGCAAATCCAAAGGCTTCTCCTGGAGTAAAATCAGGATTCCTATGATTTTGTGTTTTCTCCAAGAGGGATTGGAGAAAGGATTGTCAGCTAGTTCTCTAAAAGGACAGAAATCTGCTCTGCCTATTTTGTTGCACAAACGTCTGGCAGATGTTCCAGACATTCAGGCTTTTTGTCAGGCTTTAGCTAGAATTAAGCCTGTGTTTAAATCTGTTGCTCCGCCATGGAGTCTGAATTTAGTTCTTAGAGTTCTTCAGGGGGTTCCGTTTGAACCCATGCATTCCATAGATATTAAGCTTTTATCTTGGAAAGTTTTGTTCCTAGTTGCTATTTCTTCAGCTCGAAGAGTTTCTGAACTATCTGCATTACAATGTGACTCGCCTTATCTCGTGTTCAATACTGATAAGGTGGTTTTACGTGCGAAGCCTGGGTTCCTACCTAAGGTTGTTACTAACGGGAATATCAATCAGGAAATTGTTGTTCCTTCTCTGTGTCTTAATCCTTCTTGTAAGAAGGAACGTCTGTTGCACAACTTGGATGTGGTTTGTGCTTTGAAATTTTATTTGCAGGCAACCAAAGATTTTCGTCAAACATCTTTTTTGTTTGTTGTCTATTCTGGAAAGCGTAGGGGTCAAAAGGCTACGGCGACTTCTCTTTCCTTTTGGCTGAAAAGCATCATCCGTTTGGCTTATGAGACTGCTGGACTGCAGCCTCCTGAAAGGATTACAGCTCATTCTACTAGAGCGGTAGCTTCCACATGGGGTTTTAAAAATGATGCTTCTGTTGAACAGATTTGTAAGGCTGCGACTTGGTCTTCGCTTCATACCTTTTCCAAATTTTCCAAATTTGATACTTTTGCTTCTTCTGAGGCTATTTTTGGGAGAAAAGTTTGGCAAGCAGCGGTGCCTTCTGTTTAGGTTTCTGTCTTGTCCCTCCCTTCATCCGTGTCCTAAAGCTTTGGTATCGGTATCCCACAAGTAAGGATGAATCCGTGGACTCGGTACATCATGCAAAAGAAAACAAAATTTATGCTTACCTGATAAATTTCTTTCTTTTGCTATGTACTAAGTCCACGGCCCGCCCTGTCTATTCAAGACAGATGGTATTTTTGATTAAAAACTTCAGTCACCTCTGCACCTTATAGTTTCTCCTTTTTCTTCCTTGGCCTTCGGTCGAATGACTGGGGGGGTGGAGTTAAGGGGGGAGCTATATAGACAGCTCTGCTGTGGTGCTCTCTTTGCCACTTCCTGTTAGGAAGGATAATATCCCACAAGTAAGGATGAATCCGTAGACTTGGTACATCGCAAAAGAAAGAAATTTATCAGGTAAGCATAAATTTTGTTTTTTGCCAGCATCGTATTTTTTGGTGCGCATGGTTTAGTTTTTATTTTTTTAACGCGCATAGGCCTTTGGGTCTGCATGCGTAAGTTTAGCTCACATAAGCCCTCGGGTGTAATTGTTGTTCAAGTTCTCCTACTCTGCTAAGCACTATCCAGGCTTCAGGTGTGGAGTCTACTTACCTCCTACTTTATTTTATTTTTTCGGCTTAACCTGTAAGTTTTATAAAGCTTCTTTTGGAAGGGGGTACGTTTGCCATTACCTTTTTTTAAGTGGATATAATTATTTATGCTACTGTACTTCAATGCTATAATGGAGCCTTTTGATTCTCTCCCTTAACCTACCTTAGAAGCTGGGTCCTCTGAACACTTTCCTACCAATGTTGAAGGGATAGTAAACACCAAAAATGTTATTGTTTAAAAAGATAGATAATCTCTTTATTTACCATTCCCCGGTATTGCATAACCATTACTGTTATAAAAATATAATTTTTACCTCTGTAAGCTCATCTAAGTATCTAGGTTTCACAGTAGGGTTTTTGGTCCCATATTTTTACAATATTTGCGATTTTTATTCCCACAGGTAACCGCATATCTCAGATTATTTTTTGATTATTTTTGGATCACTTAAGGAGACCATTTTTCACTTTTTATTTTTACTATTTTATTTTTATATTTTTTTCCTTTTTGCACTTCTTCTGGGGACATTATCTCAGATCTTCTGGATACTATTCGTTTGGGAACTTTATCACTTTGGATATCATCATAGACAACTTTGCTACTATTATATGTCTCTCACCAGAGACGTACATTTACAGTTTGCACTGTTATATTTTTATATTTTCTGTATGTATTATATTAGCTGGTCTATTTTTGACCTTTATAGGGTACCCTATTTTTTGCTTTTTGTATTATAATAAATGTCATATTTTTCACGCCGCTCTAGCTGTTTCTAGGGACGTGGCGCCTGCTTCCCTGCTCATTGTCAGGGGCTGTGTCGGCTCCTATTGCGTGCTATGCAGACGTCATCACCGCATGCTTCTCTCTGATGTCGGTCGGGATCCCCTGCGGCGCGAATCCTGCGCCTATGTAAGTTGCTCTCTATCTATCACTGCCCAAGTATAGGTGTTACTTTGTGTGCTCCTGGGTGTGATAGATTGCTGTATTCTGGATTGCTATATCGTTGTATGACTACTCTGCTTGCTTAACCCCTAAAGTACTGAATTACATCACTGTTAATAAACTCTGCCTGTCTGACTACTCTGCTTGCTTAACCCCTCAAATACTGGATTGCCATACTGTTGCTGAACATTGCCTGTCTGACCACTCTACCTGTTTATCCCTTGAACCTTTGGACTGCCTTACTGTTGCCAAACCCTGCCTGCCTGACCATTCTAGTGGTTTACCTTTGAACTGCCTTACTGTTGCCAAACTCTGCCTGCCTGACCATTCTAGTGGTTTACCCTTGAACTGCCTTACCACTGGTTTCTCTACCTGTTGCTGTCAAAGGCTATCCTGTTTGTCTTCAGTCCTTCAAGTGGTCTACCCTTGAACTACCTAACCGCTGATTCCCTGCCTTTTGCCGCCAAAGATTATCCTGCCTATAGTGAGTACTGCTTACCTCATCTTGCAAACTTTCTCTGCTCTGGGATATTCCCTATCATTCCGGCTTGACGTCGGGATAAGAAGACTACTGGCTAAGTTTGGTCAGATAGTGGAATATCCCACGAGAATTACAATATTTTACTATAGATTGATGCTTTAGTCTATTTTTGCCACTCCCTGCCTCTGTATTATTCATCTAAGCTTCTGCACACTGCCTATTTATCTCAGGAACTTTTGACAGACTTACATTTCAGGCAATTAGTGTTGACTCTTAAATAACTTAATGTGCATGAGCACAATGTTATTTATATGAAACACTTGATCTAACACATTCAGATAAGAGGCGGCCTTCAAGGGCTTAGAAATTAGCATATGAACCTACCTAGGAGTAGCTTTTAACTAAGAATACCAAGCGAACAAAGCAAATTCGATGATAAAGGTAAATGAGTAAGCTGTCTAATTAAGCTCTGCAGAGTTTAAGTGTTTTTAAAGATATGAATGAGAATCTATTCTGTTAAATAAAATAATGTTATGAATGGCCATATTGTATCTATTTTTCTTATAATACTGCATCAAATACAATTGTTATCACACATATTCACAGAGGGGCATGCACTCTTTTCTATTGCCAATCTTGCAACTCATTTCCAAGAGAATCTCCTCAACAAGTGCTCAAAGTGATTCAAAAATTATTATAGCAAATCTTTTTATTTTGTACTTTCTTGTTAATCTCTTCAAGATAATCCTGTTGTGTTTTCAGAAGGAGAAGTTTCCTCTGATGATGAGGAATCTTCTTCTGATGTTGAACCTGATTCATCTTTTTTTATAATGAACATATTAATTCTCTTTTCAAACAGGTGTTTCTTACTTTAGAGGTTAAAGACGCTAAGGGTTCTGAGGATATGTATTTTAACCATTTAGATTCAGTCTTTAAAAAAGTTGCTAAAACCTCTGAGGTTTTTCCTATTCCAGATGCTGTCTCTAAAATAGTTTAAAAGGGAATGGTCTAAGCCAAGTAATTATTTTAATCCTCCTGCAAGGTTTAAGAAGTTATATCCCTTACCTGTCTTTAGTTGACCAAATTTGCAAGGCAGCTACTTGGTCTTCTTTGTATACTTTTACTAAATTCTGCCATTTTGATGGGTTTTTGTTTTATGTTTTTGCTTCTTCCGAGGTAGCCTTTGGTAGGAAAGTCTTTCATGCAGTTGTCTCATCTTAATATGTTTTACCTGTTGATTAATTTTAAGTGCATTAAAAAATGTAAAAGTGCATTAAAAAAATTTGGGTTCTAATGGGGTTGCGTAATTTGTTTTCCAGTGAAAAAATATGTTTTTAAATCCCACCCTTTGTGTCTCATTACTCGTGGACTCGTGGATTGTGGCCTCTCACCACTGGTATGAAAGAAAACAATTCTTACCTGAAAAATTAATTTCTTTCATGGTGGTAAGAGTCCATGGCCTAGATTTGGAGTTTGGCGTTAGCCATGAAAACCAGCGTTAGAGGCTCCTAACGCTGGTTTTAGGCTACCGCCGGTATTTGGAGTCACTCAAAATAGGGTCTAACGCTCACTTTTCATCCGCGACTTTTCCATACCGCAGATCCCCTTACGTAAATTGCGTATCCTATCTTTTCAATGGGATCTTTCTAACTCTGGTATTTAGAGTAGTTTCTGAAGTGAGCGTTAGACATTTAACGACAAAACTCCAGCCGCAGAAAAAAAGTCAGTAGTTAAGAGCTTTCTGGGCTAACGCCGGTTTATAAAGCTCTTAACTACTGTACTCTAAAGTACACTAACACCCATAAACTACCTATGTACCCCTAAACCGAGGTCCCCCCAAATCGCCGACACTCGAATACATTTTTTTAACCCCTAATCTGCCGACCGCCACCTACGTTATCCTTATGTACCCCTAATCTGCTGCCCCTAACACCGCCGACCCCTGTATTATACAGGGAGTGCAGAATTATTGGGCAAGTTGTATTTTTGAGGATTCATTTTATTATTGAACAACAACCATGTTCTCAATGAACCCAAAAAACTCATTAATATCAAAGCTGAATAGTTTTGGAAGTAGTTTGTAGTTTGTTTTTAGTTATAGCTATTTTAGGGGGATATCTGTGTGTGCAGGTGACTATTACTGTGCATAATTATTAGGCAACTTAACAAAAAACAAATATATACCCATTTCAATTATTTATTTTTACCAGTGAAACCAATATAACATCTCAACATTCACAAATATACATTTCTGACATTCAAAAACGAAACAAAAACAAATCAGTGACCAATATAGCCACCTTTCTTTGCAAGGACTCTCAAAAGCCTGCCATCCATGGATTCTGTCAGTGTTTTGATCTGTTCACCATCAACATTGCGTGCAGCAGCCTCCCAGACACTGTTCAGAGAGGTGTACTGTTTTCCCTCCTTGTAAATCTCACATTTGATGATGGACCACAGGTTCTCAATGGGGTTCAGATCAGGTGAACAAGGAGGCCATGTCATTAGATTTTCTTTTTTTATACCCTTTCTTGCCAGCCACGCTGTGGAGTACTTGGACGCATGTGATGGAGCATTGTCCTGCATGAAAATCATGTTTTTCTTGAAGGATGCAGACTTCTTCCTGTACCACTGCTTGAAGAAGGTGTCTTCCAGAAACTGGCAGTAGGACTGGGAGTTGAGCTTGACTCCATCCTCAACCCGAAAAGGCCCCACAAGCTCATCTTTGATGATACCAGCCCAAACCAGTACTCCACCTCCACCTTGCTGGCGTCTGAGTCGGACTGGAGCTCTCTGCCCTTTACCAATCCAGCCACGGGCCCATCCATCTGGCCCATCAAGACTCACTCTCATTTCATCAGTCCATAAAACCTTAGAAAAATCAGTCTTGAGATATTTCTTGGCCCAGTCTTGACGTTTCAGCTTGTGTGTCTTGTTCAGTGGTGGTCGTCTTTCAGCCTTTCTTACCTTGGCCATGTCTCTGAGTATTGCACACCTTGTGCTTTTGGGCACTCCAGTGATGTTGCAGCTCTGAAATATGGCCAAACTGGTGGCAAGTGGCATCTTGGCAGTTGCACGCTTGACTTTTCTCAGTTCATGGGCAGTTATTTTGCACCTTGGTTTTTCCACACGCTTCTTGCGACCCTGTTGACTATTTTGAATGAAACGCTTGATTGTTCGATGATCACGCTTCAGAAGCTTTGCAATTTTAAGAGTGCTGCATCCCTTTGCAAGATATCTCACTATTTTTGACTTTTCTGAGCCTGTCAAGTCCTTCTTTTGACCCATTTTGCCAAAGGAAAGCAAGTTGCCTAATAATTATGCACACCTGATATAGGGTGTTGATGTCATTAGACCACACCCCTTCTCATTACAGAGATGCACATAACCTAATATGCTTAATTGGTAGTAGGCTTTCGAGCCTATACAGCTTGGAGTAAGACAACATGCATAAAGAGGATGATGTGGTCAAAATACTCATTTGCCTAATAATTCTGCACTCCCTGTATTTATTAACCCCTAATCTGCCCCCCACAACGTCGCCTCCACCTACCTACACTTATTAACCCCTAATCTGCCGACCGCAAAGCGCCGCCACCTACGTTATCCTTATGTACCCCTAATCTGCTGCCCCTAACACCGCCGACCCCTATATTATATTTATTAACCCCTAATCTGCCCCCCACAACATCGCAGCCTGCTACCTACAATAATTAACCCCTAATCTGCCGACCGCAAAGCGCCGCCACCTACGTTATCCTTATGTACCCCTAATCTGCTGCCCCTAACACCGCCGACCCCTGTATTATATTTATTAACCCCTAATCTGCCCCCCACAACGTCGCCTCCACCTGCCTACACTTATTAACCCCTAAATCTACCGACCGGAGCTCACCGCTATTCTAATAAATGTATTAACCCCTAAAGCTAAGTCTAACCCTAACACTAACACCCCCCTAAGTTAAATATAATTTACATCTAACGAAATTAATTAACTCTTATTAAATAAATTATTCTTATTTAAAGCTAAATACTTACCTGTAAAATAAATCCTAATATAGCTACAATATAAATTATAATTATATTATAGCTATTTTAGGATTTATATTTATTTTACAGGTAACTTTGTATTTATTTTAACCAGGTACAATAGCTATTAAATAGTTAAGAACTATTTAATAGCTAAAATAGTTAAAATAATTACAAATTTACCTGTAAAATAAATCCTAACCTAAGTTACAATTCTAACACTACACTATCAATAAATAAATTAAATAAAATACCTACAATTACCTACAATTAAACCTAACACTACACTATCAATAAATTAATTAAATACAATTCCTACAAATAAATACAATTAAATAAACTAGCTAAAGTACAAAAAATAAAAAAGAACTAAGTTACAAAAAATTAAAAAATATTTACAAACATAAGAAAAATATTACAACAATTTTAAACTAATTACACCTACTCTAAGCACCCTAATAAAATAACAAAGCCCCCAAAAATAAAAAAAATGCCCTACCCTATTCTAAATTACAAAAGTTCAAAGCTCTTTTACCTTACCAGCCCTGAACAGGGCCCTTTGCGGGGCATGCCCCAAAGAATTCAGCTCTTTTGCCTGTAAAAAAAAACATACAATACCCCCCCCCCCAACATTACAACCCACCACCCACATACCCCTAATCTAACCCAAACCCCCCTTAAATAAACCTAACACTAAGCCCCTGAAAATCTTCCTACCTTATCTTCACCCTGCCAGGTTCACCGATCCGTCCTGAAGAGCTCCTCCGATGTCCTGATCCAAGCCCAAGCAGGGGGCTGAAGAGGTCCATGATCCGGCTGAAGTCTTCATCCAAGCGGGAGCTGAAGAGGTCCATGATCCGGCTGAAGTCTTCATCCAAGCGGGAGCTGAAGAGGTCCATGATCCGGATGAAGTCTTTATCAACGGCATCTTCAATCTTCTTTCTTCCGGATCCATCTTGCAGACCTCCGACGCGGAACATCCTCTTCTCCCGACGCCTACTAGCCGAATGACGGCTCCTTTAAGGGACGTCATCCAAGATGGCATCCCTCGAATTCCGATTGGCTGATAGGATTCTATCAGCCAATCGGAATTAAGGTAGGAATATTCTGATTGGCTGATGGAATCAGCCAATCAGAATCAAGTTCAATCCGATTGGCTGATCCAATCAGCCAATCAGATTGAGCTCGCATTCTATTGGCTGATCGGAACAGCCAATAGAATGTGAGCTCAATCTGATTGGCTGATTGGATCAGCCAATCGGATTGAACTTGATTCTGATTGTCTGATTCCATCAGCCAATCAGAATATTCCTACCTTAATTCCGATTGGCTGATAGAATCCTATCAGCCAATCGGAATTCGAGGGACGCCATCTTGGATGACGTCCCTTAAAGGAACCGTCATTCGGCTAGTAGGCGTCGGGAGAAGAGGATGTTCCACGTCGGAGGTCTGCAAGATGGATCCGGAAGAAAGAAGATTAAAGATGCCGTTGATAGAAGACTTCATCCGGATCATGGACCTCTTCAGCTCCCGCTTGGATGAAGACTTCAGCCGGATCATGGACCTCTTCAGCCCCCCGCTTGGGCTTGGATCAGGACATAGGAGGAGCTCTTCAGGACGGATCGGTGAACCTGGCAGGGTGAAGATAAGGTAGGAAGATCTTCAGGGGCTTAGTGTTAGGTTTATTTAAGGGGGGTTTGGGTTAGATTAGGGGTATTTGGGTGGTGGGTTGTAATATTTAATTGTATTTATTTGTAGGAATTGTATTTAATTAATTTATTGATAGTGTAGTGTTAGGTTAATTGTAGGTAATTGTAGGTAGTTTATTTAATTAATTTATTGATAGTGTAGTGTTAGGTTTAATTGTAACTTAGGTTAGGTTTTATTTTACAGGTAAATTTGTAATTATTTTAACTATTTTAGCTATTAAATAGTTCTTAACTATTTAATAGCTATTGTACCTGGTTAAATAAATACAAAGTTATCTGTAAAATAAATATAAATCCTAAAATAGCTATAATATAATTATAATTTATATTGTAGCTATATTAGGATTTATTTTACAGGTAAATATTTATCTTTAAATAGGAATAATTTATTTAATAAGAGTTAATTAATTTCGTTAGATGTAAATTATATTTAACTTAGGGGGGTGTTAGTGTTAGGGTTAGACTTAGCT
This sequence comes from Bombina bombina, assembly GCF_027579735.1. NCBI lineage: Eukaryota > Metazoa > Chordata > Amphibia > Anura > Bombinatoridae > Bombina > Bombina bombina. Next base: position 424,584,504 of record NC_069499.1, read on the forward strand.
TTAGGGGTTAATACATTTATTAGAATAGCGGTGAGCTCCAGTCGGCAGATTAGGGGTTAATAATTGAAGTTAGGTGTCGGCGATGTTAGGGAGGGCAGATTAGGGGTTAATACTATTTATTATAGGGTTAGTGAGGCGGATTAGGGGTTAATAACTTTATTATAGTAGCGCTCAGGTCCGGTCGGCAGATTAGGGGTTAATAAGTGTAGGCAGGTGGAGGCGACGTTGTGGGGGGCAGATTAGGGGTTAATAAATATAATATAGGGGTCGGCGATGTTAGGGCAGCAGATTAGGGGTACATAGGGATAATGTAAGTAGCGGCGGTTTACGGAGCGGCAGATTAGGGGTTAATAATAATATGCAGGGGTCAGCGATAGCGGGGGCGGCAGATCAGGGGTTAATAAGTGTAAGGTTAGGGGTGTTTAGACTCGGGGTACATGTTAGAGTGTTAGGTGCAGACGTAGGAAGTGTTACCGCATAGCAAACAATGGGGCTGCGTTAGGAGCTGAACGCGGCTTTTTTGCAGGTGTTAGGTTTTTTTTCAGCTCAAACAGCTCCATTGTTTCCTATAAGGGAATCGTGCACGAGCACGTTTTTGAGGCTGGCCGCTTGCGTAAGCAACTCTGGTATCGAGAGTTGAAGCTGCGTTAAAAATGCTCTACGCGCCTTTTTTGGAGCCTAACGCAGCCTTTATGTGGACTCTCAATACCAGAGTTATTTTTATGGTGCGGCCAGAAAAAAGCCGGCGTTAGTTTTTCGGGTCGTTACCGACAAAACTCCAAATCTAGCCGCATGAGACCCCAGCCTGTGTTTTTCTGGTAGTGTTTTTTTTTTTTTTTTCTTGTGCACATCTTTTTTTCCTGGTCCTTTTATTTTACTCTTGTTTCTTTTCCTACCTCATTTTGCTTGGATATACATTTTACTGAGGTACCTGTTAGGTGGGAGGGGTTTTATAAAGCTCTTGTGGTTTTGGAATGTTTGCCTCCCCCTAGTGGTAAGGAAGAGTAATTCCCAGGAGTAATGAATTTTAGACTTTTACCACTATGAAAAAAATTAATTTATCAGGTAAACATAAAATATTTTGTATGTGCTGTGTGCAACTTTTTGTCTTGCATAATCAGAGCTCTGGAGTCATGCTAACCCAAAGCCTGTTAATTTTGATTGTGCTCAGTCGAACTGGTTTACTTAAAACGTATAAAGCTGAGTTATCCTTGAAAAATGCTCAGGGTGCAGCTCCACTTGTAAGAATAAAAAATATCAGGGGCAAAATAAATAAGGAAAGTATATTGGATAGTTGTTTTGCTACACATAACTAAACATTTTACATTAAAAATATTTTCCTTTTGTCACAAATGACAGTAATTAGATTATTTTAACTGTATAAATAATTAAACATGAACAATCTATTTTCATGTAAGATCAGACTTGCAAAGTTGCACAACCAGACACTTATCAGCACAGAAGTTAGAACAGATTTGTTATTGCTGCAAACCTTGGAATTTTAACATGAGTTAATGCAATGTATTTGTATTACATTCATTGTATCCGACAAAATGTTGTTTATATGTTGATTTTTTTCTTTTCTGGATCTGACAATATTTTTTTCTTTTTACACTTTAAATTTAGTTTATTCCTATGCCTGTCCTTTATGGAGTGTTTCTTTACATGGGTGCTTCATCGCTAAAGGGAATTCAGGTAATGTATCCAAAATAAATTAGGATTATTGGGACTGGATGAGCTATGGTCCTAATGTAATGTAAATAAAACAAATATACAAAGTTTAGCTCATTGGGGAATCTAAAATACAGCTCATAATATACTAAACCTTAGAACACAGTAGAATTTCAAAGTAGAGAATTGGCACATAGAAAGTGTTCATAGAATACTGTTTATTAGGAAACGCTTAAAGGGACATGAAACCCAAAATTTCTCTTTAATAGTTCAGAGAATACAATTTATATAACGTTCCAATTTACTTCTTTTATATAATTTGCTTCATTATTTAAATATCCTTTGTTGCAGAAATAGCAATCTACTTGGGTGAGCCAATCACACAAGTTATCTATGTGCAACTACCAATCAACAGCTACTGAGCCTATTTAGATATGCTTCTCAACAAATTATATTAAGAGAATGAAGCAAATTAGATAATAGATGTAAATTGGAAAGTTGTTTAAAATTGCATGTTCCTTCTAAATTATGAAAGAAAAATTAGGGTTTTCATGTCCCTTTAACTTCCAATAGTTAACCCTTTAAGGACACAGCTTTCAGTTTGCTCAATTGTTTTATGACGGAAAAATTCTGTCATATGTCCTTAAGAGGTTAATTATCTGTCTTCCAGAGAGGACTTCTACACATTGGTATGCAAAGCATTAAAGGCCTATCTGTTGGACAAAATTTGAATGTTAACAAATATGTCTCTCTTTTGAGAAGACCAAGAACAGATCACGCACTGGAATTAAAGATAACCGAAGTCTAAACATTAATTTAAAAATGTAAACATTGTCTGGGCACTTTCCTGTGTTTAATAATAACTTATCTATATCAAAGTCTGGACATTTCTTAGCCTTGTCCTTTCTGCCACCCTTCTTTACCCTCCTTCAACATAATTATCTACAATACAGTATAAGCCTAGAGCTTTCACTAATTCACTTGTCACATTCTATACTGATGCTACGTACACCCGTGTAACAATCGCCAAAATTCACTAACCCTTCTGTGTCCCTTTAGGATTAGTCAACCATTTTTACACATGATGTCCAGTACAATTAGCCAGTTTAATTATCTATTAAAATCTTTTTATAGGATTAGGAAATACAGTTATCATTTTGAGTAAGCAAAGGTGTTGCCTGACATTTTGTCTTGAAACATTTAAAAGTATGATAAGCCATGATGATAAAGAATGAAGCCATTTATAATGGGGGCAAGCCATGTTTTTGTTTTTTATTACAGAAAAATGAATGTAATACTTTTTATAAAGAAATATGGAAACCAATCTCAAACATGTTTGTTTACTCAGTTCTTTGATAGGCTATTGCTCTTCTTCATGCCACCGAAGCACCAGCCAGACTTTATCTACCTACGGCATGTTCCTCTCCGCAAGGTTCATCTCTTCACTGTCATCCAGTTAAGCTGCCTTGTGTTGTTGTGGGTGATTAAAGCATCCCGGGCTGCCATTGTGTTTCCTATGATGGTAAGATTTGAGTGGCTCTCTACTTAAAACAAGAATATACAGATCTAGTGTATACATATTTATTAATTGTTCAGAAGAATACAAAACGGGAGGGAGGTGAGCAGGGGTAGTTGCATAGATACAAAAGGAGAAGTACAAACATAAGGTAAGGACAAATACACAGGGGCGAAACTACAGGGGGTGCAGAGGTCGCAATTGGGTGGGGGCCCAGCTTAAAAAAAAAAGATTCTTGCACCTGGGCCCTGTGGTTTCTAGTTACGCCTCTGGAAATACACTTAGAAAATAATGAAGAAACATCACAGTGATGATATACCTGAGTTGAGAGAAGTCTCACAGAGACTTACAAGAGAGGGGATACATGGCATCAGAGTAGAAAGAAGGGATGCTACTTGAATATTCATAGGACATTAAAGTAATTTTTATATATGTATACTAAATGTTAGGAATTCAATTCTGCCTTGCAAAATATGTTGTTATATCAGGTTATTATACCCCTTCTAGACTCTTTAATATGTAAGCAGTGACTGTTGTAGATTCAGAAACAGCACAGTACCAAAGTATGGTGAATATTCCAACTTCTGGGGGAGTAGGAAAAAAAAATCAGTTGTCAGAGATAAAAGAAAAAAGCAGGCAAAATAAATATTGTATGTTGTAAATGTTTTTTTGCTTTTTTCATATGCTTAATTAAACATTTTGGGCTAGATTACAAATGGAGCACAACATTGTTAGCATTATTGAGCACTAACACCTCTCAAGTTCAATCAATAGCACTATTATTCTTGCGTTAATTTTATAAGTTGTTTTGTAATACTTTTATTCTAACCCTAACACTTTACTTCTTGTCTCAAGTCAAGCTAACTTTATTAGTGCTGTTATATGTTGTGTTCGCTCACAACTTTTAATATAAGAATTGTTTAGTGCGGCCATGCTATCCATTAAAAGATTAGGGTGCGCTAAAGGGATGTAAGCCGGGCTAAACATTCTCTTGTTATTCTGGTTTACCATGTACTTGTAATACCAGATTGTGCGCTAATCATAGCATCCTGCACTATCTAGGCCTTTATGCATTAACTTATTTGTAAAACTAATCTGTACATATAATTTAGTCATTATTAAGACCTTATTTCTTAGGATAGCCTTATGAGTGTCCCAGGCATTTTCAAATTTTTTTTTACAGTCCTTTTGTTTACCACCTCTATTGGAAGTTTATTCCATGAATTCACCGCAGTTTCTGTAAAAAAAAACTGCTCCTTCATATATTTGAAGTTTTCTATCATGTCACCCCTTTCCATTCTCTCCTCTAAACTATACATTATATAATCATAGAGTCTTTCTTTGTACATTTTATATTTTAGACCATGTATCATTTTATTTGCACTCCTTTGGATAGATTATTTCTAGATTATAAATATATTTATAAATTATTTATATCCTTCTGGTCAATAATCAAGATGAGGCCTAACTAGGGATCTTTAAAAAAAAGATCTATCTATCTAGAGAAATGTGCTATTCTTCTGGGAAGACTTTCCACTCTTCAGGCAGGTCTTCACTTGCCCTAACCTATTTACTTTCAATTTGTTATATGCTCACTAGTTAGCGTGGTCATGATATTTCTTCCATGCTAATAATCCCTTAGTGTGGTATTGTTGGCCACTGTGGATAAGGCCGTAGAGGTTTACCTGTTCAATTCTATATTGCAACTACCATTTACTTAGGATAACCATTACAATGTTCTAATACTTTACTATACTTCTAGTGGAGTTAGCGTGCGAGCAGGAGCATTAAAGAACGCTCCACTTTTAATCTGGCCCTATTTGTAGTTTTGAAACCTTGCACTTATTTCAGCGGTTCATCACAATCTTGCAGTTGTTTTCTTCAGATATTGATTTCTGAACTTGTATTGTCAGTATGTTTTTTTCCAGTAATCACAATCCTAAAATCGATGTGCCGTTAATACCCTTAAAGCTGGAGATTTTTAGCTCCCAAAATTACTGCTCACACGCTAACTCCGCTCGACTTCTGCTCTTTGTGCATGTTGGGTAATCACGCGCTAACCAGACATGCGCAAAGTGCAGAAGTTAGAATATCGTGAACATATTAACGTGCTCCCCCATAGACTTCAATGGAGCGAGAAAAATAGAATAAAACTAGCACCCATACTGGAGTGCAAAACCTAATCTCTATAGGCCCTCTACTCTAATAACCCCTGAACCGCCACAAAGCCCTCCGCAAAGTACCCCACTACACTATTAACTTTTAAACCACCATACCCCACATAGTTTAGCACCCCTGTTTTCTGTAACCAAACCTGAAAAGTTGCGTAAAAAGTTTGAGCAATCGTATTTACTTTCAACTTGTAATACGAGCGGACATTGCCGTACGACCCCACCCATAGAAATTATGGGGAGCGTAAATTACCACGAATTTGCGTAAATTTAAGTAAGCTGTGCACCACATGTAATATGGATTTGAGGGTAAATAACAACGCTCCTCGCAGTAACGATATTACTCCACTCATAATCTAGCCCAAGATGTGCAGGATTAAGGACAAACAAAATGAAAATAAGGGCATGTATGTTGATTGATCCCTTTTGATAGTGTGTAGTGATGTAACCTGTTCAGCTCCAAAACTAGATATCTGTGTTTGTCTCTCTATGCAGTTTGAGCAGTGGTATTATCATTAAAGGGAATGAGCAAGTTCCTTTTCTATCTGTTTAGTGATGTTGCTTCCTAACGTCATTGAGTAATGTCAGAGTGTTTTGCTCTTGTGCAAAACCAATGTTAGATTTGAAAATGTTTTGGAGCACTCTGTAATTATTTAAAAGGTGTTGACTGGGGTTTTATTTAGCCCTTTTAGTTGCAGAATTTAATAAGTGAATATTTCCCTTACAAAAGTGTCAGAATTCGAATTGTGATAAACCAACTCTGACTAGCACATGTTAAAGGGACAGTCTACCATAGAATTGTTATTGTTTTAAAAGATAGATAATCCCTTTATTACCCATTCCCCAGTTTTGCATAACCAACACAGTTATATTAATACAGTTTTTACCTCGGTAATTACATTGTATCTAGGAACCTTCTTCCAGCCCCCTGATCACATGACTGTGATTGTTTATTATCTATTGTCTTAAATTTAGCATTGTTTTGTGCTAGATCTTAAATAACCCCCTGTGCCTGAACACAGTGTTATCTATATGGCCCACGTGTACTTTCTGTCTCTTTGTGTTGAAAAGAGATTTAAAAAGCATGTGATAAGAGGCAGCCCTCAAAGGCTTAGAAATTAGCATATGAGCCTACCTATGTTTAGTTTAAACTAAGAATACCAAGAGAACAAAGCAAATTTGATGATAAAAGTAAATTGGAAAGTTGATTAAAATTAAAAGTCCTATCTGAATAATGAAAGTTTAATTTATACTAGACTGTGCCTTTAAGTATGGGGCCATTTTTCACCAAACTGATAATATCAAATGTGCTGCCAATAAACAATAAAAATGTCTGATTGTGATCACATAGAAAAGTGTGCCGATAATTCACAAATAATTGTGATCAACCCCTTAGTGTAAATAAGACAGTTAAGGCTTTTTACCTATTGAAGAATATAAATGAATGGGCAGCTGTTAGTTAATTACAAAATGTTAAGGGTTTTTACTTATGAAATATTAGATTAGTTGTGTTTCTTGAAAACAAAAAGAATAATTGTAATTCTTTATAAACATACAATAATACTTCAGATCAGGAAGGACGGATGGTAGGCTGACTAAGAAAACTTACTGATATCTCTTATTATCTGTTTATGTATGACATTAATGTATAGCTTATAGGGACATTCCAGTCAAAATTGACATGCACATAGGTAAATTACATCTTTGGATAGACACATATTTCCATTATACATGTATTGGCAAAAATGCTTCTAGTAAAATGTATAACTGTTTTAGTTTTTTCTCTTCACATGCATGTGAAATATAGCTAGATAGTCTCAGTGCACCAGCATTTTAAATATTGCAATTGCTCAGGGCAACAGTGGGGATAGCATTGTGTCAGCAATTTACAAATTGAGTCATTACCAAATGGTACAAGTACTGTACCTTAGGCTCTCTGAGCAAGTGCTGTGTTTAAAATGCTGATGCACTGTGCATACTTAAATAAACTTTTAAAACAGCTAAAGCTTTTATTAGAAGCATTTTCGCTAATACATTTATTTAGATTACAAAAATGTTTCTATGCAAAACTTAAATGCATCCATGTGGATTCCAATTTTGGCAGGAATATCCCTTTAATGGTTCAGGTTTTTTACACTTCATATACATTTTAAAACAATTGTTGCATTTTTCTTTTTCTTATTTCAGGTCTTAGCATTGGTATTTATAAGGAAACTAATGGACTTTTTTTTCAATAAACGAGATCTGAGCTGGTTGGACGATTTAATGCCAGAGAGTAAAAAAAAGAAATTGGAAGATGCTGAAAAAGAGGTAATGTAATCTTAGTAGATTTATATATATATTGAACTAAACTATACACACAACTATACATGCAGAATATCTGTAACAACGCTAAGAAAAAGTAATTATCTATATTTGTTAAAGACATTTAACATGTAAGTAAAAAAAGAGGCCTTTCTTAACATTAGCTTCATGTTTAATTAGATGAAATATTTTATTTAGTATTAGTTTGATACTCTTGACCATTGACTAAAGCAAGGTTGCAGAACTTTCTTCCATCAAGCACTGCTGGCCAATACAAAAACAAAACAAAAAAACAATCTTTGCAGACAAATACCGCTTACCTCATTGTTCTATTCCTTTCCATAGACCATTATGCATCTGGCTCATTACCAAATCTCACCCATTTTCCATCATTCTCTCCTCTTTGCATCCAGTTTTTTTAATTATTTATCTCATGATCCCCAATCATTATTTTTATCTCTTTTCTCAATATCTCTTTCTCTCCGGTTGTTTTGTAAGATTTTAATGAGTATACAAATGGTGTCCTTATTGTTACAGAGAAGGTTAGTGTGTCCTTATGACTATTTTAACATCAGGCATGATGTAATGCTGAGGTGGTAAATTACGCATACTAAGGGTTGAGATCATATATGGGTAGAAAGGATTGCTGTGAGTTGCAAAAGCTTACAATATTTCAGATCACCTTATTTGGAACATGGCCAAAAGTATATTGTCAGTGATCTTAAAGGGTATTTAAGAGGCATGAAAGATGTCAGTATTTAGAGTGCCTCTCTGGAAGGGAAAACATCAAGTTACACTCCATAACTTAAAGGCCTCCCACAGAAGCAAACGGGGTAATATCATTTTATGTACTATTTCTCTGTTGAATTGTTTTTCTGTGTTTAACCTTGTAAACAATAACAGGTAATCTTGTTATTTATTTGTTCTTTAATAAATGTGTGATTGTTTATTCAGTTGAAGGGAGTATTGTTGTCTGTGTCTGGAGAGTTTAATAGATATACAGAAGATTGTATATGAATTTGTTTGCACAGGGCCCATTATTGATATATGTATATATTAATTTTGCGACGTGAACAGCTTTTAATATAAGATCCTCTTTTGTTTAAAGGGCCATAATACCCAAATGTTTAAACACTTGAAAGTGATGCAGTATAGCTGTAAAAAGCTGACTAGAAAATATCTCCTGAACATCTCTATATAAAAAAGAAAGATATTTTACCTCAAAAGTTCCTCAGTAGCCACCACCCATTGTAAAGGATTTCTAAGCAGCATATTAGTGTGTCTGTCCTGGAACAGCTTAGGGGATGAGCCTCATGCACTCTCATATTATTTCCCTATTCAGCTTACTATGAAATCTCATGAGAGTTAAGTGAAATCTCATGAGATCACAGTAAGAGTTCATGACCTCAGCACTGCTGATGCTGATTGGCTGCTGTTCATTTCTTCATTTTTTTATTTTTACCTGCAGCTGGGAGCAGCTGAGTATAACTTTTTACACAGAACTTACTCTGCTGAGCTGAGGAGATTGTGAGGTAAAATATCTTCTTTTTTTACATAGAGATGCTCAGGTGATATTTTCCTGTCAGCTTTTTACAGTTATACTGCATCAGTTTCAAGTGATTTAGCATATGAGTATTATGTCCCTTTAAGTGTAAATTCTTACAGTGTGTACCCCTTTTTTTCCCTATGCTCATTCCATTACTTATTATTATTATATTTATCGGTTATTTGTAGAGCGCCAACAGATTCCACAGCGCTAACTTGTCTTTTTCCAGTTTCTATATAGCCTACCTTTTAATCTTAGCAGTTTCTATGTAATTCTGTGGAGGCTATTCACTAATCTTCTCTAACCTTTCCATCCTTTAGTAAATAGACTTTTTATGGAGCTTATTTGCTGACATTTACAGAGCTCTTACATTATCAGTGAACTGAATCTATCCATAAAATGGTACCTCTGTATATTATGTATGATTTTTACTGAGTATTTAATCGAGACCATTATCTTTATGTAACTTGTATTTAAAAGCAATAAGGATAAAGATTTGTTTGAGCTGCATGCATTTATGTATTAGCATGTTTATTTCTTGTTCATTATTGTGCCTTTATAGGAAGAACAAAGCATTTTGGTGTTAGAAGATGAAGGAACAGTTCAACTACCTATGGAAGGGAACTGCAGGTAAAGCGCAAATATACATAATACAGTAACACTTTTGGTGGATTTAGTCCAAAGCATTTTACTGTAAATGCAGACTAGATCCTTTCAACGAGTGTAAATACACAGATAAAGACATGTAGATGCATATTTCAGTCTATTAGAAGATTCACTGTTCAAATAAGTGAAATTGCTCAATTAATGTAAAATAAAATTTGACATCTATTTAATTATTTTAGCCTAATGCAAATTTTAAATCGTAAAGAGATACTAAACCCATTTTTTTTCTTTAATTATTAAGATAGAGCATGCAATTTTATTCAACTTGACATAATAATGAGGTAGAGACACAAAGAAATCTGCTTTTAGTTTTAATGGAATATATGTTTTACTAGAAAATGAAATTGTTTAAAGCTGATATTAAAAAATCGAATCAAATAAATAAATAAATAAATAAATGTCCCTTTATAAGGGAATTAGAGCTTACACCCTAGCAGTATATTATTCTAAATATCATTTTTATTGTGTGCCATGGGTGAATGCAGCGCAATGCTATGGGTAAATACTATATTTAACTTACCTTTATTATTTGGAAATGGTCCTGTCTTTTTAAATGAGATTTTTGTGATTAGAGACATTTGTTAAAAGTGTACAATGTTCTATTTTTAGATGCACAGACTTTAAAAGGAAAACTATGTACAGTTGAGCAAATAGAAGGAATACCCATTAGATGTGCCCCCATGTTGCATGAATAATAAGTATTATTATCAAAAACAGACACAGAAAATACATTTTATTTATTCCTATGTTCATCCTTAATTTGTGTTTAAAGGGACACTGTACCCAAAATGTTTCTATTGTGATTCAGATTGAGCATGACATTTTAAGCAACTTTCTAATTTACTCCTATTATCAAATTTTCTTCATTCTCTTGGTATCTTTATTTGAAATGCAAGAATGTAAGTTTAGATGCCGGCCCATTTTTGGTGAACAACCTGGGTTGTCCTTGCTGATTGGTGGATAAATTCATCCACCAATAAAAAAATGCTGTCCAGAGTACTGAAAACAAAAAAAAAAGCTTAGATGCCTTCTTTTTCAAATAATGATAGCAAGAGAACGAAGAAAAATTGATAATAGGAGTAAATTAGAAAGTTGCTTAAAATTGCATGTTCTTTCTGAATTACGAAAGAAAAAATTTGGGTTCAGTGACCCTTTAAGGAGATCTTAAAGGGATATAATAGTTAAAACTGAAATGTGCATGATTGTTTTTCAGGTTTTAATACAATTATTAAAATATACTATTAGCAAAAAAGTGCTTCTAGTAACAGTTCTCACTTTTTCAGGGACATATGTAAATGTAAACACTGCGCCTGTTCAGATTGCCTAAGGTGGAATGTATCATGTTCATACATTTGTATGTTCTCTGAACAAGAGTTAAGTTTGAATGCAGGTGCATGGGCCATGCACAGCATATTTCCCCTGAAACAATTATAGATTTTATAGAAGCATTTTTGCCAGTATATTATTGCCATCACCATGCACATTTCAGTTATGACAATTATGTCCCTTTAACTTGAAGATATAGTATAAAGATGTCACTTGTTGATATATTTTACAAATACTAGTTACTTCCACATGGAACTAAAACACTGGAATTGTGGAGGTTTCTTTTGTAGCTGTGTTCTTATTGGTTTTCATGTAACAAGGTCAGCTGGCTGCTTCTGAGAGCTGCAGCATAACAGAACAACATTAACATTCATTGTATGTATTATTGTGTTAATTCTGTCTAGAGAGGATCCTTCTGTAATAAACATTTCAGATGAAATGGCAAAAACCTCTGTGTGGAAGACTTTGCTAATAACCTCAGAGAATTCAAAGACTAAGGAACCAAGCTTATCTTCTAAAAGGTTTTAATTTTTTTTTTTTTTTAGTCATTTCTTGTATTTTTTTTAGTATAACAACTGCTTATTTGTATTAGACCTAAATATTTTTTTGTAATTCTTTTCTGTGTCTTTTGACATAAACTAACTAAAACATATCAAATTAAATATGCACAGATAAATTCATTTAAATGCAAATTGCGTGTATGTAGATTTAAAAGACCAAGTATAAAACCAACTGCTTCAAATTTTATTTCTTTGATTTAGCTTCAGTTGGAATTATTTGATTTCACATATACAGGTATACCCCGCTCATACAGCGGGTTAGGGACCGGAGCCCCGCTGTAAAGTGAAAACCGCCTTAAAGTGAAACAAGGCAGTTATAGCTTTCTTTTCAGTGTTTAAAATCTTGAAAACATGTTTGAACTAACATAAATTAGGGGTGCAATAGTGCTACGTTTAATTTAACACTAGCACAGCACAGTATTCAATAAATACTGTACCTGTAAAATATTGTCAATTACTGTAGTAAAATTTGCCAGACTATGACACTGAGACACAGATTGCACTGTAAAGCAGTAAGAGAAGTGAACTGCGCATAACAAAATGGTGCCAGTCACTTTTCTCGCAATCTCACGATAATTACAGCACTGTTTCAAAATCCTTGGAGGTTGAACTTCAGCTCCACAAAGCGCTGTATTAGCGAATCGCTGTAAAGTGACGTATACCTGTACACAAAGAACTAGAAAGAAGTTAAATGATAACTTTTGCCGTTATGCTATTTATTGTCAATAAAATCTTGCAAGTATGTATTGCCTATATTAAGTTTTTCTGTTAAACGTCTTGTTTTTGTGTAACAATTATGCTTTATACCACACTCCCTACTAGAGAGGCCTAAAAGCAAAATCTGTAACCTAGGTGTTCAAAATGCTGCAAGTTTCCTAAACCAGTTATTTGATTTGCAGCATTTTTAGGTTACAAGATTTGCTTTTTGGTTTCTCTAGGGAGTATTAGAAAAGCACAATTTTACAAAAAAGCAAAAGTTTTTTTTATATACTTTTTAAAACTATTTTGCTGACCCAAAGAAAATGTTATATATATATATATATATACACAGTATATTACATTTTAAGGAACATTAAACACTAAATATATTTTATAGGCATAGTATTGAGGATTTTCCCTTTCTCCCACTATTCATGGGTGCCACCATTTTGAAATCTAGCTTTCACTGCATTCCAGTGCAGATTTGTTTGCACATGTGCAGCCACTCTCCTTTAGATTCTTGCAGTGAGACCTATGTTCTAAAATGGCAGCACCCATAATTAGAGGGAGGCATTTAGTGTTTAATGTCCTTTTAAGAGTATCTTGATGCTAAATTGCAAATAAATATGGTAGCTCAGATAAAGATTATTTGCATTTTAATCAAAGTATGTGTAAATTAAGCATTTAAATAAAGCAAACTACAATTTTATGAAACATTTTGTGTACGTTAAATAAACATCTGTCACTGTTGCTTTTAAAAATACACTTTATTTACAGCATAATATTTTGCTCACAAATGAAGCAAACCAAACACTTTTTGCAAAAAAAAAAATATATAGCAAAAATAAATAAATAAATATTGGATTGTAATTCCAAATAGATTATAGATTTTCCATGGGTGGTATTAAATTTGAGACACAAAGCAATAAACCTTTTGGCCGATAAAAAAAAAAGTAATTCAGAGTTAGTTTATACAATTCTTTATTCTGTTTTACAACTGTGTGACAATTTGGTGAGGTGTAAAAAGCACACCCAACCCCATTGTAATTGCACTTCTATCAACCTGGTCATTTTTAGAGGTTTCTAACAATTTCTTCACCTGTGATTTACTCAGCTGACTCAATAGACACACATATATTTTTAATATTGTATTATACTAATTAATTTAAATCTATGAAAGCCTCCTATGCTTAGTTAATATATTATCTTCATGGTTTTAAACATTTGTATTTTTAATTTATAATATTTTAGTATTTAATATATTAAATATACATATTTAGTTGAAATAATTTTTATTGTCATGGATCACATCAAATAAAACATAATAAAACAGTGTGCTGGGTTACAATGTCCTAGTATTCTTAAAACAATTAAAGTTTTCAGCACCCTGTTTATATCATTTTCATCAATTTTTCTCCCCCCTTCCCTAACTCCCTCTCCACCCCCTCCCCCCTCTTATCCCATTTCCCTAAACCTAAACTTCATAACTGTATACAAAGAAAAACCTTTAACTTTAAACTTTTCCCGTCGAGCAGTGACAATGTTGTAGATTTCTTTAGAACGCTATATCTATATTTAAGAAAGTTCCTATTCTCTCCAATTTAATTGCCCTAAAAAAGCCTTATTGGTTACTTAGTGTTGATCTGTATGTACCTACATATTTCTGTTTATTTAAAATCCAGTGTATCCACATGTTTTGGAATCTCTCAGATGTCCCCTGTATCCATGCAGCTGATTCTAGCATATTATAAACATCTTCAATTTTGATCATTACCTCACCCCATTCTGGAGCCCCCACTTTCCATTTTCTAGCTATACATATTCTGGTTGCTGTACATATAATATTAACCCATCTATTAGTAATTGAGTTCATTGACTCCTGGGGGATATGTAGTAAGGCCTGTGAGGCTGATAATGTAAAGGAGTCGTCTAGAATCACCTTAAATAGTTGAGAAAGCTTGTCCCATGTAGGTTGTATCTTTGGACACTCCCACCACATGTGAAAATAGGTCCCTATCCCATTACATCCCCAATAACATAATCTACTACCCTGTGTGGTGTAATGTGAGGATTTCAGTGGTGTAAGGTACCATCTATATGAGGTTTTTATTGAGTTTTCGATAAGGTCTGCCCCTATTAAGCTTCTCCTCATTGAGGAGAAAATCTGGCTCCAATCTTCTCTATCATAGGTTATAGCTAAATCTTGTTCCCATTTGTCATAAATTACCAATTTTGCTGAACTATTTGCTTCTTGAATGGCTAAGTATAAGCGTGTAATCATTTTTTTATTTCTACCGGGTGTCATTATCATTTGTTCCAGAGCAGTTTTTGGGCAGGCTGGGATGCTGCCTAGTCTATATGTATTTATAGCATGGGAAATTTGGAGATATAAAAACCAGTGCAATGTATTTGGGTGTATTTTATCTCTTAATTGTGTAAATGTCAACAACTTCCCATTGTCTAGGAAATCAGCTACCCTATAGAGGCCTTTATTTCCCCACTTATCTATTTGTTTTTGAAATTCTTTTGGGAGTAGTGTACTTAGAGGTATTATAATAGTGTGTGGCGAGAGTAATTTCATTGTATGTGTTAGTGACCTCCACATAAGCTTAGAATCTTCTGTAGTTTTTAGTTTAATTATCCTCTGGTCTTTTGGATCTGAGGGTTTCCATAATATATCTCCCGGAGTGCTTAGTCTTCCAATATCTGCTTCAATACCTGGCCATGTCATCCCCTGGCAATCTTTACATAAAAGAGCATTTTGTGCCAGTCTGGCAGCATGATAATAATCTCTAAGATTAGGGACTCCTACACCTCCCAATAGCTTGTGTTGTTTTAAAATATGAGCAGCTATTCTAGCTGTTTTATGTCCTCTTATAAATTTAATAATTTCAGATTGTAGTTCTTCAAGCTCTTTTATTGGGATTTTAATAGGTAAAGCTCTAAATAGATATAACAGTCTTGGTAGGACATTCATTTTAATGGCCGATAATCTGCCATACCAAGAAAAGTTCCCTTTCTTCCATTTCAATATATCTCTTCTTATAGTTTTGTAAATTGGGATGTAGTTTGCTTTATACAATGTTTCTATGGTGTCTGTGATTTGTATGCCTAGATATTTTAGGGAATGATTAACCCATTTAAAATCAAAGTTCGCTTCTATCAACTTTTGTGTGTGTGTTGGTAATGATAGAGGGAGTGCTTCGCATTTATCCGAATTTATTTTGAAACCCGAAACATTGGAAAAATCTTCTAATAATTGGTACAACCTAGGGAGGGAAAGCATTGGTTTTGTAATTGTAAGCAAGATATCGTCTGCAAATAAAGTTAGTGTTTGTTCCCCTTTATTTAATTTAACCCCATGGATATCCTTAGAGTTGCGAATACAAGACGCCAAAGGTTCTATGCACAACGCAAATAAAAGTGGAGACAACGGACATCCCTGACGAGTTCCATTCAATATATTGATAGGTCGAGACTGATATCCCGCTGCCCTAATTGTTGCTACTGGATTTGTGTATATATTTTTGATTGCCCCCCTAAATTTACTACCGAATCCCATATATTCGAGAACTGCCATCATATATTGCCAATCTACTCTGTCAAACGCCTTCTCCGCATCCAGAGAAAGGAGCAGAGAAGGCGTTTCTGTTCCCTTCAGATATTCTATCAGCGTCACTATGCGTCTTACATTATCAGGGGCCTCCCTATCTTTAATAAACCCTACCTGATCAGGATGGATCAATGAAGGTAAGTATTGTTTAAGCCTGTTTGCTAGGATTTTGGTGAGAATCTTGAGATCTTGGTTAATTAAGGAAATTGGCCTATAATTTTGTACTATTTTGGGGTTTTTCCCTGGCTTAGGGATTACTACTATCTTGGCCTGTAAAAGTTCAGAGGGAACCGGCGTGCCTGACATGACATCTTTACAAAATTTATGTAGGTGGGAAGTCAAATTGGTTCTAAATAGCTTGTAGTAATCTCCTGAAAATCCATCGGGACCTGCTGCCTTTCCTATTTTAAGATCTTTAATAGCTGCAGACACCTCAGTAGCAGAGATCTCTGCATCCAGTGCCTCTGCGTCCGCTTTGTCTAATTTTGGCAGATTCGCTAACATTAGTAGTTTATTTCTTAGGGTCTCTATCTGGGGGGATTGACCCACCTTCTTCCCATCATACAGAGATTCATAATATTTGGCAAAACATTCTGTAATTTCTTGCGGATGAGATGTCATAGTACCATCTGGTTTTTGAATTTGTGCTATTGTGAAAGATGTTGTTCTTTCTCTTAGCTTATGGGCCAGATATCTATCTGGCTTGTTTGCATATAGGAAATAGTATGTTTTTAATTTATTAATGGACCTCACTGAATTATCAGATAACATTTTAGCCAGTTCTTTTCTTTTATTTGTCAATGTGTCTAGTGATAGTTGGGATAGTGTATTTTGATGTGCCTTTTCCAAGAGTTCAATCTCTTGTTGCAAGGTAGCTACCGCAAACCTACTCTGTTTTATATATAAAGCTTTTTCCTTTATAAGTAACCCTCTAATATATGGCTTATGTGCAGCCCATATGATTACTGGGTTGATTGCAGGGTCTACGTTTAATTTCCAGTACTCTTCCAGACTCTTCAATATTTTAGTTTGTATACCTGGTTGCTTTAGTATTGTAGGGTCGTATGTCCAGGATCTTTGTCTTTCTACATTAATAAGACCTTTTAGTTGTATCTGTATTATGGAATGGTCTGACCATACTGAGGCGTGAATGGATGAAGAGATTAGGTTTGGTAATAGAATTTGGCTAATAAATATATAGTCGAGTTTGGTATATGTTTTATGTGCAGGTGAGTAGTATGTGTGGTCATTTGTTTGTCCATATAATGTCGTCCAAGTGTCATATATATTATGATTCTCTAAAGATCCCCTAATGGATTTGGTAATAGAGTTAAGTCTTAATTGTTTATTTGTAAGTTTAGATGTATTAGTATCCCTTAAAATCTTTAAGTTTACATTAAAATCCCCAGCCAATATTATCAAGGTTTGAGACCATTGGGTCAGTAAATGCGAAAGATTATCAAAAAATTTGTGTTGTTGCTCATTAGGTGCATATATGTTGCAGAGTGTGACTTGTTTGTCTTGCACAGTCCCCCTCACTATAAGATATCTGCCTTCCTTATCCCTTATCACCTCTTCTTTTATAAATTGAATGGAATTATGAATAAGTATTGATACTCCTCTTTTCTTTTTATCGGTTGTGGAGTGAAAGTGTTGCGTGTATTGTTTGTCCCAATATTTAGGGATTTGATGGTGTGTAAAATGTGTCTCCTGTAGGAAAATGATTTTAGCCTTCATATTGTTATATTGGGTAAGTGCAGTTTTCCTTTTAATATTGGTATTCAAACCTCTTACATTATGGGAGATTATCTTCCATCTAGAATCCATAATTGAGCATTTTACCTCTCCCCTCCTCATACCTGAACATCAATGCCTCTATTTTCTGACTAACAACTGCTCTCTTAGTGTCCATCCTGTTATGGAGAAACTTTCCTGACCACTGCTCGACGGTACTTGAAACAAAAAAACAACAAAAACATAAAAAACATAGCTCAACATTAAACAACAACAAACTATTAAACAATCTGTAATCCTTCAAGTTATTCTTGTTTGTCTGCAACATCAAATCTATCTAAGTGGGTGTGCAGCTAAATATTACATAGTGTATCTTATATAATAATGAATTGAAAAAGTGGATCTTTTATTCCTAGAGGGAACATATAATAATAACTAATGTCATGGATAGTGTAATTTAGTCATATCTTATCAATCTCCAGTTCTTTATAATTTACTTAATGTTCTTTTTACTGACATAAATAAATATACTTTATGCTCGTGCCATTATTTACTACTAGGAGATTGATATTCAAGTCTTTTACCACAACATGAGCTGTGACAATAACTCCTCCACATGGAGTAAGGCAAAGAAAGATTATACTTGTTAAAGAACATCAGTCAGTTCTCTCAGTCTCTTTAATCCTTCAGGGCCTTTGTTTCCTTTTAGAGACCTTTGTCCAACGTTCACTTTGAGCTGTTCCTCTTAATGGCTGTGTGGGTCTTTTGGTATTGTCTTGAGAGTTATCTGGAATCTCTGGACAATCCAGCTTAAGCAGTTGGCAGAGACCTGGTATGTCTTGTTTCTCCTTGATAGTGATTGTTCTGCCCTCATGGTGTATGTGAAGTGCGAAAGGGAATCCCCATCTGTATAATATCTGATTTTTTCGCAGTAGTTGTGTCAGCGGACGGAGAGCAGAACGCTTCTGCAGTGTTTTGATACAAAGGTCCTGGTAAAATTGTATGACTGAGCCCTGAAATTTAAAGGTTGGATTTTTTCTAGCTGCAGTCATGATTTCTTCTTTTTCTTGGAAGCGTAATAGTTTAATTATGACGTCCCTTGGTGGTTCTGTGTCCTTTGGTTTTGCTCTTAGAGCTCTATGTGCCCTTTCCATTTGGAATTTTCCATCCTCAGCAGAGCTTGTGATAGCCTGGAATAGTTGTAGAAGATAATTGCTTAATTCTGTTGTAACTATAGTTTCAGGGATACCCTTTAGACGTATATTACACCTCCTGCTCCTATTTTCCAGGTCTTCCAGCTTGTCATTAATGTCTGCCAATTCCTGTTGTTGATCAGCCATTTGTTGAGTTATGGTTGTAATGTCTTCTTCCAGTGTTTCTTCTTTTTCTTCCAAGGATTCTAACCTGGATCCCAGTTCCGAAATATCCTGTTTGATTTCAGTGAGACTGTTTGTAACAGTGTTCTGGAGGGTGTCCAGCTTTTCCCACATTTTGTCAAATATTGTGGATATGTCTTGTTTGGAGACAAGGTTCCTTATGTCACTTCTGGTAATGGGTATATTATTACCTGCTGGCGAAGTTGGTTCTAGAACTTCTTCCATTTCTTCCTCAGTTACAACAATTTCTTTATCATGAGCCTTTTCTCCTTTCTGGGGTTTAAAAAATATATTGGCTGCTGCAGGTTTATTTGTAGCATTTAGTTTACTTTGTCTTCTGACTGACATGATATAGCTCATATAATAAAATGGAGGAACACTTGAAATGATCTAGCTGTTGAACAAAGGATAGCAAGACCCCTGTTTATGTCCTGAAGTGGGAGAAAGTCTGCTGCAGCACTAGTGTTTTAATAGCACTTTGGAGTCACATGCAAAGCCGGAGTGGTTTACAGGAGAAAAATAAATTGCGGGGAGTGATTTATATAGGGTGAATGTTCTGTGTCAAAGTTATTTTCCTTCCATCCAAAGTTTCTGAGTAGTTTTGGTGATATGCTGTGTACTATAGATAGGTACAATCTGTGCTATATCACCATACAATGCTATTTCTTTTTATGTATTATTTTGTGATCCAGCTTTCACATTTTAATGCTTTATTTACTTATGCTTCCTCTGCAGCCCGATTCATTAACATCATGTAGGGTTAAAAGTCTTTATTAAATAGTAGGCATGTTGCTGTTCAAGTCTCTCTGGCTGTTTATAATCACTTTATTAACATGCTGCCTCCCACGTGGCTGATTCCCTGCTATGGCGTCTTAAAATTGTCTTTCTTCCTCAATCACCCTGTAGATTAATTGCTTGCCATATTCCCCTCTGAACTCCTTACCCTGTGATGTGGCAGCTTCCTTGCAGTTTTATCCTCTGTTTTCTCTCCAGCTTATCTGATTCTTAGGAGACCGGCATTTTGGTTCTTGTACTCCTCAGCTTGCAAGACGTCAAAGACTGCATGTTAGCTTTTACACTGAGCAAACTGAGTGGTCATAAAACACAGAGGATTGATGTATAAACACTCCGGTGGTGTTTTAGTGACCCTCTGGGAGCTTATGATAACCTTTTCTCCACTTTTCTTATTCACTGCACCTGGAGCTCACATATCACACGTCCTCCATTATGCCTGCCTTGGCTCCACCCTAAATATACATATTTATAGGTACATTTTATGTGGGACAGAATACTGTAAAATTGGTTTACACTTAGTGGGCCAGATTACAAGTGGAACTCTATTTAGCGCTTTTGCTAGAGTGCTAATTACATTAGAAGTAAACTTTTTGCGTGCATTGGGTTGCGCTCGTATTTTGAGTTGAAAGTAAAAAGTTATTACTCTCGGGCTAACTCAACACGAGCAAAAAGCAGAACTTAGAATATTGCGTGCGCGTGATAACCTATTTCCCCATAGATGTCAATGGAGAAAAAAAAGTGGCTGCCAGTAACAAACATGGCGTTGGAAAGTGGGAGGGGGAAGGGTAAGAGAGCTGTTAAGTTGGGATCAGGGAGGTCGGAGGGTGAAAGAGGACCCCTACACTACAGAAATAAATAAATATATTGAAAAAAAATCCCTAAACTGCATTCTGGCAGTCTGGCAGACTGTCTGCCAGTACCTAAGATGGTAGTGACCAGCAGAGGGGGAGGGAAGAAAACTGTTTGGAAGGGATCAGGTAGGTATCACAGGGTCTGAAATGTCAGGTGGGAGGGTAATTCATACAGTAGAGCACATATTAACCATGCAAGCTTACTGATTAAACCTTTCACTCTGGGAAATTCAGAAGTGTGGTGCACAGCTGCAATTAGCGGCCTTCTAATTGCCAAAAACCAATGACAAAGCCATGGAGGCCTGCTATTTCTGAACAAAAAGGATCTCAGAGAAGCTTTTAAAAACCATTTGCCTGATGACTGCAGTAGTTGTGTGTAAATAATTTCAGTGAGAAACCCAAAGTTTTTAAAAAAAAGTTAACGATTTTGATTATATGATCATATTTGGCGGCCAAATAGTGACAAAAATTATACCAAAATGGGCTTTTGTTCACACATGTCAAATGCATTACACACAGTCCAAAGGAATCATTTACTCATGAGAGCGCGCTTCCAAAGGCTCAAATGGGACACTCATTCTCATGGCATGAGAACCTCGCACACAGAAGGGAGTAAGTAGTGCAGCAATAGCAGCAAATTGTAAATATATATGTGTATAATTGTATACATATATATTTGTCTTAATATGTGTATATACACATATTAACAAATAAATATATATGTATATAAGCATATACATATATATGTACTGGGAACAAACAGTTCCCATAGACCACAATATAAAGGCACTTTTCAGTGCTGTTTTTTTTTCTAACACCCGCCAACTTTAGCCCCAAAAACTTTCTGGTGCAGTTTTTTTTATTAAAAAATAAAAATGTTACAATTTTTATTTTTTAATAATATACACATCACTGTATTTGGGGCACATTTATAAAATTAACCAGAGATCTGATTTCTGGTTAATTTTATAAGCGCTAATTGCTACTGCAAGCTAAAGCAATAACCAGCCACATTTGAAGGTGTACGATAAATTAGTGCTCCACTTGTAATCTATCCCATAATAAGAAATTTTACAGTATAATGCATACAAATAACATGCCATCTACACATGCACAGTGTACCCATAATGTCCCCGCTCAAATAGATTTACCATTCTTTTATAAGTTTAACTATTGTTTTGAACTAAATAGAATTATGTTCACACATGTAAATTGTGTCATTACACACAGTCCAAAGGGATGCACTGTGACTAAACATTTACACTGGTGGAAGAAAACCCTTTACACATAATTGGAAACATATTAAAGGGGTGAAAAAAACACAGTATATTGTCCCTTTAATATTCATATGATTTGTATTGAATATGTGTGTGTTTTACATGTTTTAAATGTGTTTCACACTATTCAATATCAGTGATAAAGGGCATTTAGCCCATTTATAACAATTAGACTAAGGTGTAAAGTTGATTCAATTAGCATCTGCATTCGACAAGACAAAAATGATCATACTTCAGCTTCATTTGATTTGAATGGTAGCTAAAAACAGACTTCAGCTGCCATCATCTGAAAATCACAAAATGATTAAATTTTAAGTGCCGTATTGTTACATTTTTATAGCTGGATAGCTGCACAAAATTAGTAAAACCACCAATGGAAAATCAGTCCATGTATTTGAGACACCAATTACTATTAATTATACCTGAATAAATAATTTGTTGTGAGAAGAGATAACTAAACAGAATTTAGTAATGCATCGGTAAACTGGGGGATGATGTGAAGAATCAAATGTGGGCCTTTGATCAATAAAACTCACTGCTCTTCTAACTTTACAGGCAACTAAAGATAAGTGGTGATGAAAATAGTGAGTCTATTTAAACAGAATTTCTACCAAAAGTTTCTACTAGTCCACTCAGTGTTAAATACAGGAAAGACTTATTTCATACTCATTTGCTAAAATGTATTGCTCCTACAGGACCAGTGTACTAGCATAGTTCCAAACATCCCATCGACTATCTGTAATGGTGGTTTACTCAGGGAGATCTGGGGGGAAGAGTATAGCTGGCCAAGGAGTGGGGAGATCAGTGGTATAGCTAGGTAAGTGTAGTGCCAGGGGACAGAGCTACCACTTTATGACAATGCCTCAAAATGCTAGACAGTTGGGAGGGCAGGACTAGTGGAATTAATCATCTCTCTATTTAGATGATGGATAGCAGAGGGTTAAAAAGATGTTTTAGGAACCTGATTCTTTAAATGTTCTCATTATCTGAATTTACTATTCTGCAGAATAAAGCTATTTTAAATAAACAACTCTTGTAGCACAAATCACCCATATTTCAAAATTCGATGGATATACATTGGGGCATATTCACAGCATTTGCAACATCGCTGAAGTACATGTATTTAACATTACTGATAAGCCAGAAATTGAACGTCCTTATACATAATGTTTTGTAATGCTCCATTTACATTGCCTTATAGTTTAATCCATTGGCTACCTTAAAAGGTTAATATTGGGCCACGTTTTCCCTTGGATTTAGATTTACTTTACTATTAATTAGTTTATATTTTTATAACATTTTTAGTCAGTTTATATTTTGCGTTCATCTTGATACTGTTACTCAAGTGTACTTGAATACAAAGTACCCCATATTTTAGGAATTTTTGTGCAATTTAAAACAACATATTAATTTTAAATGACCATATAATATACACATTATAAAATTAATACTTATATTACAATATTAAAGGCATTTTTTTCCCACATTCAATGTTTCATCAAGCATATTAAAATATTTATTGTACATTCATTTTAACCTTTTTCTGCAATCTGTCTTAGGAAATTCTGTTTTGGGGGTTTCTTACTCTCCACAAAAAGGTTCCAAACTTGACTCTGCAATACAGTGATTGTTTAGATCAGTGCAGGAGCTCACTTACATATGGCTACAATTGACCAAAGCAGCGAGGATAGCATAAACATACTCCATAGGCTTCATCACTGGGTGTACAGATGTTTAACAGGGATATATTTGATATTTTCTCTTACAAAAACTGTAAAATATATTGGCTTTCCTTGCACCCATTGTGCATTTAAACACATTTACAGTGTTACAAGTGATTTTAAGGAGCAGTTTCAAATCATCAAGACCAAGTTATAACACAGTCACGTATACTCAAAAAGACTAGAACAGCATGAATATTCTCTCCAGTCTTTCCAGTTCCTGTGTTATCACATACAATAAATACAATAGTGCATTAAATAACATATTCTATTTGAGTACTGGATAGACTCTTTAGGGTCTGATGATTTAAAGCTCACTGCTTTGGTGAGCTTATCTAGGAAATCTTGTCAGTACTGTGAGGTCCCCAAAACAATTTTATAAAGGGACTTTTTATATTCAAAGCTGTTGATCTCACTATGCAGGTTCTGGACTGGAAGGAGAGACACATATATTTTAATAAAATGCTAAAAAAAAATATGAGTGTGATTTTTCTCAGTGCCTGCAAGCTATTGATCATTGGGCCCCAAGTCTTATTGCGTTTAAGTCTACAGATGTCGCTTTTGCAAGAGCTTCCATGGCTTAATATTATTTATTTAGTTTTCACTAAATTATATATTTATACATATTTATTAGTTATACACCTAGATCAAATTAGAGACACTTGTATGTATTCAGCAGTAATTAAAGTTTTTTAAATTCTTTTAAACTGATTCTATTGTACTTAATTATTTTATATTACATTTCTATCATAAGCTCCCCTTCCTAATCACTGTAGAAGCTGATCCCTAAAGGTAAGATTCTAGGCCTGCAAGTTATGCCTTGACTGCAGTTTTATATATTTTGTCTGCTAATTAAACCTTTGGTGAATGGAAGAGTCTGAAACGAGCAGCCTGGCTGTGGGTTACAGGCAGTTCTATCAGCA
Organism: Bombina bombina; assembly: GCF_027579735.1. Classification (NCBI taxonomy): domain Eukaryota; kingdom Metazoa; phylum Chordata; class Amphibia; order Anura; family Bombinatoridae; genus Bombina; species Bombina bombina. Next base: position 424,609,253 of record NC_069499.1, read on the forward strand.
ATGGGGCTAAACTAACCATCTTTCTTTCTTTCTTTCTTTCTTTCTTTCTTTCTTTCTTTTTTTTTTTCTTTTTTTTTGGGAAAACAAAAGAAAATTGATATTACACTTTACCCAAAAATGTATTTACTGAAACATTTTCTGTATTCCTATGTTTGGATTTTGTGATAAAGCACCATTTTGACTAGAGAATGCAGAAGGAACCCAATAATAATTATACTATACTGTTGTTTGGAACCCTAACTGATTGCTGGACATATATTTATTGGTGCCTATTTTCTAATCTAAGATTTGGGGTCTGCCATGTAAATTGCACATTCTGTATAGCCTAAAGGAACATTAAACTCAAAATGTAATATTTCATAGCATGTTTAGACAATGGCGATAAAGCAACCATGCTATATACATTCATTATTTGTTGCTTATACAGCCCAGGAAACCTAATCTGATGCTTTAACATTCACCACAGTGATTGCTTAGATGGGAGGAAAAGCTGATTTACAGCTGTCCTATATTGGCAACAGGAATGTAATCCTACTGGTCTTTTCGAGGGCTGCATCCTTGGGGACTGCTCTTTATTTGCAAATCCTTGGTAGATGGTAGTGGAAATTTTTTTAAGCATTTTTTTTTATATACACAGATTTTGCAATTCAGTACTTAATCACTAATATATACCATGAATGTATAAAAAGTGTCCCTTTAACTCAGAGGTCCAAAATCACTCCATAATTTTGTAAGAAAAAGTCTGCATCTTTAAAGCAGGTTACAGAACCAACATTGCCTTATAATTACTGATGCATACAGGTCTCCCTCTTCAGCTACGGATCCTGAGTAGCGTCATAATGCAGTTTAAAGCTAGATTGAATATTTAATTATATCCCCATCAAGAAAAAAATAATTTGTGTATGGTCATCTAGATTAAGTGATATATAACGATAATTATATCCTAAACAGATAAATGTTTCAATCTGATAGTTTGAGGACAATGGCATACTGTGTCTCTGCCAATCTTTTGCAAAAGTGCAGAGACAGGCGTCAAATGTTTCATAAATACCTGTTCCCCCTTAGTTACTGCATGATTTAGCTAGATTGTATCATTCACAAGAAAATCCATTGCACTTCTGTCATCAAAGTGAACTTTTCTCCTTGTAATCTTTGTTGAAATTAAAGGGGTAGTAAAGCCAAATTTAATATTTCATGATTCAGACAGAGCATGCAATTTTAAGCTACTTTTCTATAATATAATTAGCTTAATTCTCTTGTTATCTTTTGTTAAAAATTATACCAAGATAGGCTCATTGGCTGATTGGTGGCTGCACATATATGCCTCTTCTCATTGGTTCACAGGATGTGTGCAGCTAGCTCCCCGTAGTGCATTGCTGTCCCTTCAACAAAGAATATCAAGAGAATGAAGCACATTTTATAAAATAGGTAAAGTGGAAAGTTGTTTAAAACGTTATGCTCTATCTGACTGATGAAAGAAACATTTTGGGTTTCATTTCCCTTTAAACTCCTTTCCATTTCAGCATATCTATATAGGCTCAGGAGCGTGTTGTGAGCACTATGAAACTTCAAAAATGTTTGTAAGAATGTTATACACACAATTCTAACATATGCACATTTTTGAGGCTAAATCGATATGCCCTCATGAAAAGCAGTCTATTTCAACAAAAGAACCAAGAAAAAGAGGTAGACTTAATGGAAGTCATTTAGAAAGTTTTGTAAGCTGCATACTCTATGTCAATCATGAAAGTTACATTTTTTACCTTTATTCATAGTAAATTGAAGTGAGAAATGTAAAAACCTCAGCTACGGAGCAAATAATCTTTTTCATTGGACCAAAAACAACAAGTCTGATTCCAGTCCTGAAGTGGTATCATAAATCAATACATATATAATTGTAATAGTACTACAGAGTAATATAAAAATGACTGGTGCTCTATAACATTATTTATTTACAATAATACTTCTGAAATGCAAAAAAAAAAAGTTCTTTTAGTTTCCCAAAAAAATAGCATGTGCCTATTCAGATTAATATTTTGTGTGTGTGAAAACATTTTAATGAAAACAAGCAGTTGGTGATCTAAGAGGAAATAACAAGCTTTAAAATGAAATTTTAATGAAAATGTTGATCCTGTTTGTGGTTAATTAGACCTCAGAGTCAAAATTAAAAAGGGATATCTAATAGAAAAAGATAAGCAACATAAATTGCTGAATTCTCTATGGATATCTTTGCAAGTATTATAACAATATGAACAAAGGTCCATTGAGGGACATGTTACTTAAATTATGCTAAAAATGTGTCAATGTCATAAATATAAAGGTACATTTTCAACCTTTTCAGAACTTAGTATTTTGAAATGTTCTGTGATAGCCAAAACATATTTTTGGTGAGAGTTCTAATGCTTTATTTATATAATTGTAACATTATTACACATTTTGGGTTAAATTACTCTTTAATTTGCATAATCTATACATAAAGAGAGGTTGTGAGAAAAACAGTGAGCAGAGAGATTTGTGAAAGGTTGACCATAATGTTTTCCTCTTAATTGCTTGTACATTGAAACACTTCCATAAAAATTTGTGCTCTTATCCAATCTGTGAGACAACTAGATATCACATGCTCTGTATTCTTACCAATCATCTTCTCACAGACCACTGTCTAGCCTAACAGCAGGTCATTCTGTCTAAAATCTAATTATCTGTATCACAACCAAATTGAATACATCAATACATGTCTCTTACTGGACATTAGTTCATACTTGGTTGATGTTTTGATTAACTATCAGCAGTATTCAGAGGTTAATTGGCACAGAGTTTTCCACCTTTTCTGCCAGCATTTGCAAGACAAACTGGATTTTAGCATGCAAAAATAACTTACAATAATTTTTAATTTGTGTTTTTGTGAATGATATATTAAATTGATTTGCAAAACCTATACAGCTTTACTGGGAATTGCCTTTTAGGACATTGTTTAAAGTATATTTCTCATTAATCCTATTTAATGATAAGCTCTCCATAAATATACAAAGCAGCATACATAAAGTAGAAATATGTAACTATTATTAATAGTGTTCATTAGTAATCCGCTGTTTGAATTAGATTGTAATAACACAATCCACATAGAGAGAATGAGAAGGCAAAGTCAGAGGTTCTAGAACTTCAGTTTTTCATTAAAAAACTGTGTACAAGAAACGGGATTCAGATAAGACATATGTAAACTGTAACACATACCTCAGTTCTGATTCATATGAAATTGGTTTAGGTTGCTTAAATAAACTATTGGCATTAACTTTTACCTATTCTGAGCAACCAACAACTTATATAGGGCTAGATTACAAATGGTGTGCTAACCTTAACTTTTTGCAATCTCGTGCAAGCAGGTTCGCGAACGTATTACAGGATGAAAGTAAAAAGTTAACATGAGAGCGAAAGTCAGATGCACACTAACTTTAGGACTTCTTCTCCCATTGACTATAAAGGGGCACGCCGTTAAGAAAAAGAAAAAATGTTTGTTGCTTGCGCACTAACTCAACATCACATTAGACCAACAGCTTTAAAGCCGAAGATTGTTATCCATATTTTACATTCTAATGTTCTTCACTTAGAAGAAAATGTTCTTTTTATTTTTAAACATATGTTTCTATATATATATATGTATATATTTGTAAGCTATTTTTCTATACTTATACATCTATATGAATATATATATTTATATATACACATATATATTTAAAAATAAAATGATAATTTTCTTGTATGTGAAGAACATTTGAATGTGAATGTGTTTTATGGTATTTAACTGGAAAGGGCTCAAAAGTGTGTGTATATATATATATATATATATATATGTGTGTGTATACATTGTTATATATGTGTTTATATGTGTATATATGTATGTATTTACATATTTACACATATAAACACATAAATACACATGTATATACACATATTTAGACATATTCATACATTATAGCCCTTTCCAGTTATTTAGATTGCCATATACCCCATATCCTTTTAACCCTTATAAAAATATATTGATATTTATTTGAAATATTTATATCAGAAAGTGTAAATATGAGTGCAATAGTTTATTTCAATGTGTTTAGAGAACATTTATTTTAACCCTTACACTAGGTCTTCAGGCATGCTAATCAGTTGAGCGCAAATTTTGTATGCGCTTGAGTGCAACCAATTACTTTTGTGATTTTAGCGCACTACTTGTAATCTAGCCCATAATCGGATAACTTGGTGTCAACTTACATCAGCTGTATAACTGAAGCTAACAAGGGTATATTCAAACATTTTAGAAATGCATTCATATGGGACATTTTGTAGATACATTGTTTGATACATTAAATATCATTTTTTTAAGAAATATACTTCTATTATCTGTCAGTGCTGTTTATGCTTCTAACAGCAATCAGTAATTTTTTGATTGATTGACAATTAATTTATAGCTGTGCTTTCACAAAAGACTCTGCCAGTAGTTTGGAAGTTACTTCTGTTCAGATATTCTAATGTACAAACTTACATAATTTCTGTGATATCTATGTCTGCTTTACAATTAAAGTAAATTATCTTAGTTTGGAATTAATTTATGTAATCACTGTATATAACTAAACACTGGCTTGTGTTCTATGTGTGCACCTAAACGTTTTGGCTTGCATGCTCGCTGCAACGCTCTGTTAAAAAACCTGACTGTTGTTCGTACTTCTGCTGAAGTTTCTTCCTAGCACGATTGTTTTTTGTATACAGACGGTGCCATATAGCATGCTAAATATGGTGATATTCTGCAGGAAGGACATCTGCTTTACTAATTTTCTTTCTATCTTTATTTGTAGTTCTGAAAACAAGAAAGACCAGAAAGCCTCCTCAGGGAAAGGGATCGACAGGGAGACATGTCTCTGACTTTGTCTTCACTTTCTTTTTACACGCAGATGAGAAGAGTGCACCTGTTGATCTTATTTACACTGTATACTGTAAATTGTCACATCTGTTAGCAGTGCAATATATAAAATTTTTTTTTTTAAAAGAAAAGCATTATTCCCATCACTACAAGATAAGTCAACAATATAATGACATTTTAAACACCTATACAATTTTCTTCTATTATCAATTCTGCTTAGTTCTCTTAGCATCCTTTATTAAAGAGTAATCCGAGGTGATCTCAGGATTGTGCATGCGTTTTTAGCCATCTGGGAGCTGTGTTATAACAATGCTCATAGTGATGTTATACATAGTTGCAAACTGATGCCATATAATACTATATACATATGCATGTCACTAGGCTCCTATCACCCAACCTAAGTTTACTAGGATACTAAGAAATCATAGCAAATTTACTAATAGGAAAAAATTGTAAATTTGTTTAAAATTGCATACTCTATCTAAATCCTGAATGTTTAACTTTGGCTTTATTATCATTTTAAAACATTTTTTTAGCTTAATCATGTATGTTCTACACAGTTACTCATTTGTATTTTTTCACTTACATATATTTATACCATTCATATCAAGAACAATTCTGGAGGTATGCTGGCATATTTAATACTAGGGTCTAATTAGTCTTTTCTCCAACATTGGTGTGTCCGGTCCACGGCGTCATCCATAACTTGTGGGAATATTCTCTTCCCCAACAGGAAATGGCAAAGAGCACAGCAAAAGCTGTCCATATAGTCCCTCCTAGGCTCCGCCCACCCCAGTCATTCTCTTTGCCGTTGCACAGGCAACATCTCCACGGAGATGGTGAAGAGTATGTGGTGATTAGTTGTAGTTTTTTATTCTACTATCAAGAGTTTGTTATTTTAAAATAGTGCTGGTATGTACTATTTACTCTGAAACAGAAAAAGATGAAGAGTTCTGTTTGTGAGAGGAATATGATTTTAGCAGCAGTAACTAAAATCGTTTGCTGTTTCCACATAGGACTGTTGAGATGAAATAACTTCAGTTGGGGGAAACAGCAGACTTTTCTGCTTAAGGTATGACTAGCCATTTTTCTAACAAGACTGTGTAATGCTGGAAGGCTGTCATTCCCCTCATGGGGACCGGTAAGCCATTTTCTTAATCAAACAGAATAAAGGGCTTAATGTGGGCTATAAAACTGGTAGACATTTTTATGGGCAAGATCGATTGCTTTATTTGGGCTTTTTATAAAGATTGATGTTGATATTCACACTTATAAAATTTGGGGAACGTTTTTTTTAACGTCAGGCACTGGTTTAGACACCTTTTCAGTCAGGAAGGGCCTTCCCTGTAGTAGGCTTAGCCTCATTTTCGCGCCATTACTGCGCAGTTTCTTTTGAGAGCAGGACATGCAGCTGCATGTGTGTGGGTCTAAAAATATTTGAAAAGGTTCCTAGAAGGCTTCATTTGGTATCGTATACCCCCTGGGTTTGGTAAAGTCGCAGCAAAGGCTGTAACTGGGACTGTAGAGGGGTTAAAACTTTAACCGGCTCTGGTTTCTTCATTTTAAGGGTTAAAGGTCTCAAATTTGGGGTGCAATGCTTTGAATGCTTTAAGACACTGGTTAAATTTGAACAATTCCTTCATAGTTTTTCACATATTCAGTAATAAAGTGTGCACTGTTTAAAATTTAAAGAGACAGTAACGGTTTTGTTTAAAAACGGTTTTTGTACTTTATTGACAAGTTTAAGCCTGTTTAACATGTCTGTGCCTTCAGATAAGCTATGTTCTGTATGTATGGAAGCCAATGTGTCTCCCCCTTCAAAATTGTGTGATAATTGTGCCATAGCGTCCAAACAAAGTAAGGACAGTACTTCCACAGATAGTAAAGTTGCCCAAGATGATTCATCAGATGAAGGGAGTAGACATAGTTCTACATCATCTCCTTCTGTGTCTACACCAGTTTTGCCCACGCAGGAGGCCCCTAGTACTTCTAGCGCGCCAATGCTTATTACTATGCAACAATTGACGGCAGTAATGGATAACTCCATAGCAAATATTTTATCCAAAATGCCTGCATATCAGAGAAAGCACGATTGCTCTGTTTTAAACACTGTAGAGTAGGAGGGCGCTGATGATAATTGCTCTGTCATACCCTCACACCAATCTGAAGGGGCCGTGAGGGAGGTTTTGTCAGATGGGGAAATTTCAGATTCAGGTAGAATTTCTCAACAGGCAGAACCTGATGTTGTGACATTTAAATTTAAATTAGAGCATCTCCACGCACTGCTTAAGGAGGTGCTATCTACTCTGGATGATTGTGACAACCTGGTCATTCCAGAAAAATTGTGCAAGATGGACAAGTTCCTAGAGGTTCCGGTGCACCCCGACGCTTTTCCTATACGCAAGCGGGTGGCGGACATAGTGAATAAGGAGTGGGAGAAGCCTGGCATACCTTTTGTTCCCCCTCCTATATTTAAGAAATTATTTCCTATGGTCGACCCCAGAAAGGACTTATGGCAGACAGTCCCTAAGGTCGAGGGTGCAGTTTCTACACTAGCCAAGCGCACTACTATTCCTATCGAGGATAATTGTGCTTTCAAAGATCCTATGGATAAAAAATTGGAGGGTTTGCTTAAAAAGATTTTTGTACAGCAAGGTTACCTCCTGCAACCTATTTCGTGCATTATTCCTGTCACTACAGCAGCGTGGTTCTGGTTCGAAGAACTAGAAAAGTCGCTCAGTAGAGAGACTCCGTATGAGGAGGTTATGGACAGGGTTCACTCACTTAAGTTAGCTAATTCCTTTATTTTAGATGCCACTTTGAAGTTAGCTAGATTAGCGGCAAAAAATTCTGGGTTTGCAATTGTGGCGCGCAGAGCGCTCTGGCTAAAGTCTTGGTCAGCGGATGTATCTTCCAAGACAAAATTGCTTAATATCCCTTTCAAGGGTAAAACTCTTTTTGGGCCAGAATTGAAAGAGATTATATCAGACATCACTGGGGGTAAGGGCCACGCCCTCCCACAAGATAGGCCTTTCAAGGCCAAGAATAAGTCTAATTTTCGTTCCTTTCGCAATTTCAGGAACGGACCGGCCTCCAACTCTGCAGCCTCTAGACAAGAGGGTAATGCTTCGCAAACCAAACCAGCTTGGAAACCGATGCAAGGCTGGAACAAGGGTAAGCAGGCCAAGAAACCTGCTGCTGCTAACAAGACAGCATGAAGGAGTAGCCCCCGATCCGGGACCGGATCTAGTAGGGGGCAGACTCTCTCTCTTCGCTCAGGCTTGGGCAAGAGATGTTCAGGATCCCTGGGCACTAGAAATAGTTTCTCAGGGTTATCTTCTGGAATTTAAGGAACTACCCCCAAGGGGAAGGTTCCTCATGTCTCACTTATCCTCAAACCAAATAAAGAGACAGGCATTCTTACATTGTGTAGAAGACCTGTTAAAAATGGGAGTGATACACCCAGTTCCAACCATGGAACAAGGAAAGGGGTTTTACTCAAATCTGTTTGTGGTTCCAAAAAAAAAAGAGAGAACTTTCAGACCAATTCTGGATTTAAAGTTCCTAAACAAATTTCTCAGAGTGCCATCGTTCAAAATGGAAACCATTCGAACGATTTTACCTACAATCCAGGAGGGTCAATTTATGACTACCGTGGATCTAAAGGATGCGTATCTACATATTCCTATCCACAAAGATCATCATCAGTTCCTAAGGTTCGCCTTTCTGGACAAACATTACCAGTTTGTGTCTCTCCCATTCGGGCTAGCCACTGCTCCAAGGATTTTCATAATGGTACTCTGGTCCCTTCTAGCGGTTCTAAGACC